>NW_026126469.1:3922500-4485000 GCF_943737965.1 Phodopus roborovskii | reverse complement strand
AAATGATTGCATTGTTTTACATTACCACCCATGTTAGGCTTTTTGTCACTGTGAGAAAAAAAAAGGAGAGAGAGAAATTATTCAAAGAAGGGAAAATTTGCCTTTAATCTTAGTACTTGGGAGGCAGAGGCAGGCAGATCTCTATTAGTTCCAGACCAGCCAGGGATACATAATGAGACCCTATCTCAAAGTAAAAAAGCAGGGAGCTCATTTTGACTCATAATTTTAGAGGCTTTAGTCTATAATCTTCTAATTCCATGGTTTTTAGATCCAGGGCAAAGCAGGGATATCACAGCACAAGGACATGGGAGAAGAAAGCTGTTCACTTCAGCCAGGAAGCAAAGGGTAACACGAGTCAGTGGGAAGAGCTAGGCATCAGACACATGTGCCCTGTGACCCACTGCCTCTGAGTATACCCTCCCTTCCACAGTGTCTCCACTTGCTGACAGTCACTCACAGTTTGGCTCCAGCACACTGGACTAAGTCACTGATTAGGTCAGAGCTCTCAGGACCCGACCCAGTCCATCACAGACAAACCCAGATGCATACTCTCCTGTCTAGGAATCTCTCAGTCGAGGTAAGCTGACACATCAGCTATCACAGCAAAGTCAAGTGGTACACACCTGTAATTCCACTATTCAAGAGGTTGAGGCAGGAGGATGATTAATTCAAGTAAGACCAGTTTATACAACATATAAGCTATGACTGACTACTATTACAACCAGCTTTGCAACTATCCAAACCCTCAACATGTCATTTCTGCTTAATTGCATCTCCTGAGTTGATGGAATATGTAACTTCATTGTAGTTTTGAACTACATTTTCTTAATGACGGAGGATAATGACCAATTTTTTTTTTTCTGGCCATTTGTAAACAAATCCTGTACCAATGACCTGTAAATATTTTCTCCCTTTGTGAAAAAATTATTTTTAAAATTGCCATTAGCTACTTCTCTCCCTCCTCCTCAACCCCCTCTCCCTCATCCTTTCTCTTTCTCCTCTTGCATCGCCTTCTGTGAACTGGTAACACATATGTTACCATAATCCTTATCATCGTCTAAGATGACAAAAATTTTCTAAAATTGCACAACTATAAATATATAAAAACCCACTGAATTGCCAGTATGGTGGTGCATGCCTTTAATCCCAGTATTCGGGGAAGCAGAGGCAGGAAGATCTCTTTGAGTTCGAGGCCAGCCTGGTCTACTGATCCAGTACCACCTGCAAAGCTACAGAGAAACCTTATCTTAAAACAAAAACAAAACAACAAGCCTCACACATTGCCAGGTGGTGGTGGCGCACACCTTTAGTCCTAGCACTCAGGAGGCAGAGACAGGCAGATTTCTGTGAGTTCAAGGCTAGCATGGTCTATAGAGCCAGTTCCAGAGCAGGCTCCAAAGCTACAGAGAAACCCTGCCTTCAGACTCTGTTTGTGCCTTCAACACTCATGGTTTTCTACTCCTCTAAGGAAAGCATGCTTATTCCTGTCACAGATATAGCACATACAGAAGGAGCCCTGAGCCTGCTGACATGTTAGAAAATCTCATATGGACTTCACGTCCCACACCACAAACCCCTCAAAGTCTGCCTGGCTGCATACAACAAGACAGATTCTGGTGTTCTCCCAATCTTCATGGTATAAAGGTAAATACTCCTAACATGGGGTTGGAGGCAGTCCAGTTTTGTTTGAGGCTGTATAGCAGGGAAGCTGATGATGATATGTTAACACTGACCATTTGAAAAGCCTCTAAAAAATTTAGTGTGTGTGTACCACAGCATGCTCAGAGGGCAGCTTGCAGGAGTCAGTCTCTCCTTCCACTATGACCTCCTTTCTCAGGGTTCAAACTCTGGAGCAAACACCTTTACCCACTGAGCCAACTGTGGTGGCATGAGTGGGCCCAGAGGCTCATGTGTTCAAATACCTGATCTGAGTTGTTAGAACTGTTTGGAAAAGACTAAATGCTGTGCCACAGGATGGGTTTGGGGTTTCCAAAGCCTTCCATCATCCTCAGTGTACTCTCTGCTTCCTGTTTGTTGATGAGGATCTGAGCTCTCAACTGCTGTCCTCACACCATGCTTGCCTACCTGCTGCCATTCCCTCTGCCATGAAGATGATGGAATCCTGTCCCTCTGGAACTTTAAGCCCCCAACAAACCCTTCCTTTCATAAGTTGCCTTGGTGTTTTATCACAGCAATAGAAAAGTAGCTAATATAAGCACTGAATTGGTCACTAACTGTGTGAGTCATGTGCTAGGTAAGCTATTTTTAAGCAAAGAGTTGAAAATGAGACTAGGGCTGAAATGTAGCTCAATTGTAAGAACACTGACTTATATGCAAAGCTATGGATTCCATTCCCATAAATAACATGGTAATTAATGAACGATGGTGGCACACACGTTTAATCCCAGCACTTAGGAGGCAGAGGCAAGCAGATCTCTGAGTTCAAGGCTAGCTAAAGCTACACAGAGAAACCCTGTCTCAAAAAATAAACAAACAAATAAATACATTATCTCAATGGGCTAGAGAGAGAGAGCTCAATGGTTGGGAACACTGGCTGTTCTTCCAGAGGACCTGGGTCCAATTCCCAGCACCCAAATGGAAGCTCACAAGTTCCAAGGGATCCAACACCCTCATACTGGCAAACCATATACATGAAATAAAAATAAATCATTTTTTTAAAAAAGGCACTTTCTAAAACCTTGACAATGCAATCAGTACAATTCTCAGTTTATTTTGGGCTTTTGATGGGTCCATATCACTCACTGTAACAATCTCAGAGGATCCATCTGTCAGCTATAAAGAAGCCTAAGATATAAAGGTCTGTTTGGTTGATAGGAGATGTCATTCTGTAACTATGTTTCTCTTATTATGAATAAAGCCCTGTTGGCCAATAGGAAAGCAAGATAGGAAGGACTAGGAGACAAGGAGGATTCTGGGACATGAAGTAGGAAAGTCAAGATGTAGGGACTTGAGGGAGAAGTCCAGACCCTCTCTGCAGTAAGGTAAGACCACGTGGAAACACTTAGATTGACAGAAATGGGTTAATATTTAAGACAGAGCTAGCCATAGGAAACAAGTAACTGGCCAACAGAATTATATCTAATACAGCATCTCTGTGTGTTATTTGAGACCAATGCAGCTCTGGGACCAAGCTGAAGGGAAAACTGCTCATAACAAAATTGCACCCAACGTGGGACCTAATAACTTCCACTTAAACGATTTTAAAAACAAAACAGAAACAAACAAGTCTTCTTGGTAGCAACGTTTTTCTCGGTTGGGCTCTGTTTTGCTAGAGACAAGCAGAGATTTGCACGGCTCCTTTAAGAGAGATTTCCTGACTCAACATAAGTGGCAAACCCTGCTAACAACTGCAATGGCAGTGATGACATCTCCAAGCCGGCAGCATACTGCTGGATGGCAGCATAGACCAAGGCAGTGAGCACAGCTCTCAGTGCTGGCTGTAAGCAAACCCCAGCCATCTTGGAGAGATAGTGGCTAATACAGCTGTGGCTTTCATTTTAGCAATGTTGTTTAACAGATAAAAGACTCACGGCAAGAAAAAGATAAAGATTTACATTAAAGACAGATTCAGATAAAGAAAAACCTCTAAAGGTTTACAGAGTGTTTTAAAATATACGTAGGCTTAGAAGGAAAAAAAAAAAAAAACATGATAAAGATGATAGAGATATCATTCTGTAAATGTTTCTCTTATTAGTTAATGAATAAAGCCCTGTTGGCCAATAGGAAAGCAAAATAGGTGGGACTAGGAGACAAGGAGGATTCTCGAGATGTAGTAGAGGATATTCAAGATGTAGAGACTTGAGAGAGAAGAGGTCCAGACCCTATCTCTGGTAAGATAAGACCATGTGGAAACACTTGGATTGATAGAAATGGGTTAATATTAAAGACAAAGCTAACCAATAAGAAATGCTAGTAACTGGCCAACAGCATTATATCAAATACAGTGTCTCCTTGTGTTATTTGGGGCTGACCTGACTGTGGACCAGGCTGGCAGGAAAACTACTTGTAACACTTGCTTGTAAGTCACTCTGGGTAAACTCTGAGAATCTGATTCCCTTATGTAAATCATCTGAACAGTCCAAATACTCAGAGTATTGAAGCTGAAAGGTCACTTGAGGCCAGGAGTTCCAGAACAGCCTGAACAACTTTTTTTAAGGAGGGGCACTGGATGGTGGTGGCACAAAACTTTAATCCCAGCATTTGGGAGGCAGAGGCAGGTGGATCTCTGAGTTCAAGGCCAGCCTGGTCTACAGAGTGAGTTCCAGGACAACCAAGGCTACACAGAGAAAGTCTGTCTTAAAAAAAAAAAAGGACAGGGCAGGGCAGTAGGGGACACGCGATGGTTCAGGAGATCAATGTCAAGCCTAATGACCTAAGTTCAATCCCCAGGTGAAAGAAGAGGCCTGTCTCCTTGCAAGTTGACCTCTGACCTCCACACACATGTACCCCCCACACACAAAATAAATATATAAATAAGGGAATGCATTTATTCTGGCTATGTAAAGAAAATGGTCCCTTTACTTTGGTAGACAATTCATCAGTCTTACAAAACTAAAACTATGGACTCAGTAGAGCCCCAAGCCCTAAGGTTGCAGGGAAGGGGAGCCAAGACTTCTGGGACTCACAGGGAGTGACAGAGGAGGACACTCTACATCCTTTTCTGGCTTCTGTGTGCATGAACAAGTATATGACTTCATATCTTTGACACTCACACAAAAAGCCAGGCACAGCAGTGCCCTCCTGTAGAACTAGAGCTGGGGGATAGTGACACAAAGATGCCTGGAGCTTCAAACTATGAAGTTCCAGATCCAGTGAGGAACTCCTGCATCAGTAATAATAGTAAAAGGTGGAGAGTGATGGAGGAAGACCTCCAACATTCATTTCCGGCCTCCATACACATGTGTACAGACCAAAATCAACACATACATACAGTGCCTTCATGTATGCAGACACACACACATCAGTGGTTGTCAGGAGTTTAGAAAAGGAAAGGATGATTGGGGAGAACACAGAATTTTCCCCCTTGAGACAGGGTCTCATGTAGCTGAGGCTGGCCTTACATTCACTATATAAGCATTGAATTTCTGATCCTTTTGCCTCCACCTCCCAAGTGCTGTGATTGCAAGCTGCATCTCTAGCTCTATAAATGATTTTTAACAATTCACATTTAGTGAACCCTTCTTTGCAATACGATTGCAAGGCTACCCCTTAGCTGCTTCCTTTTGTCTGGGCCTGAGTTTGGCCAATCATTGATGTTTTCTACCATTGCAAACATTGATTACATGTGAAGTTCTAGGAGTGGAAGGAATATTGTGACTTTCTGCCCTTGAGCACACTATCACAGTGCCTGTGAGAGGCAGTGTACCTGGCACTGGAACTGAGCCCAGAGTTCTGAGTCACAGCACCTGTGAGAGGCAGGACCCCAGCACTGGAACAGAACCCAAGGGTCAGGGTTGGAAAGCTACAGACACTCACCAGGGGAAGCCAGGACAATGGAGCTTGTGTGCACTGTTTCCTGTCAAATACGAGAAATGGAAGCCTCCGGGGTTGAGGACCAAGGGGGTCAGATCGACCATGTGGCTGTAAGATAGGGAAGAAATAGGATGTTGGCACTGGGCCCATCCACAGCATCAGCACGCTTATGTGTGACACAGCTCCAAGGATCCCATCACAGTCCAAACGCTTGGAAATAAGCATAATCACCACCCAAACTGTCAAAATTAAGAGGCTGAGACAAAATAACCATCAGGGCTGGCATTCAAGATGTCCCCCAAATGCTTTTTGCTTCCTTCAAGCTGAGTAAAATCCCTTCCACCTCTTTGAAGTTGATGAAAGACCATTCCAGCTTAATTTCACTTCAGACCTTGAAATATCCAGTTTCTCCATCTACAGGAAACAAAGGAAATGTCAGGACAGAGTGGAAAAGACAGAAAAGCAGTCCTTTTACAGGAATCAATAACTGATTTCAAAAATAAATAGTTGATTTCAGGAATGCAGAGAAATGGTGGCCAGGAACTGAGGAAGACCTACCTCCAAGACAAGGGCTATGGGGAAGGGGATGGGTGCTGGAGGAGGGGACCTGAAGAGAACACAGGATAAAAAGGAGCCCAAAGCAGCAGATGGGGGTAGAGGAGAAATAACACCCAAGAAGTAGGAATGGGGAGATGTTTGGAAATTCTATAGTATTCCTCCTATTCTTGGAGACATCCCAAGTACACCTGGGTTGCTGGCTCATGGAGGACAGGAGGTGGGACTTTGTGTCATTCACCTCCACTGTGGCCCTCAGCCAGGGCAGCCCCCTCTTATCTGTTTGACCTGCTAGTTCATATGCAAAGCCCTTCTGTAGGGATCTGAGAACACTGGGCAGGACAGGAGGAGAGAAGTAACCCTTCTAGCACTAGAGTAGAGCATATTCCCACTGACCGGCTTCCCAGACATTGGAGGAAAGGGGCCAAAGACCCTGGGCATAGTGTAGACAGAGGGTGATGCAGCCACTACAGAGGCCATGGTGTTGACAGGTGGTGGTGGGGGTGGCGGTGGCAGCGGTGGTGGTAATGGGGCTGGTGGCAGGCACGGGGAGGTTGACCGGTCTCGAAGGAGGACAGTATCTGCTTTCTTTGGTTTTGGCTTCCTCCTCCTCTTCTTGGCACCTGTAGCAAACAGTGCAGTGAGTTCTGACAGCTTGGGCAGTGGGTCCCAACCTCAGTAACACAGGGTATCATGAGACCTCTCCAGCAAAGGAAAGCCTTTCCAGGCTTTATATAATACCTGGGACAACAACTAGGGCTACCACTGACAGTGGCCAGCAGGCATTATCTCACCAGCCACCAAGCACTTTAGAGAAAGGATCAAAAATCAATCTCTCTTTCCCTCTGCCTCTCCCCTCTTCTGCCCCCCTCCTTCCCTCCTTCAATGGGGTGTTACATATCCTAGGCTAGCCTGTAACAGCAGGTGAGAATCACCTTTAACTTGTGATCTTCCTGCCTCCAACCGCCAGGTTACTGGGATTTTTAGTACACAAACAGTTTATGTATTGTTTGGAATTAAACTCAGGACTTTGTGTGTTCTAGGCAAGCATTCTACCAACAGAGCCACATATCAGCCCTACTTTTGCCTCTTACAGGCAGAGCCAGGTGCCCTATCTGCACAAGAGCAGGCAGAATCCATGCCAAGATGTCTAACTTTAAGGGTATAATTTTGAAGGGAGTAGTGGGGTGAACCAGGCCTTGTAGGCTAACCTGTGGCCTCCCAGGCAGGAACTGTGGAAGACTGAGTCTGCCAACACCAGCTAGGATATCCAGGCCCCAGACAGTAAGCCGCTAGACTACATCCAGCCTCAGAGACATGGGGATGGAAAAGGGTATTGCTTTTAAAAGAATACCCATAGTGAGGTCTTGTAAAGGCAGATTCAAGTAAAGTGATACCCTGGCAGGACCCTGCGCCAGGCCCTACTCCACTTTCAGGTCTTATGGACTGAACTGAATGAGTTTGAAGAGTACAGTGAGTGTTAAAGCATACCTCATGTAGCCCATCAGAAGGGTTCATTATCTGGATGTGGTGATGTATGTCTGAAGCCACAGAATTCAGGAGATAGAGGCAGGGGGATCAAGAGTTCAAAGCTAATCTGAGCTATTTATCAAGTTAAAGGTCAGCCAGGGATATGAGGCCCTGTCAAACAATAAGGGTTGACAAGATGGCTCAGCAAGTAAAGAAGCTTGCCACCAATGTGTGTGTGCACTTGCACCCACATGCAAGCGCCCCCCCCCACACACACAAAATAAATGTAATAGAAGAGCTGGAGAGGTGACTCAGTGGTTAGCACTTATTGCTCCTGCAGAAGACCTGTGTTCAGATCCCAGCACCCATGTCAGGTTGGCCAGGTGTAGGGAATCCAATGCTCTCTTCTGGCTTCCATAAGTATATAAGTACATGGGATACATGCACACGACACACACACACACACACACACACACACACACACACACACACAGAGAGAGAGAGAGAGAGAGAGAGAGAGGCACAAGCGCATGCACACACATGTATACATTAAATAAAATGCTTTAAAATTTTTTTTAGCCAGGCAGGGGTGGCACACTCCTTTAATCCCACCACTCAGTCAACTGAAGCACACAGCAGATCTCTGTGAATTTGAGGACAACCAGAGTGAGTTCCAGGATCACCAGGGCTATTACAGAAAACCCCTATCTTGAAAAACCAAAGAAAAAAAATTTTTAAAATAAATATTAAGAGAAAAATAATAAAAGTGTGATGGGGCTAAGAACTGACTCTGTTGTAAAGTACCTACATCACAAGCATAAAGCTCTGAACTCAAAGCCAGGCAGTGGTGGTGCACACCTAGCTCTTGGGAGGAAGAGGCAGGTGGATCTCTGAGTCTACACAGTAAGTTCTAGGACAGCCAGCAATACACAGAGAAACCCTGTCTCAAAAAAAGATGGAAAAAAAAAAAAGATCTGAGTTCAGATCCCCATCCTACAGAAAATGAAGGGCAAGCTAGCACACATCTGTAATCCCAGCACTCTGGGGATACATACAGATAGAGAGCTGATGCTCACTGCCCAGCCAGGGTACCCAAATCAATGAGTTACAGACCTTGTGTCAAAATATAAAGGTGGAAAATGAGAGCAGAGAGCCCATGGTGTCCTGGTGCATGCCTTTAGCCTCAGGCAGGCTGATCTCTGTGAATTTGAGGCCAGCCTGGTCTACACAGTGAGTTAGTTCCAGGCTGGCCAATATTACATAGTGCAACCCTGTCTAAACACACACACACACACACACACACACACACACACACACACACACACACACGGGGCCAGCAAGATGGCTTACTGGGTAAGAGCACTTGCTATGTAAGCCTGACAACCTGAATTGGATACCCAGATACTACAATGGGAGAACTGACTCTTGCAAGTTATCCTCTGACCTCCATGTGCGTGCCTTACACCCACACTTGTGTATACACACAATAATAACTGTATTTTGTTTTAGAACTAGGAATGATGGTGTGTGCCTTTAATCCCAGCACTCTTTGAAAAGAGAGACAACCAGATCTCTGCTATTATGAGGCCAGCTTTCCTTCAGAATGAGACCCCATCTCAAATAATATTTTTTTTTTTCGACACAAGGTTTCTCTGTAGCTTTGGAACCTGTCCTGGAACTCCCTCTGTAGACCAGGCTGGCCTCAAACTCATAGAGATCTGCCTGCCTCTTGCCTCTGCCTTCCCAGTGCTGGGATTAAAGTTGTGCACCACCAACATCTGGCTAAATTGTTTTAATTAAAACACATCCTAAGGCCGGAATTAAAGGCGTCTGCCACCATATCCCCACTCCCTCTATAGTCAGCTCTAAATGAGCTAATCTTGCTAGAAGGTATACCTTCCTTTCTCCCTTTCTGTACCAGGCCCTCCTTCCTCCTCTTCATTAAACCAAATCCAAGAAGGTTAAGTCCAACCTACACACCTCACTTGCACCTAGGATGTCATCTGAGCCTGACATACTTGGCAATGTTGATGAGAATTGAAATGCGAGGGGGAGCAGCTGCCTGGGCTCAGATTCCCAAGGGTTCACAACTTCATTAGTTGAGCCTCACCCTGGGAATACAGGTGTACACGGTGGATGCGCCTCTTCAGCTGCTCCAGGCGCTGATGCATCTCCAGGGCACCCATACTGTTGCACTGATTCAGTTCCCCCTGGACAGCGCAGACAAACTTTGCCTGCAATAATGATTGAGGAAAAGCGGGAAGCCAGAAAAGAGTCCCTTGGCTGCTCTATCCCCAGGCTGGGTGTCCTTGGCTTTGGAAAGACCCTTCCAGCTTGCCGAAGCTCCCCACACCCCTACACACACCCCGCTAGGTGACCTCCCCATCCATCCATCCCTCAGTCAAAGCCCACCCTCAAAGCTCAGCCTTAAGAAACAGCAAGTGGAAGTGGTGGCCTCCCGCTGCCCTCACCCAGAGGCAGGAGAGGAGTCCGCGCTGCTCGATCTCAGTCTGCTTGCCCTTGCGCACAACCCTCTCCGCCAGCGCTGGGTTACGATCCAAAGTGCGGAAGAGACGGCGCAGTGCACGCTCTGTGTAGGTCGCTGCTTGCCTCTCGAAGTCGTCCTCGGAGATGAGCTGGCAGAAGGTCACACTCTGGGGGAATTCGTTGTCGTACTCGTCCAGGACTTCCATCGAGAGGGACTGCTGGTGGTGGGCCGGTGCTGCATGGGGACGGAGCGGCAGTCAGGGCAGGGCTCTTAGGAATGAAGTCCAGAAAGGTGACAGGAGCCCATTGGGACTGCAGAACACACCCACTCTTTCCCTACAGCCGCTGTGCAGACTCCAGATCCCCAGACTACCCGCCCCTCTCCCGGTCTAGCCTAGAAAGCCAAGGGGCGGGGCCAGCGCCAGTACACGTGACAATGCCCACCTCTCTGGGCATGCGCGCTGGTGTACTCCCGCTCCTCAATCTTCTTGACCACTGAGGCACCCAGATAGCTTGGGGATTTTGATATTCTGAGCTATGGTCCTGTCTAAAGCATCCAGCCCTCTCCCAGTTTCTCATTTCCTCCTCACCCTGCCTTATCAGTCAGACCTGGTAATTGAATCTAGCTTCCAGTTTACCAAGGTGATATCCAAAAGGATTTCCTTCTGCCCCCAAAGCGCTTTAGTTTGGTTTTTGCACCATCTCAGTTTCCTGTCCTACTAGGCTGCATTCCACACAACCCTCTCCAGGTCATGTCCTGACCACTTCTTTGTTTGTCATTTGTCGTTTTCTGAGACAAGGTGTAGTTCTGGCTGTACTGGAAGCCACTGTAGACCAGGCTGACCACTGAACAGCGCGGACAAACTTCACCTGCAATAACAATTGAGGAAAGGCAGGAAGCCAGAAGAAAGTAGCTTGCCTGCTCTATCCCCAGGCTTAGAATCCTTAGCTTCGGCCTCTGCTTATCTCTGACTCTGGAATGTTGGGATTAAAGGTGTATGACAGCACACCTGGACCCATGACCACTTCTTGGCTCTTTGTCTTGATGCCCTTCTGTCCTTTCCTTCTTTCCCCTCTGCTACATTTCTGAAGGTTGTCTTCACCTGCCTCTTGACAGCCAACCTAAATCCTCCGAGGCCCAGCCCTTCCTTGCGTTCCAGGCCCACACCCAAGTCATGTACAAAGTAAGGATTCCTGGGCATCTCAGAAGGATCTGCTGCGTCAAGAGCTACTGGCCCACATCTACCCTAGCCACACCAAGGAGGGTGGATGCCAGCTGCTTCTTCACCATCAAAGCCTTCCATCAGGTCTGAACCCCTTATGTGTATCAAAGCAGTTCCCTATGGGTACCAGGACATGAACAGCTACAGTAGGGTTGTGGCTGATTTTCTCAAGCCAAGGGGTGAAGGCTACTTCCAAAGACTGATCAGGAAGCCTGGGCTTCCTTTCAAGGAGACAGGACTGACCAACTAGCACTAGGTCTTTTTTTAGGGGGTGGGGTGAGAACATTGAAACAGTGTCCCATCATGTAACTCTGGCTGTCCAAAAATTTGCCTTGTCCTCAAATTCACAAAGATCCACCTACCCGTGCCTTCCCAATGCTGGGTTTGAAAGCATGGGCCTCCATACCCAGCTTCTAGCTGGCTCTTGTTGGTAAAGATAACCCTGCAAGAATACCACAGGAAAAGCTTCCTTAGAAGTTCTTCTAGCCCTGCCTGGAAAGCAGACATGCCAGACACCTCAATGTCCCTCCTGTTCAAGACATACCCTCCTGTAAAAGAGCAAGCAGGCATGGCTGGAAAGTCTCCTCTGCAGGGTTCCTATTCCGAGTCCATCCATCCATCCATCCCAGGCAGTATACTCCTGCTGAACCCCAAGACTAAGGTCTTGCCTTTTCTTGCCTCCTCCCAAACACCACCCAGAATATCCTCTCTTCATCTTGGTTACCTTCAGGCATTCAGGATGGCTGAGTCCTGTTCTTCCTGGTGTAGTCAAGGCTGAGCAAGGTACATAAACCTTTTCCATACAAAGAGGTGAATATCTGTTTCTTTCCACAAGTTCCTGGAGTCCCTAATTTTGTTTTGGTTCTTGAGACAGCATTATACCATAGACCAGGCCAGCCTCAAATCTGAGGCACTCTCCTGCCTCAGCCTCCAAGTATGAGCCTAGTGTTGACACACCGGTCTTAACTGGGGGGGGGGGGGGGAGAGCTTGAAAGCAGAGCCTTTTCCAAATCTGGGGTCTCATCTGTGTACTGGTTCCAGCCTTGGAATGGTTCCCAGTATCCACATGATTCTCTTAGATGGGTTGTCTCATCCAGCTCTGCACCCATGAATAACAAATCCAAGCACTTACCTGGGGGCAGACACATCAGGCTTCTCATCTGGGAAGTGAAGGGCCCAACAGATGCCCTTTCATCATTGCACTGCCCCCAGTGGCCCACAGTAGTGCAACAGGAAAAGAGTGTCCAGCAAGCCTGTTCTCTCTTGGGGGGAGGGAGGAATCTTAGACATAGAATGAATGACCAGCTGGGCAGAGCCTTTGTCTGGGCCAAGGGTGCCCTCTGATCCCAGAGACACAGCCCTGGCTAGAATCTCAAGTTTCCATAGAGTACAGAGTAAATGAGCAGGGAGGAGGGGGAATTATGTGCTGCAGGCCTGAGGGGCCAGGCCTGGAAAGAGAGGAAAGGAGTTGTAGGTGAGAAGGTGGTCTACAAAGCTGGTCCCAGATGCTTTGACAATATCATTGCACTGCTTCTCAGAGCACAGTAGTGCAACCTAGTCAGAGCACCTGCAGCCAGCAGGCAATCCATCACCCTCATTGTGTACAAGGCTGGAAGTTCAACCACCATAGGTGGGTGGGACCTCTATCCAAGACTTGGAGCATAGAGGTGATTCCAGCTGGGATGCAGTCCTTGGGGCCTTATGAACTTCAGGGCATGCAAACTTTCCCCAACATGATTCCAATTCTGGTGAAAGACCCTCCCCTGAGAGAGTCTAAGGGCAAGTACCTGAGGGGGCTCACACACAAAGGAGAGGCCTGTGCTCAGCCGGGTGGGGTTGGGGTGGGGGTGGCAGTGGGGCTACCTTGTACTCTGTTTCAGCCTGGAGCTCTGTCTAGAGTAAAAGGGATGTTTCACTCCTAGCAGGTGAGGCCCTTGGAGTTATAGACCTGATCTGCATTCTATCCTTACAGATTCTTCTGCCAGGTGCAACAGAGCAAGAGCTTTCTTTCATGCCACCTGGGGTTCCCTGCCCTGGAAGGGACCCTGGCCTCACCACACGACACCCCACCACTACCACCACCACCACCACACACACACACACACACACACACACACACACACACACACACACACACACCTCAGACCTGATACTCACATAGACAGACATACCGTGTTCCCACAGTGAGGACAAAGTGAAGATTGGTGGGAGACGATCCTGGTTGTCGCGGTCCTGACCTACCCGGACAACCCCGGACTCGTGGCGTCCTCTCATCAGTGGGCTCCATCTTTAACCTCTGACAGTCCCAGGGGCCAAGCCCCAGGCCTTAAGCAAAGCACAGCGCCAGCCTCATTGGCTTGCGCCAACACCAAGCTTCGCCTACTGCACACCTATTGGCTGCTGCTAGAAAGATTTCAAAATAGCCTCCGGGCTCCGATTGGCCAGGCGCCCGAGTTTTGGCTCCGCCGTTTTAACAATGAGTCCTACACACTCTTTCTCATTCATAACTTACGAAAAAGAGCTCTGCCCTCCTTTTCCCAGCTTGCTTCTCTGTAAGTATTATAATGATCTTCGAGAGGGCGCGTGCATGCTGCCACACAGCTCACCAAATTAAGAAGGGTGCTCATATTCCAGGGAAGTGTCTGCGCCACTGGCTAAATAGAACAGTCACTCTGTCAAACTTTTAAGAGCATCGCCATAAGGAATCCTCCAGCTGGGCTGGGGAGGCTCTGGCATATGTAAGGGAAGGGAATGCCCTGATGTTGCTGAGATTGGAAACCACTTTGTGGATAAGAGTTCATTGAGAGACCTTTCTGGGCTGATTAAGTGACAAAGATACACATCGCCTAGTACACAGAAGCGGAAGGGCTCTCTACTCAGGTGTGTTCTGGGGAAGAGGGGAAAACATTATTTGGCAACTGGCATCTGTGCTTTCTCCTGTTTTACCCCAGTTACATGGCAGAGAGAAAATGTTTTCAAAACAGCTGGTTTTCAGTCTTCAGGAATGTATGTTGTCCACTTTATTTTAAATTTATGTGAGTGGGTGTTTTGCCTGCATGTCTGTGTACTCACTACATGCATGTCTGGTTTCAAGGAGGCCAGAAGGCGTTCAGTTCTCTGAAACTGGAATTATAAACAGTTGTGAACCACCACATGGATGCTGGAAATGGAACCCAGGTCCTCTGGAAGAGCAGCCAATGCTCCTAACTGGTGGGCTATAATCCCTTCTTTAGAAAAAAAAAAAATGCTGTTGGTTTTGGAGACAAGGTCCATCCTGTACCACTGGCTGGCTGGGGACTCACTGAGTGACTGGGCTAGCTTTGTGCTTATGGTGATCCTCCTGGGCCACCATACTGTGCCTCTCCACACTGATGCAAACAAAATACCCAGAAATCTCAGCATTTGGGGCGTGGAAAAAAGAGAATCAGAAGTTCAAAACCAACACCAGCCCAAGCTACATGCTGGTGAGGCATGCTGGAGAGATAGCTCAGTGGTTAAGAGGGCTGGCTGGCTGCTATCCCAGAGGACCCAGGTTCCATTCCAACACCCACAAACCCTCTCACTGCCATCTAACTCCAGTTCCAGGGGTTCTGACACCTTCTGGTTTCGGCAGACAAAACACCCACATACATAAAATGTTTTGTGGCTGCTACTTTTGCTAGGCTTGGTCATGTTCTGAATTTTGTTTGTTTGGTTTTTTGGTTTTTGTTTTTTCGAGATAGGGTTTCTCTGTGGCTTTGAAGCCTGTCCTGGAACTCAATCTGTAGACCAGGCTGGCCTGGAACTCACAGAGATCTGCCTGCCTCTGCCTCTGAAGTGCTGGGACTAAAGGCGTATACCAACAACACCCGGCTGTATGGAATGTTTCTGCCCCAAAAGCATATTGGATTACCCAGTATTCCTACCTGCTATGCATTTGAGTTCTTCCCCTAATCAGCATTCCAATGCCTCACTGTTCCCCCTTCAATGTACAGGATATAGCAATGCTGGAGTGCTCCACCCCAATCTTGGCTCTTCTCAGAAAAAAAAAAAAAAAAAGAAAGAAAGAAAGAGAAACAAAAATCAAACAAACAAAAAACAGTCCACCTGTGATGTGATTCTGTCTGGGATCTTCTGGCTGGTGGAGCCCTTATCAAATTCACAAGTGCTACTGAGTAATTGTTCAGAGCCAGCCAGCAGCACTCAGGCAATGAGGCAATGAGAGAAGATGCTTTGGCAGGTGCATATCCTGGCTTCCTTTCCTCTCAGGTGGTATAACTTTAGTGATATTCCCTAATGAGATCCAGTAGTAGGGTAGACTAGAGCCCCACAATGCACCTTTCTCTCCCCTTGCTCAGCCCCACAGCTTTACCCAGCATTTACTGGAATCCTTTACCAATCATCTCCTCCCATCTAAATCCTCTCAGATCTCAGGAGATGGAGAGGAGTGCAGACTGCTAGATGAAGCTCAAGAGTTTTGGGTCTAGAGAGATGACTCAGCTGCTGAAATTTAGTACTGCTCTTGCAGAGCTGTTAAAATTGAACCTGAATGAGGTTCCTAGCACCCATAATAGATGGCTCAGAGCCATCTATAGCCCTAGCTCCAAGAAGTTTAACACCCTCTTCTGACCTCTGAGGACACTACACTCATGTGCAGAGTTATGCGCACACACGCAAATTAAAATATAACATTTCAAAGTTTTGCTGCATGGTGGTACACACCTTTAATCCCAGCACCCAGGAGGCAGAGGCAGATAGATATCTATGAATTCTAAGCCAAGCTGAGTCTATTGAGTGTCAGACCAGCCAGAGCTACATGAAGAGACCTTGTCTCAAGTTTGTCAGCGGGAAGACAAGGGTCTCATAGGGGCAGGAGAGTAATGGTCTAAGATATAACCTCCTCCCCTCGGGATTCCGTTGACTACAGTTTTTGTCTCACTGACACACTTTAAAAATTTACTGACTTCTCAAATCCATGTGTTTCCTGCTCTTCCTATCCTATTCCAAGTCCCTTCCAGACAACTCTCACCCAGCATCTTGGGATTTTTTCTGGATCTCAGGACATGAACACTTCTTGTCCCCAGCAGTTCCCTCAAGTCCTTATGACCTATGTGGCCAAGTCTGGGCAATCTGTCATTTCTTCCACTACCTCTGGAGGCCACACACATACCACACCTGTTAGCTTGCATTTCTTCTGCTTGTGCTTTTATTTACTCATTTAGACTGTGTGCTACATTGTGTGCTTTATTTTAATTTTATTCTGGTGCTGGAAATTGGCCTCATGCCTTGTACATGCTAGCAAGCATTCTACTCGTAGGCCCATGCACACCAAGTACCAACTGTTCACCATGCTCAACAAGCACCTGTTCACAACTCAACTAACTCCCCAGTCCTTTATTTGTGCCTTTCAGTTGTAGTGCCCTGACTGCCAGGATTGTGCCTCCTCAGATTTCTATACATTTTTTTTCTTTTTTGAGTTGTCTTCCCCTGAGATGTCTTTTGAGGTGTTGTTCTTACTCTCTTTTTTAAAAATTATGTGTTTGTGCAACATGTGTGCAAGTGAGGTGCACAGAGATGAGAGGTGTGAGACATCAATTCCCTTGGAACTGGAGGTACAGGTTGTAAGCCATCTGACATGACATAAGGTGCAAGTCATTTGAAAGGCCAGACTGTGCTCTTAACCACTGAGCCATCTTTCCATTCTTAGTTCTTTCCTGTTTATAACGCTGGGGAAAGGAGAGCGTCCTTTCCAGCAAGAGTGTGGGAGCCTGAGGGATTACTTCCCAGTAGAAAGGCAGAGCCCTCAACTGGCTGTTGCTAAAACATAAATCTTAGTGTGTGGATATGTGCTTATGCATAGCTCTGACTGTCCTGGAACTCACTCTGTACACCAGGCTGGCCTCAAACTCGTAGAGAGCTGCCTGCCTTTGCCCCCTGAGTGCTGGGATTAGAGACATGCGCCACCATGTCTCTAAATTTCAAGACTGCCACAACCAGCAGAAGAGTGGGGTCCTGAGGGAAAGGAATGAGGGGACTGGAGAGCTTGAGCCCCATCCCAGTTGGCAGGGGCCCTGAGGCCAAGGCTACACAATAGAAAAGTTGCCTAAGTTTGAGTCCTGGGAACTGAGGTCCATTGCTATGAGGTAAACAGGTGAGATGACTATTCAAGGCATGGACAGGCATCAAAAAAGGTTTGAGGCCATCAAGATAGCTCAGCAGCTAGAGTGTGTGCTACACAATCCTGGGAACCTGAGTTTGATATCTGGAACCAATATAAAGGTAGAAGATGAAAATCAACTAGACAGAATTAGTATCTAACCTCCACACATGCACTGATGTACAGATGCCAACATACACACAGCACATGCACTCACACTAGTAAATGATTTTATAAAAAAGTCTGGGGCCAGTTGTGGTGGCACATGCCTTTAATCCCAGAACTCAGGAGGCACAGGCAGGTGGATCTCTGTGAATTATAGGTCAGCCAGGGCTACATAATGAGACTGTCTCAAAAAAAAAAAAAAAAAAAAAAAAAAAGTTTGAGCAGGTACCTAGAGACAGATGAGAGATGGTAACATGAACAGACATGGCTGATTCCTCCAGATTTTCCCTGGGGTTACAGCAAATATAAACCCAAAACAACATTTTTTAATCAAGGCACTTGAGGACTCTACAAACAATGTCTCACATAAGAGTGGCCCTGCAGAATCCCTACCCAGTCACCCTCCCTTCCTTCCTCCATCCAGCTCTCAGAGTTCATCATGACCTGTAGAGAGATCTGCTCCAGGCTTGATGAAGATACCTTCCATGGCCTTCCATGTGTTGTGAGCATTGGCGCTAGCCATGCCGTGCACCTCATGCTGTCCACGAATGGGGTTACCATACTGCTCACCAGTGACCGACAGGAACACAGAGGTGCCCACATGCTGGAAGCGAATGCTGGCCTCACGCTCCCAGTGTTGCCCAGAGCATCGTACTGTCCACAGGTCCAAGTCGTCACCCTCACCGTCTTCCCCGAAGGCACTCACCTCCTGAGAGTGTAAAGTATGAAGGACAGTCACACAGAGCAGAGCACCCTGAGCTGCATGTCTAGCAGGAATAGTTGGACCTAGTATCCTGGACCTCTGAACCTTTCCCTGACCTTCAGCATCCACAACTGGACATCAAGAGTCCCACCCTAGCCAGGTATGGTGGTACATGCCTTTAAGTACACCACTCAGGAGGCAGAGGCAGGCAGATCTCTTTGAGATCAGCCTAGTCTACATAGTGAGTTCCATGACAGCCAGGGCTATATAGAGAGAGCTGGTCTCAAAATACAAACAAACCAAAAAGAGATTACCATCCCATTGAAGGTTTCTTCAGATGCATAGAGCCTCTTTTGTTGTTTGTTTGTTTTGTTTTGTAAGACAGTTTCTCTCTGCAGCCCTGGCCATTCTGGAACTCACTCTGTAGACTAGACTGTCCTAGAACTCAGAGCTCCACCTACCTCTATCTCCTGAGTGCTGGGACTAAAGGTGTGCTCCATCACTGACCCAGATAGAGCTTGTTGTATCAATCGGTCTTTGTAGAGCCTACTGGTCCTGGAGATAAGAACTTCTCTTCATAGGCTTCTTGTCCTTTTCCCCCAGAAACTCTCCCAAAGCACTGTTGGTTCCTTCTCATGCCCACCCCCAACCCCGACCAGCTACAGGGACCCTGTGCTTTAGCAGGAGCTATTCCACAGAGGGAAAAGACTAGAGGGAAGCTCCTACTTCTCTCTCAGACCCAGCCCAAGGTGCTCCTTCCTTCAGTGTCTTACTACTCATTTGCTGTGTGAGTCCCCCCCCCCCCCCGTGTCCAAATAGGATCTAATCAATCGCATTCGCTGACTCCTCAATCCTTCTAAATCTGGGGTAGAAATTTCTGAGGACAGGATGCAGAGCGGGAGCTTCATACACTTCTGATCAGAAAATTCCCATTTCACAGCAGTTGACACCAAGTTCCCTCTCGAGCCCCTCCCCTACATCCCTCCCTCACACTCCCACGTCACTTGAGTTCCAGCCCGCTCAGCTTTGGCGGGGCTCAGAACCGGGCTTGCCTGGTTGTTGGATAGCGGCGACGGGAAGTGGTGCGTGTGCAGGTTCTTGCCGGTGAGCACATGCGTGAGTCGCACTGCCTGCCCACAACGCACTGGGAGCCCGCGCGGGCACCCGCCCTCGGAGCCTCCACGAATCCGCCAGTAACTATTGGCATCGTCGGACGCCTCCACGCCGGTTACCGACTGTTGGCCGCTGCCTGGAGAGGGACAGCCCACCCCGTAGTCTCTGTCAATTGCAGATATCGGGATTCTCGTCTTGAACACTAAAATGTTCCTCCCACAGCCTCCACTAATTCAGGATCTCAAGGACTCACTCCAGCTCAGGCCCCCGAGGGAGCCCCCAAGTCACGGTGGACCTTCCACATCCTCAATCCCCGCGGCTTGCCTCTTATGACCCTGCGAGCGCGTATAGGCTCGCGATTACCCAGCTCTCTGGCAGCCCGTAGATCCCACTAGGACCACCTGGCCTCTAAGCCTCCGCCCCCGGTGCCGGTCCCAGTCACTACCCCTGCGCACCGGATCCGTATTTGATGTCGTGTGAGTGCAGCCGCACTTTGTGGTGGGTGTTTAGCAGCTTCAGCACTGACCCGCAGGTCACGAGCCCGGCGCTGGTCTTGGACGCGCCACCGCTCCGCACCGACAGCAACAGCAGCAGCCCCAGTAGCGCCCCAGCTACCTCGCCGCGGCTCGCGCCCCGCATCGCGACGGCCGGCCGGGTTCCAGCAGCTCCGGACCTCTGCGCTTCCGGCCTCAACTTCGGCCAATCCACCTCTGACAGCGCCCTCTCGTAGTAGCCAATCGTCTGCGCGCGCGCGTCCTTGCTGCGCTACAATTGGATCGTTGTGGAGTGGTCCCACCCCCCAGCTTTCAAGGAGTAGCTGGGAGGGGGATGGAGACACCGGGAGGGTTTTAACTGGTCCACGCTTCCGAGTCCCCTCCAATGAACGTCCAGAGAGCAGTGGCGGCGGCGATCAGCTCCAAAAGGCCTCCGAGTGGAGCACCGCGAGGTTTGTGGCCAGTGGCCCTGTCTGAAGCCCTTCGGGTGTAGGTTCAGGAGCCCCTTTGATGCTGGGTCCCTGGACTTCAGTCTTGGGCATAAAGGTGCACAGTCTTGTGGTCACAAAATGGACAGATCCCAGTTATTGAAATCTCCTGGTCCCAGGAGTTAAACTGTCCAGGGTCATGTCAGCTCCTGGATCCCAGGTTTCTGAATTCACTTGGCCATGCAGCTGTTTGAGTGATTTGGTGGCAGAATATCAAGGATGAATATATATACATCCCCCCGATTTTGGGAATCCACAGAGGAACCGCCTCCAGGCTACATTACCAAGTGGCTGATGAAGTATGTACCTGGAGCACTAGCTAGATACTCACTAAAGTTTCTATTTAGGGCTGGAGATGTGGCTCAGTAAAATGCTTGTCTAGCTAGCACAAAACCCTGGGTTTGATCCCTAGCAGATCAATACTCAAGTGGTGAAGACCAGAAGTTAAAGAGGAAGTTAGAGATTGAGGTCATCCTCCTAGAGAGTTGGTGGCCAACCTGGACTATGTGAGACTCTTGCTTAAAAAGAAAAAAAAAAAAAAAAAAAAAGATTTAGGCCAGAGGTAGTAACACACTTGGGAGGCAGACAAGAAAATCAATTCTTGTTTCAGAGTTTCAGGCTAATATGTCCTATATAGAAAGTTTCAAGCCACCCAGGGCTACATGTGAGACCATTTTTCAAAGATTGAAAAAAAATTCATATTGAACTGAATTACTCAGAATTTTGCCCTCAGAAAATAGAGAATCCATTAATGACAGCAACATGGTAATTCAGGTTTTGTGTGCAATTTTGTGAATTGAACTCAAGACTTAACCTATGGTAAACAAAAGACCTACTGAAGAGCTAGCTACATCTACAACTCAATGTGGAGTTTTCACATTTAATGTTTATTTTATTTTGAGTTACATATGGGATAAGGCACCTTATTCTGCACTTGGAAGATCATGTCCTTAAATGATCTAGGTCCAGCATCCAAAATGCACTGAAAATGTCTTATTGGAAATGTTAGTAGAGATCTGAATTTTAGCATGTCTAAGGCAGTATTATTGTCTCTTCCTTCACACTACTGCTCCTTCAAGTTTCCAAGGCTCAATAAAAGGCAGCACGAAATGCCAAGTGGTGGTGGCCCACACCTTTAATCCCAGCCCTCAGTAGGCAGAGGCAGGCAGATCTCTGGGTTTGAGGCCAACTTGGTTTACAGAGTGAGTTCCAGGACAGCCAGGGCTACACAGAAAAACCCTGTTTTGTGGGGGTTGGGGGGTGGGGGGTGTAACACCAATATCAATTGTTCAAGACAAACTTGGAGGGTTGGCAAGATGGTTCAATGAATAAAGGTGCACGCACACCACACACAAATAAATAAATGTAATAAAAAAATACGAAAACCTGAAACTTAGAATTTTGCTACTTGTTGGTTCAATAGGTCAAATGTAGCCCAAGCTGGCCTCAATTTCCATTCATAGCCAAAGGTAACCTTGAACTAGTGGTCCTCCTTCTTCCACCTCCTAAGTACAGGGCATCAAACTAACCATGTAGCTGACTCCTCTTCTATATCCACAAGAAACGATGTTCTAAGTGAATTCTATGACATCTCTTCCAAGTGTCCCATCACTGTTCTAATACAAACGATCCCATTCCTCTTTTATTGACACCTACCATCACCTACTAATACATCTCCCTGCTTCTACCGTGCTGGTCCTTCACAGCATTCTGTACATAGGATAATGAAGAAAGCAGACATCAGTTACCATCTGAAAGCTGTGTGGCTGGAGTATAGTTCAGTTGGTAGAGTGAACTGGCTAGCATGTGTGAAGTCTTGAATTCAATCCCCAGAAACACAGTAAACCAGTCAGAGTGGTAGATGATTGCAACTGGGCCACAAGCAAGTGGCTCAAGAGTTCAAGGCTATCTTTGAGTCCCTGACTCAAAACAAGAGAAATGGTTTTCTCCATTGCACTTAAGGTCAAAGATGGCAAGGACATAGACTCTATGACTGACAGAAGAAGCGGGTTTCTAAGGCTGTGTCAAAACTGCTAGAATCGAAATGGAGTCGTTTTTGTCAAACCCCTAAACAAGATTAACAAGTAAATATGAGAGGCTGAGAAGAAGGGATCTTATGCATGCTTGTCTGAAGAGAATAATCTACAAAACACTGCAGCCTTGCATAAAAAGTCGCTGTGAGAACATCTGCCAGCAGCTGCTGCCTCAAGAAACCACCGAGGAGCACCTCACCCCTTGCTTTCTTCTCCTTGTGCTCAGCTTTCTATTTACTTATTTGTTCATTTTTTAAAAACAGGGTTTCTCTGTGTAGCCCCAACTGTCCAAGAACTTGCTCTGTATTGCTCTGTAGACCAGGCTGGCCTTGAACACACATATCTGTCTGCCTTTGTCTCCTGCTGGGATTAAAGATGTAGGCCACTAGAACTGGCCTCAGCTTTCTTGGGTTTTGATGTTGTTATTATTGTTTTGTGGGTTTTATTATTCTTTGTTTTTCAAAACAGGATATCATTATGTGGCCCTGGATGCCCTGAACTGGAACTCCCTATGTAAACCAGGCTGGTCTCAAACTCCCAGAAATCTGCTTGCTTCTTCCTCCCAAATGCTGGGATTAAAAGCATGTACCATCACCACCTGCTCAGTTAGCTTTCTTATTCAACCCAGGACTACTTGGCCAGGGACTGGTACTGTCCACAGTTGGTTGGTCCTTTCTACATTAATTAGGAATCAAGAAAATCCCCCCACAGAAATCCTCACAGACCAATGAGATAGAAGCAGTTCCTCAACCGAGGTTCTCTCTTTCCAGATCAAGTTGGTAAACATGATTAGTCATCACACTCCCTATTTAATCTGAGACTGATACCATATTTGCTGTTAATCCTTGTAGCCATGAATTACTGTTATAGAATCATTTTGTAATTTCCATTTCTCCTTTTAAACTTCCTTTGCCTCAATTTCCTGCAATATGTTCAAATATCCAATGAGAATATTTTTGGAGACTTTCTTTTAGGTAGAGAACTTAGACTTGGGAGCCAAACTGGGGGCCTCATGACATTTTGTAACTCTTTCTTCTCTCTCTCTCTCTCTCTCTCTCTCTCTCTCTCTCTGTTTTTCCAGATAGGTTTTCTGTATGTAGCTTTGGAGCCTGTACTGGAACTCACATTGTAGAACAGGCTGGCCTCAAACTCAGAGATCTACCTGCCTCTGCTTCCCAAGTGCTGAGATAAAAGACGTAGGCCACCACCATCCAGCCTTGTAACTGTTTCTGTCTCATGCCTCCCCTGTAAACCACAGTCCCCAGCTCGCCCTGTGAGAAGTTGCACAGCTGTGATCATGGTATCTCCCATGCCCTCCACCTTCCAATCACAGTTTGTTTCTAGGTCCAGATTCTCAAGACAGTTTAGCAGTTCATCTTAAATCAGCAGGTAACTTAAGGTCCAGCCAACTGCTGAAGGGTTCACAGCTGGTCTCTAAATGTGTTCATGAACGTCTCTCATTTTGGGGTCTCTCTGCATATCTGTCAACACACATAAAAGTATGGGTTCTTCTCATCCCTGTTAGAAAAGGTCAAAGTGTCCATTTCCTCCCCCCTTGATTCTATGCAGATATTGTGACACTTTAACCAACAGAACAGCAGAGGAGTGAGGCGTTTGGGGACTTCCTAACTGCAGCTTTGAAAACAGCAGTTCTCACTACTCATAGGAAGCCAGTGGCCTCTCTGAGGATTAAGAAAATCACATTTCAGGGCTGGAAAGATGGCTTAGCAGTTAAGAGCACTAGTTGCTTTTCCAGAGGACTTGAGTTCAATTCCCAGCACCCACATGGCAGCTCACTGTCTATAACTGTAATTCCATGGAATCTATTGTTCTGTTCTGGTGGGTAGGCATACAATGCAGACCAAAAAAAAAAAACCATACACATAAAATAAGGAAAGAAGAAAAAGAAAGAAAAAAAAGAAAGAGAAAAGAAGGAAGAAGGAAGGAAGGAAGGGAGGAAGGAAGGAAGGAAGGAAGGAAGGAAGGAAAGTAAAATCCAGGTTAGAATCCAGAGAGGCTACATTCAGGAGAGACCCTGTAGAAAGAGAACTCATTTAGAATGTTCCAGCTTCAGACATGAATAGTGGAAAATAGAAACATGAACTTTAGCTTGTCAACCTCATTGGCATGATAGATGATCACTACCTTTGAAGCCAATTACATCTTCCAAAAGATGTGCAGAACATAGGCTAAAGGCACCATGTTTGTAACATAATGTATTAGTGATTCCCAAAGGGGCTTCTCCCAGTATCCCCAGAGATGTGTTATCTATGAGGCTATGGTAGAGCAATGCTCTCTTTTTGGACTTGGCAGTGGGAGTTGACAGTGTTAGTAACTGGAAGCCATTGTCTTTGAAAACCAAGAGCCTCTCTCTTGGCAGCTGTCTTCTGAAGGAATCCATCCCCCCACCCCAAAGGCAACTCTCCACCCTGTATATGTTTTAAGTAATCAGAGAAAATAACCAGAATTTCTTCATTTGTCCTAACTACAGTCCTAGCCTGAAATAGGATCAGGCCAATGGGACATAGCAATAAGGTACCACAGTGCTCTGATGGCCTCTGCTATAAATGGGTCCCTGATCCACCAAACTTAGGATGTTGGTCCTGAAGAATGATAGATAGCCAACCTCTCCTTGAATGTAAGGCATGTTTCTCTTGCCTGGCTCCAGGGTGAGTTCTACAGTTGCTGGGTCTCTCCATATCCATGGGCTTTTTGGAGGGGCCTCTTTTTTGGGTCCATAAGTGGCCAAATGTGGCCAAAAGGGCCTGATCTCTATGAATCAGGGAAGCCTCTAAGGCTCTATATATACCTCAGCAAGAGGTAACACAGGTCCACTAGGTGTGTGTGTGTGTGTGTGTGTGTGTGTGTGTGTGTGTGTGTGTTTGATAATTTTGAGGCAAGGGTCTCATGTATCGCAGGCCAGCCTTGACCTTGCTACATAGCCAAGAATTACTTTTTTTTTTTTTTTTTTTTTTTTTTTTTTTGGTTTTTCGAGACAGGGTTTCTCTGTGGCTTTGGAGCCTATTCTGGAACTAGCTCTTGTAAACCAGGCTGGTCTCGACTCAAACTCACAGAGATCCACCTGCCTCTGCTGAGATTAAAGGTGTGTACCACCACCGCCAGGCAACCTTAAATTTCTAATTCTCATGCTCCACCTCCCAAGTGCCAAGGTGTCAAGACTGCCACTATATCAAATTTGTATGGTACTGGAAATGAAGCTCAGGGCTTTGTGTGAGCTAAGCTAGAACTCCAACTGAGCTGCATTTCTAGGACAGCTCTGGCAGGAAAGCTGCCAGTCAGGAGCCTGCAGACACTTCAAGGAAGATTTTTTGTGATGGTTCTTGGTTGTTAACTTGACTACATCTGGAATTAACTAAAACAGGACACACCTGTGAGGAATTTCTGCTTAATTTGAAATGGGAAGATACACTTCTATTTTGCATCTTTGAGGCAGGAAGACATCTTTATTCCACATTTTTAGTTCAGATCTAATCTTGGCCATGTTTTCTGCTGGAAACCTATATAAGGACATGGAAGAGAGAAGATTTTGTTCTTTGCCTGTTTGCTCTCGCCTTGCTAAGTAAGACAATTTCCTCCCTGACATTAGATCCTGTTTCTTCAGGATTCCAGTATATACTGATGATCAGCTGAAACATCCAGCCTCGTGGACTGAGCAACTACTGGATTCTTGGACTTTGAAATTCATAGCCAGCCATTGTTGGATTAGCTGGAGCACAGCCTGTAAATCATTCTAATAAACCCCATTTCTATACATGTATATAAGGAGATTCATTTTGCAAGTCCTGTTACTCCAGAGAACCCTGATTAATATCCGTTTCCTACCAACCAAGAACTGTAGCTTGACAGTTATGTTGATCCTGAAGCCTCCAACCCACAACATGGCCAACCAACAGCTACCATATGCCCTGGCATGAAAACTCAGTCTCAGGAATTAGAGAGCACAAAGAAAAAGAGCCTTGCAAGTGTCAGGAGAGTGTGGCTGAATTCTTCCATAGCTTCAAGATGAGGTTGGAGCAGCACTTCAAAGCAAGAAGGAAGCTACCCCAACTGAAGTAAAACACCCTCCACGCCGCCACTGCCGCCAAAGCAGACATTGCAACTACCAGAAAGGTGCAGGTCAGGGTTGTTGTTCTTTTGTTACAGTTATAGGAATGAAACTGGAGAAGGAGAGGGTGGTGGTCCCGCGTGGGGGTCCCAAGGTAAGGGACCATAGCATGTGAGGGTGACCAAGGCAGAGGGAATAGCACGCCAGGCAGATAGAGCTTGAATGAGGAGTTTATTTAGAAAGGGGAGTGAGGGGGAAGGGAAGAAACATAGAAGCACCAAGAACAGGAGAGGAGAGAGAGAGAGAGAGAGAGAGAGAGAGAGAGAGAGAGAGAGAGAAGAGAAAGCAAAAGAGAGCAGAAGTAGGGTCTGACTTTTAAAGAGTTCTTTACACCTACCCACAGACAAATATTCGTGGAACCCTGGGCTGACCAGGGTACTGCCTGAGTGCATTCTGCCAGGAGACAGGGGCAGGCCAGCATAATCCCTGAATCCTACAAGGGTACCAAAGGAATGAAGAAAGGACAGACATACAGACACACATACAATGAAGCTGGGGTCATGTGGGGTTCTCTATCTGCCACAGCTGGGAACCTAAGCATGTTTATTATGTACACAGAGCAGGAAGGATGGGACAGTCTGGGTAGGAGGTTTTTGTAGGTAAGCAGCCTCAGGTAGTAAACATCTGGGAGGATGCCACAATTGCTAATATTTATACACACTGATTAATCATAAATAGTGTGTATTAGTCAGGGACCTCTAGAGTCACAGAACTTATGAGATGAACCCCTCTCTCTCACACCAACTACAATGAGACACCTAGGAATCCTGAAAAGGCTTGAAAAGCCAGAAAAGGCAGGAAGTAACTGCAGCTCTGGAAATTGTCAACCAGGTGTTGTAGAACACTGTCCTCTAAGCATAGCAGCCATTATTGTCTTCCTCAGAGCAGCTGTGGCAGTGTATAAGGCCCGCTGACACCCCCTCACAGAAGTGGAGGGGACTTTCATCTGGTAAAAACAGCTACTCCTTTCCCAGTTGAAAATGCTAGAACAACAGTTCTTAACCCATGGATCATGACCCTTTTGGAGGGTTGAATGACCCTTTCACAGGGGTTGTCTAAGACCATCTGAATATTAGATATTTACATTATGATTCATAACAGTAGCAAAATTAGTTATGAAATAGCAACACAAATAATTTTATGATGGGGGTCATCACAGCATATGGTGTAGGGCCGTAGTATTAAGGTTGAGAACCATTCTATTAGAGTCTATAGTGTGGAAGAGCTCCAGCCTACATGGGAGGAGGGGGTCCATCTATGCACCTGTGGTGACATCAGTGTGCAAACTGGGGTAAGACTTTTTGGTGGTGGAGCTGTTTGGGGGTCACACACTCCTGTAAGTAACCACTCATCCATTCTCCTGTAAACCCAATAAAATCATTGGCTCACCAAGTTAGACCTTGGTAAAAATTATTCTTTTCATGTGTCATTAGTGCCATGTGTTTTGTATCACAAAGAAAAGTTTGTGTAACATCAGGGCTGGCTCACCCTAAAGGTGCTGTTCAAGGGTAGGTTTCCAGGTGCATGAGAGGATAACACACCAGGCAGGACCAGACAGCTGTGTCCATCAACATGTAATTTATTCCCATTTTATTCTGGGTCCTTTGATAACATTAGCAGAGCTCTTGCTGAGCACTTGGTTGCCTGACCCTTACTCAGGACAGGGGCTGGCTGGGGGGCCAGCTACTGGGATAGGGCAGGAGGAGGCAAGGAATGGAATACTCTGTGTGGCTTACAGGGGTCTCATGGGGAGTCATTGGGGCTTATTACAGTGAACTCATTGATTAAGTCCTCCAATTCAGGCTCAGGCAGACTAGTGGGGGTGAGCTCACCCTCAGAAGGATCCTTGATTTCATCTTCCACACTTCCTCTGTCCTCTTCTTCCTGCTCTTCGTCTTCCTCCTCCTCCTCTTCCTGCTCCTCACTTTCCACGCCCTCTTCAATATTTATTATTTCCTTGGACTTGGAGGATATGGAGTCAATACCAGCATTGGAGAGTGCAGACAGCTTGGGTTCTGAAGGGCTTCTGGGCCTCTGTTCCTGGCCTGTACCAGGATCCCGAGGGCTGAGCAGCTGTCGGATCGGCAACTCAGGGCGGAGGGAGAAGCGGGACTCTGCACTCCGGTCCTGACTGGTGTTACCAGCGTGCTCCTGTTGCACAGAGTGGGGTTCTGTGCTATGCCGCAAGGTGCCAACACGGGAGGCACTAGGTTGGGAGGCTCCTGGCTTGGAGGCACGGCGTATGGCCTGCCGTGCCAACTCAGCTTCCTCCAACTTGCGCAGAAGGCAGGTCCAGTTGATGTCTGAGGACAGACGGATGTGGGTGCCCTTCACCTTCTTGAAACCCAAAAAGATGTCCATGAGAAGCTCAGTGATAGGAAAGGAGACGAAGCCAAGCTGCTTATTGAGGCTCTCCTCAAACTTGTACTTGCAGATAAGCAAGGAGACTGCCTGCTCAATCAAAAAGTTAGTGAGTTCCTCAAACCAGGGGTTAGAGATGTAGGACAAGCTAGACACAGACGAGATGGACGGCAGAGGCTTCTTCCTCGGCAACTTGGTGCTGGGGCTCTGTGCAACAGGCGAGGAGGAAAAAGGAGACATTTAGCTCTTGTTGCTGCCATCCCTCCTGCTGCCCTGTGAAAGCACAGTTATACCCTCCTTGGCAGCTATACCAATCCTCTCCATTACAGACAAGGAAGCCACACACATCACATAGATCCGTCACACCTGCTCTGCCACAACATTCATTCCACATGCCTCACCTGTCAGGTCTAGAGCACCTCCCAGCCTGGTCAGCCTGTACTCCTGCAAGCTTGTGTGCAGAAGGAATTACATCTGAGCCCTGATGTCCAGGACCTCCAAGGGTCAGGCCACCTATGTCTTCATACACATTTCCTGACCAATGTCCCCTTTACTAAGCAGAAAAACTAGAGAGTCATAGGTGGACTAGGGTAGCTTGACCTAGCTTGACCCTAACATACAGAGCGGTGCTCTTGGCAAAGGTTCCTGTCCATAAAAGATATGTGGGAGAGCCTCAGGTTCACAAAGCCAGGAGGTGGTGGCATACCTTTAATCACAGCACTTGATAGGCAGAGGCAGGAGATCTCTGAGTTCATAGGCCAGTCTGGTCTACAGAGCAAGCTTCAGCACAGCCAGTGCTACACAGAGAAACCCTGTTTTGGATAGTTCAAACAATAATTTTTAAAAATACCCAAGTTGCAGGCATGGTGATACATGCTTGTAATCCCAGCATTTGGGAAGTAAAGGCAAGAATATCATGAATTTGAGAGATTATCCTGAACTACATGATACCCTGTCTCAGAAAAAAAAAATCGAAGGGTAAAAATAGCCTTTATTAATCTTTGACAGTGTAGACTAGGTTTCTTGATCAACAGCAGCTTGTATATCTACCCCAGGATATTTCTGCAATGCAGGGCAGGAGGTCTTGTCCTCGGGCATCAACCAGTGACAGTGGCTACTAGATGTGGTGGGAAAAGGAGCCCTTTTCCTGCAAATGTCCCTCTAAGACCTCCAGTCCTACTCTTGCGGCCACCTCTGGACACGGTGTAGGAGAGGAAGGGGAGAAGTTTTTTCCCAAAGAAAGGGAGAACATAGGAAAAGGGAGATGGGAGGGAAGAGGGCTGCGAGAGTCAAGATGACGCTGGATAGGGCCCCTGAGATGGCCCTTGCAGGAGGCCACCTCCACTCTGACACCAGGGGCAGGGAGGGTGAGGTGCAAGCCATGTTGAGGCGGAGATATATGATTGGATCTTGGGGCCAAAGTCGATTTCTGTAATTTAGGATCAGAGTCAGGGGACTCCTGCATGGAATGGAATGAGGGGCTAGGGACATTAGACACTTGTGCAGGTGTCACCTTGAGCCTGAATCTGGTAGCCATCTGGGCATTAGACGTGGAGGGGGAGTCCTGTCTGCCCTTGCTTTTCCTGCGTGATGTCTTAGGGCTGGAGGCTGTGGTGGGAGAATCACAAGGCTCCTCCCCATCCCTGCTGGTAGGTATGGATGCCTTCTGCTGCAGAAGATCAGAGTCCCCAGGTATCATTGGGGTGGGCTCTGAGGCAACAGGGAAGAGGGGAAAGCCATCATGGCGGCAGGCATGGCTGAGCTTATCTACAGCCTGGCTGACTACACGTTGCAGGGCAGGAAAGAGATGATGCTCAGCCAGGAAGTCCAGGGTACGATGGGGCTCCCTGAGTGAACAATACGCAGGCAGGTTGAATGATGCTGGCTGGTTCAGCAGTGACTTTATCTCCTTGTTCAATTCTTCCTTGAGAAAAATCATCTCCTGTTCTCCAAGTCCCAACTCTGATGTTTCAGGGGTGGCTGAGCTGGAGCCCCAAAGCCCAGAGAACCAAGACAGGGGCTGCTCCCGGGTCCACTGACTGCTGGTCTGGCTGCCCAGTGAATCCCACAGTAGAGAATCCCTCTGGGAGCAGGATTGATTCAGGCCTTTCTGCAAAGAGAGAGGAAGGCTGAGGTGTCCAGCCAGGTCTAACCCTAGCCCTAAACTCAGGCCCACCCTAGGCTAGCCTTAACCATGGCAACAGGTCTCACCCCTTTGTTCTCCAGTCGCAGTAGCCTCTTGAGGTTTTTCTCAAGCAGGAGTTTGTCCCTCATAGGTGGCAGTGAGCCTATGCCTCGGCCACCAGGGCCACTGTCGTGGCTGTGGGAGCCCAGCAAGCCAGCTGTGACACTGCTGTGGGAGTCAGACATGGAGCTGGAGCAAGATGGGTAATTGTTTGGGTGCCCAGCACACAGCGTAGGCCGAGCACGGTGCCGATGCACAGTGTTGATGCTGGGCCTGGCTCGAGTCTGCTGCCTACCACTTGGCACCTCCAGTGGGTCTTGTACATCCACCAGTGGCACTCCAGCCTCTGTCTTTGTGGCAGCCAAATGCTCTGTTGCCTTCTCCACTACTGTCTGCAAGCTGTCCAGCACCTGACCCTCTGTCAGGAAATCCAGGAAGCTGCCAAATGCCTGAGGGCGCCTAGGGTTTTGCTGCTGGCCCTGGTGCTCTGAGTATCGGTTCATTGATGGTAGGTGTGGCACATGTCCAGACTTGCGGGTTGGTCCCCTTTCTGGCAACAGGTGCTTCTTGGGCAGCTGCATCTGAATAGACAGGCTTGTCATAGCAGGCAGGATGCTCTGCAAGGGGTGGGGGGCTAGCTCTGGAGTCCCCCTAGGATGCTATTGGGGGCTGGATGAGATTGAGCAATGGGAAACTTTTTCCTTTAGTTTGTTGGTGCTGGGGGTTGAACCCAGGGTCTTGAACATGCTCTACAAAAATTCAACCACTGACCTGCATTTAAATTTTGTTAACATTTAATTGAGGGTATGTGTGTCCGTGTGTGGGTATATGTGTGCCTCAGTGTATATGTGGAGGTCAAAGGACAACTGGTTGTAACTGGTTTCTCTCGTATTTATGTGGATCTTGAGGATGGAACTCAGGCCAAGTGCCTTCGCTCACTGAGCCACCTTACCAGCTCTGAATTACATTAAAAGTCAGGTCTGAGCCCCAGCTCTGCTACCTTCAGGCTGGGTGACAGTGATCAGAGCAGCCCTTTTTCAGGATTTCTCTGCAAAATAGGGGTCTACTAAGGTTGACCTGAAGGTCCCCAATGCCTATATTTCATATATGCTAGGGCTATCTGGGAGCCTGAAAATGGAAATCTGTGTTCATGGCATGAAAGGGCAATTGTGAGAACCTTCTTCCCTCCCCGCCTCTTCCTGTCTCTAGCACAAGTCTGCACTGCGTTCTCTGCCATGCTACCTTGAGGACTTGAGCCTGCTTCTCTACCTTGAGTCCCCAAGCTGACTCTATGCTCCTTCTCAGGGCTCCTAGCCAACCCAAGTACTACCTGGAGCCCAAGGACAGTGCGGTGTGAAAGAATGATCAGGGCTCAGCAAGCAGGCTTAAGGGAAGTCAAAGCTACAATAACAGTGTCACCAAGTAACACCAAGATCGATTGGAAATGAGAAAGTAGTGGAAAGTGTCCCAGCCACTAATGTCAGGTCAGCTGGACATACTTACCCGAGCTATGTAGGCGTTGTGACCACCTTCATCGTCAGCCAGATATCCTGAGTGGTGGTGGTGGTGGTGGTGGTGGTGGTGGTGGTGGTGGTACCTTGCCATAATATGGGTAATTAAATTTCTTTTTGCTTCCTTTCTCAGCACAGATGCAGACTCCTCTGAATAGGGCGGGAAAGGGAAGAAAAGGTATATCCAGGCCTCCATGGGTCCCTCACTCCTGTACCTTTTGTCCTTCAGACACCCCATCCTTCCCCTGCTGGGATCTGCCAAGCATCTGTGACAGTCCCAAGTGTTGCTTTCTGTCTGCAATTGTTTGGGACGGGGTTGGGGGTGTCCAAACTTCCTTCTTACAGACCAGAGGCGCCCTGGAGCCCCAACCTGCTCACCAGTCTCCTCTGTGCTTCTCGGGATTCGCTGGGTTAGCACCCTTTTAAGGACTACCGCACAGTGCCCTGGAATCCCACCCCCCCGCAGCATCCCAGGGTGCTCATTTACATACTTCATTCTGATTGGTCAGAATCTAGCCTCTCGTTCATTATCTTCCCACAATGGTTGGGGGTGGGGCCCACGTTGGCTCCTCCCCAACCTGGCTGGATTTTTCTGTCAAGCCAGCTAAACAGTGCTTGGGAGGATTTTAAAGGTCTGATTTACTCTGCCAAGAGGTCTGAATCTGGGCTGAATCCCACTGAATCACGCTGAATCCTCAGCGTGAAAGCTACAGCTTCCACTTACGACACAAACACCTTCCTCAGCTCATCCCTGGTCACTGCACAGATTTGGACCTCCGACTCTGCTGGTTTCCTTCCAGGGCTTCTTTCTCTCATCCAGTGTAGACTAACCAGCATCTTCCTTCTCAAGACTTTCTTTTTGGAAGCAGTGAAGAGTCCTGGTTTTCCACACAGACCTAGCTTCAGTTACTGTCCTTGTTTTTGTTTGGTTTTGTTTTTGCTGATATGATTCAGCCCCTCAATACCGGCTCGTCTGTAAACTGAGCTGAGCAGCCTTCCACAAGTGAGTATATATGTTTTTCAAGACAGGGTTTCTCTGTGTAGCCCTGGCTGTCCTAGAACTCGCTCTGTAGACCAGGCTGGCCTTGAACTCAGAGATCTGCCTGCCTTTACCTCCTGAGCACCAGGATTAAAGGTGTTCGGCACCACCACCCAGCTACATAAAATATTCTTTCACTACACATTGCACCTTATGGAAACTCCATATAAACTCACCTGTACCTTTTTCTTTCCCCCTTCATCCTAGAAGCTCCTCATTCCCAACAGATTTATGACTAGCCTGTCCTCCACTGTCACGCTGTTTCTTTCTTGTCTAACAGCAGGCACTTATTTAGGGCAAGAATCAAAGCCCACCCTAATCTCTAATGACTCTGTTTCTGATACAATAAGTGCTTAGTAGTTTCCTCTTCTCCATCTGTGGTTTCAGCGCCCAGGACCTCAAGGTCTCTGATATTTCCAAGAGCTGCCTCCTAGAGAGGCACGGTGGCTGGATGACGCCTGATGGTTCAACAGTCACTATGACTGGACACAGCAGTGTTTACACCAGGAACTTGGCTGAAGGATTCTCTGAGGCCTCCAACCCTTACAAAGCATCATCAGGTACTGTTAATGATTAAACTGTACCCTTTCCCCTCTGCCTGTGATCCAGAGGGTCAGGCAGGATGGAACCAGAACAAGGCTCCAACCAGTAGAGAAGTTCTGCTTCCACTTCTCTGGTGAATCTCTCCGTGCCTTGGCTGTGAAACAGAAACAAAATTACCAGTATCACAGGCTTGACCCCAAGTAACACAGGTTCTACAAGAGAAACCTAGACAGGCTGCCAGAGTGCTTGCCTAACATGCATGAAGTCTTGTGTTCAATTCCTTGCACCACTCAAACCAGGCATGGTGGCACATACCAGTAAGTAATGCCAACACTGAAGAGTTGGGTGCGAAAGGGTCAGAAGTTGCCTGAATGAATAGTGAGTCAGCCTGGGTGGGATACATAAGGCTTTCAAAACAGTATCAAGACAGCCACATTACCAAGCAAACACTGTCTGTCACCATGGTGATTATTGGTAAGTCGTGGGTAAGAAAACTTTACTGGGTAAAGAGCAAAAGTGAGATGATGGAGGTATAAGTTGCCTGAAGCTCAGGGTGAAAATGGACCAACGCTCTCTCCAGCGTAGCCACAGGTTTGCCAGCGTAGTCACAGGTTTGCACGATTGTTTTCTTATGTAGAGCTTTTACGGCCAGGCAGTAGTGGTACACGCCCAGGCAAAGGCAGATGGAAGGACAGCCTGGAATACAGAGTGAGTTCCAGGCCATCCAGCGCCACACAGAGAAACCCTGTCTCGGGAAGAAAAAAAATCAATTAGAACTTGTAGTAAGAAAAAGCCTCCCCTTAGAAACATTGAGGAACAAACTATTTGAAACAAATGCAAAACACCTAATAAGGGCTCATAGGCACTGCATAAAAACAAAGAAAAGCAGCATTGCAAGAATGAAATAACCTGGCCTTATCCCTAAGTGATAGAGAAGAATAGGGGGGGTGTTTCTTTTCATAGAAGAAGGACAGTACTGCCCAGAAACTTAGCAATGGTAAACACTGGGAAGAGTAAGGGTAATTTTTCTTGAGTATTTCTCTTGGTTTTCTTTCTTTCTTTCTTCTTCTTTTTTTTTTCTTTTTCTTTTTCTTTCTTTCTTTTTTTTTTTTTTTTTTTTTTTTTTTTTTAGAGTTAGAGATAGCTCATTAGTAAAGAGAGCTTACTGCTCTTTAAAAGGACTGGAGTTCGGGTCCCATCATGTGTTCACAGGGTGGATCACAACCATCCGTTAACTACAGTTCCAGAGGATCTTATGCCCTTGTACGGCCTCAGCAGAGGAGTGGGGGAGGGGGAGAGAGGAGAGGGAAAGAAGAGAAAGAGACGCAAAAATAAAAATAAAAATTTGCATTGAGTTGATTCGGGCGTTTACAGGACGCACCGAGACCTCTCTAGGTGGCAAAAACAATAGCGGCGTGCAGTCGCTTTAAGGGCTTTAAGGCGTGAGCGTCGGGGTGGGGCCTCGGCAGCGTTCAAAGGCGGGGTCTTTTCCTCTGGTCTCCAGCCAGCGTTTGTTTGGCAGCCATGGCTTGGCCCCGTGTGCGGCTGGTTGTCACCGCTGATGACTTTGGTTACTGCCCGCGGCGCGATAAGGGCATCGTGGAGGCCTTCCTGGCAGGCACTGTGACCAGCGTGTCACTGCTGGTGAACGGCACAGCGGCAGAGAGCGCGGCCGAGCTGGCCCGCAGGTGAGGTCGGCCCCTGGCAGGACCGGGCGGGTTTAAGGGGCTGCCCGCTCGATAGCAGCCAGTGTATCTCTCATGCTCCTCCCGCAGGCACAGCATTCCCACGGGCCTTCACGCCAACTTGACTGAGGGCCGTCCTGTGGGTCCGGCTCGCCACCACGCCTCGTCGCTCCTCAGCCCGGAAGGCTTCTTTCTCGGGAAGATGGGATTTCGGGAGGCTTTAACGGCTGGAGATGTTGCTTTGCCCCAGGTGCGTAGGCGTGGCTGCAGAAGGATACTCACTTAGATCCTCAAAGTACAGCCCAGAGAGTATCAATGGAGCAAACGCGGGCGCTGGATAGGTTCACACGCTGGAACTATTACACAGTGGCAGAAGATGGAGCTCATCGTTTTGTGACTGCTTCCAGAAGCTCAAGTTCTCTGTGTCCCTCCAGGTGCGGGAGGAACTAGAAGCTCAACTCAGCCGCTTCCGGGAGTTGTTGGGCAGGTCCCCCACGCACGTGGACGGGCACCAGCACGTGCACGTGCTCCCAGGTACGCGGATTGAAGAGCCCAGGTTGGGGGGAGGCTTCTTTCCAGGGTTGGTGGGAGGTCGATGCTGAGCCCACCCTTTCAAGCAGGCGTGTGTCAGGTGTTCGCAGAAGCTCTGCAGTCGTTCCGGGTGCGCTTCACACGGCTACCAGTGGAACGCGGCGTGGGCAGCTGCGCGTGGCTGGAAGCGCCAGCGCGTGCCTTCGCCTGTACGGTGGAGCTGGACGCCCGGGCCGCCATGGGCCCCTTCTCCCGCCACGGCCTGCGGTGAGCACCGCCCTCCCTTACCCGATCCAACCCTGCTGAGTTCCCGATTATCCCAGTGAGTTCATTTGGCCAGATGTGACCTTTTTTTCAAACAAAAGAAGTTAGGAATTGACCTGCTGTCCTGCTGATTGACCCTCTGCCTCGCCCTACTGGCCCTTAGGCAACACCTCTAATATCCTGGCACTCACAGGTGGACCGATGCCTTTGTGGGCCTGAGCACTTGTGGTCGACATATGTCTGTTCACCGAGTCTTGGCATCACTGGCGCGGGCCCTGGAAGATATACCTGCTGACCGCGCCCTGACTGCTGAACTGATGGCACATCCAGGATACCCCAGTGTGCCTCCAGACGGGGGCTGCGGTGAGGGTCCTGATGCTTTCTCTTGTTCTTGGGAGCGGCTGCATGAGCTGCACGTCCTCACGGCACCCACGCTGCGGGCTCGGCTGGCCCAGAATGGTGTGCAGCTCTGTGCCATAGATGACCTGGATTCTAAAAGGCCTGGGGAAGGGGTCCCCTGTGAGGCAACTCTGGAGCCCTTCCTGGAGCCTTCCCCACCCTGACACCAAAGGCCAGCTACAGACTGCCTCTCTTGTAGAGGAAGGCCAGAGCTAAAGCTCTGGTTCAGCCTGGAACCAGGCCTTGGAGCAGGGGCCTGGCTTTCCAGGGTGACAAGTCACTAACCCTGTCCCCAGGTCCTCACAGGACCTCGAGGCTGACAGACGGGGAGTCTGTGAAGTCTGATTTAAGGCCTGCTGAGCATTTGGTGCCAATTTATGTTACAATTACAACCACTTGTTTAGTGGAGCAGTGGAGAGAGGTTGGTGTGTTAATAAAATGTCTTTCAGATTTGTATTGTTTATAAAGTGTCCAGGCATCCTTCGAAGAAATAAGTGGGGCACAGAGAACTCCTTTGAGGCTCAGACCAAGTTGTGCAAAAATATCTTCACTTTCTAATTTTGCTCCTGCTTACATGATTTTTCTTTTTCTTTTTTTTTTTAAAAAGGATGTACCAGTGTAATCTTTCGTTTTAACTTATTTTTACTTTATTTGCATTGGTGTTTTGTCTGCATGTACATCTGTGCGTCAGATCTTGGAGTTACAGGCAGTTGTGAGCTGCCATGTGGGTGCTGAGAACTGAACCCAAGTCCTCTGGAATAGGAGCCAGTGCTCTTAACCACTGAACCATCTATCTAGCCCCCATGCTTACACGTTTTAAATCCTTTGGTTAAAAAAATGTGTGCACTTGTGTTGGGCAGTGGTATCTGCATTTCGTTTTTTAAATGAGGGTCTTGACACGTTGCTCAGGCTGGCCTTTGACCCTAGGGCTCAAGAGATCCTCCTCTGTCAGTGGCTGGGACCTAAAGCAGGTGCCGCTGTGCCCAGCAACACTTACACTTCTCTCTTTTAAAGTGGAGGGAAACAAAGATCCTCATTAGAATCCATGATTTTGACTTTAAAAGATTATCTGAGGGCAGCATGTTGGCGCAGTGCATAACAGCTCTCATGTTTATTCCTCAGGTCTGGTGGAAAGAAAAGTTCTCCCTCAGCTAGCCACACACCCACACACATACTATATTCTACAGTGTGTGTAGGTTTCAGTCATCTAAATTGGGGGGGGACTATATTCTATAGTATGTGTAGTTTCAGTCATCTAAATTGGGGGGGGGGAAACGGGGAGGGGAAACTTATATGTAAGCTGCTTCAGAAAACAGATTGAAAGAGGCTCTGCAAGCTTGTAGGTATGTTTACATTTTTCTGGGGAAGGTAGTCTTCTACAGAAATGAGAAGCTGAGATTCTAGCTACATCTAATACATATGGATGTTCTGATGGCAGGGAGTAGCTGGGAAAGTGGTGGAACATAACCTTACACTACTTTGGAAGATGGAAATGCAGTTGGAATAGCACATGATCCTTTTTTTGGTTCTGGGTATTGAGCCTATAGTTGCACACATTCATGGTAGGCAAAACAACTAGACTGTCTTGAGATTATATTGCCAAGGATGACATTGAACTGATATTCCTGCTTCCACTCCCCAATACTGGGATTACAACTGCATCATCACTCCCAGTTTACATAGTTTTTAGGATTAAGCTCTAGAGTTTCAAGCATGCTGTGTAAGCTTTCCATCAATTTAATGGGGGTTGGCAGAGCAGGGATTTGAACTTAGCTGACATGGCCTGCATCCATTCTGGAACTGGGGGTTGGGGAAGCAAGCTTTCGACTGCCTGTTAAGACCTTGTGACTTTCTGAGGGTTCTGCTCCTCCTCTCTTGACTGGCTTCAGTCTATTTTAACCTTTCTGGACCTTGACTTGGGCAGGCTGGACCTTGACTTGGGCAGGTCCAACATGTCTGACCCAGAATATTAAGTTTGATCCCCATGCTGTGTACCATTCACCTCACCTTAATTCCTGTGGTGTGGGCACATACTCTTGTTGGCTGCTGGTGAAGGCCTAGTACAGGGATAGCTCCTAGGAGTGTGCTGCTACAATGGAGTGCTCAGGAAAAGGCTCTGCTGTGCTCTGGTGCACCACCCAGCCTACAAATGGCAAAGCACACTGGAGGGGGGGGGGGGTGTTCTCTAGAGGCAGCTTCCTTCAGTAGACCTTGAGCAGGGCCCTGGTAAGTGGTCTATACTGTCTGCTTTCCAGAGTCATCCAGGAAATGCAGTTTACTAGGCATGGCCTGGATTGGGCACCATGTTGCATTGTGTCAGTCCTTCTCAGCTTTGCTGTCTGGGGATAGTGCTGTTTGCAGGGCAGAAAAAATCAAATTGACTTCTCCTTAGACTAGACTGCAAAGGTGTGTGGGGGACACATCTCTTAGGACTAGAGGAAGTGAAATGCCAAACAAAAGCTGAATGGCTTACCCGCTGCATATGGAGCAATAAAGGAACTATGGGTCTCAGCTACAGGACTGGAAGTTTTAACAGTCTGGAGGAAGTGGGCATGGAACTTATGAAAAAAATACTTAGTAGAAGGAAACCAAGGTTGAGAGGGATAGTGGCTAAGAGGACTGAGTTCAAAGCCTGCAATGCTCCAGGAATGTCTGGAAGCCAAAGTAAAACGATACTCCAGGCAGTATTCCCATTAAACCTGCAGTGAGTTTCCAGATATGACTATGATTCAAGGATACATAGTCTTCAGTCTGCACTTTCCCAGTATTTACTGCCCTATTTACTTGTACCCGGCAAGGCAGACCCACTTGGATGCCTTTTAAAGGCTAGTAAGTGGAGAAGAGATCAGAGGCCTAGACACTACTCCCTCTAGACCCCCAGCAATGTCCATCCCCAAAAGAAGAAACCCATACACCCAAACTAGTGTCTGAGAACATTTTTATTAAGGACAGAATGGGGGTCACAGCATTTTAGAAAGCCTATTCTCTGCCATCATGGAAAGAGCAGGACAAGACCTGGGCACTTCAAGGAACCAGGGGGATATGAATTCCTGAGCCAACTTGTGTGTCAGGGGTGGGTGGGTGTCTGGCTGCTCCACAAATCTCCCCTTCTCCAGAGGAGCCAGCTCTTCAGTTTGGAACAGCCAGGGCTACCTGCCAGCTTGCTCACAGCCTGCTCCAGGGAAGGGCTGGAAAGAGCAAGGCATGCAAGCCCAGAGGGACACCACTGACTCCAAGCCAGGCCTCTGCTTCCAGGGCAGGCCATGGTTGTCAATACTGGGGCTGAAAGTCCCTGAGAGGGGCTGCCGGCATGAGAGTACCCTCCCATAGTGAGCAGAGAGCAGTGAGGGATAACAGGCAGGTAGAGCTAAGCAGTGAGACAGTTGGACTATCTCTAGATTCAGAAAAGCAACAAGAACAAGAGGTGGTTTGTTTGGACAATTTCTGACAGAATTTGGCATTTTATTACAAATCTGAATGTGAATGAAATAAAATCCATTGTCACTTTTCTGCCAATGAAGAGACAGACATAGACACACAGGCCCAGTGTTCTGGCCATCCTGGGCACATATGAAGTCTCCAGAAACCTGCCCCATGCATACCTAGAACTAAAGCATAGTTCATTTATGCACCACAGGAGCCAAACACTTGGAAAACTAAATAGTGTTACACTGCCTGAGAGGACTTGTCTCAATTCGTTATAAGCAAAACCCAGAGCTGTTTTCCAAGTCTGTGAACCCTAGGTAGCCCTGAAGTTAAGAACTAAGGTTAAAGCAGGAAGCAAGATTTCTTGAGGCAATCTTCTGCACAGGATTTAGACCCCCTATGAGCAGAGTTGGTGAACGTAGGCTGTCAGACCAACAGCTTCCTCGGGGTGTCACTACTGCTTCAAGGACAGCTCCACTTGCCTTGAAAAGACATTAACATTCAAATCTTGACAAAGTTCATTTGATAAATTCTAAGGTCAAATTTTATTTCTACCAAAAAAAAAAAAAAAAAAAAAAAAAAGGCAATGAAAACAATATAAAACACATTAAAAGGATATTACTGAGTGAGCTTCAAGTGGAGCTTGACTCTGGGAGGCTGAGTCCAGAGGGAGGGAAGGCCATCCTGTTCCTGGGCTGCACCAGCAGCTGCTCTGAGGAAGGGGCAGCTGGTTACAAAGCAGAAGCCACCAATGCCGATGCCACAAAAGGTAAACCATGCGGAGGGAGACAATGGTGGCCTGCTGTGCTGAGGAGTGGGGGGCTCCTTGGCACACCTCAGCAGAGATCAGTGGTGGAGAAGCTTGAGCTTTCAAAAGAATATTCTGGCTTTTGCTTTGCCTGTGATAACCAGCAGGTCGTCCAGCACAGCGGCAGGGAGAACTGCGGACTGAAGAGATTCAGCACACAAGTGCACGGCGTTCTGTACTGGCAGACCCTCCCTCTAAGGCCACCACAAATCTGGTATTGCAGGGTTCTCTACAAAGTCCTGACACAGCCTGACCACGGGTACAGAGCTTGGGATCTGCCCGTTAAGACTGTTACTGTAGAATCACTTTGCTAAGATTTTATGTAAAAGCAGCTACCCTTTGCACAGACATTCTTTTTTTGGGGGGTAGGGTATTGGTATTGTTTTATAATTTGTTAAAAGGACACTAATAAGGTGGCATGAGGGGGACTTGAGCTATCATCCACAGGCAGTGTGGCACAGGAGAAGAGCTGCTAGCGCTGCAGCTTCTGTGGGAAGTGAAGGACAGAGGGCAAAGGACAGGGAACCACAACTTTTTTTAAGCCTTCTGGGCTAACTGTAACTCTGGGAGAATCTGGGCAAGAGAAGAAATGCCATTCTTTTGGAGTAGACTAAAGCAGTGATTTTTAAAACAAAGCAAGCAGAACTAGAACATGTGAATTTTTTAATCCTTCTTTACAGGTTACCTAGACCACTTTTGATTAAGAAAACTGTAGAAAGTTAGTAACTGCCACAAGCGGACACCAGGTGGTGGCACGTGTCAATTTTCCACAGAGTCCTGCTTTGAGGGGTATCTGGATACACTGCTCGGGGGCTCTGCTCAAACTTGCTGGAATCACTCATGGCAGATTTTAGTCCACAGGTCGTTTTTCCCCATATTTCTTTGTAAACTCTTCAGCATTCTTACAGAATTTTTTACGGTCCTTAGAGTATTCTTCAGCTAGGTCAGCTCGGAGTGGGTGCTCAGGCTGGGGGTCATTCACCAGTGCTATGAGGGACTGGATTACTGCCAAAAGAAGGAGAAGGCACTGGGGTTAATTAAAACAGACTCAGAAATAGCAAACCTCAGGAGAGAAACTGTAGCCTCTGCACAGACTCAAACACTGAGTCAGAGAATGACTTCAATCAGGTTCCTGGCCTTGCTAAGTGTTGGGGTATAGCCCAGTGCCACTCTGTCTGGTGTTCTGGAATCAAGTTTTATGAATGCAAGGCTGGCTCTGTCCCTAGTGAGCTACATCCCATGCCCATGATGTGTGTTAAAAACAGAGTGGTGGCCTTCTGTTTATTCTGACCACCAAAACTAAACCATCTCTTCTGCACATGATAGCTAAAAGCTGACTGATCCCCAGCCTCAGAGAAGCCTTCCAGCCCTGAAACTTAGTGGAATGTACATTCTATTGGTAAACTGTCCTATGTTGTTTTGAACTGAGAGCTAGCTCTGGAAGAGGGGTGGGTTGTCCCTCCAATTTCAGAACCAAGCACCATCATGTCACGTGTTCTCAGAGGTCCTCTATCTAAGGACGTACCATAGTACTCATGACAGGGAGCAAGAACAGCAAGACAGCCTAAGTAAACATGCTGTGTACTTGAGAACAGCTAGACGATGGACAATTTCCAATACAAGTTACTATTACTGTTTATCTCATGATATAAAAATGCCTGCAATGGGAAAGAGAGGTGGAAAGCAGGAAGTTCAGCTCTGGGAAACTCAGCCATGGAAAGCTCAATTAAGAACTCCAGCTGACATCTCAACTTCCCAACAGTTTCTGTTGTAAGCACCTGATTAGATGCTTTCTCTATCTGCTACTTATTTTTTTTATATGGAAGTCTCACTTGAGGAGACTGTTTTGCCTGGGACTCTCTCTTGCAGACTCCAACTGGCTACCTTTAAAGACAAAGACACCCCTTGTCAGAAACCAGAGGCCTTGAACGTACAAATATTTGCTAGGAAAGCTGACTAGACAAAATGGTATACTATGTGCCACACCGCTCCCAAGTCCACCAGAATGAATGAAGATGTGCTGGAGAGGCAGGAGAGATACAGAAACAAAGAAGGCTTGGGTGTTTTGCTTTACTCTTGTGTTTGTTTGCTTGCTATATTTTGATTTGACTTTTTAAAATTTTCTTTTGGGGGGGGGACACTGCAGGGATCAAGGGAGGATATGAGGGGACTGGGAGGTGAGTGGAACTGGGGTATGTGATGTAAATTTCACAAAGAACTAATAATGTTTAAAAAAAAAAAAAAAAAAGGACCGCCCCCTCCCCCAATAGATACCCCGATGTTTCTAGACAGGGTCTCACTATGCAGCAGTGGCTGACCTGGAACTCACTAAATAAGCCAGGCTGGCCTTGAATGTACAGAGATACTCCTGCTTCTTCTGCCTCCCAAATTCTAGGACTAACAGTAAGTACCTGCCACCCAACACTATTTATTCTTCTACTTTGGCTTTCTGTACACTTAATAAATTCATTCATTCAAAACAGAAAATATGGCTAGTACAGATAATTTTCTGGACAGCCCAGAACATCTCGATCTCCTGGCCCCCATTAGCCCCATTCTCCTGTGCTCTGGAGATAGAGGCCTGTCCACATCTGTGTGTGTCTGTATATAGAATCACTTCTCCAGACAGTCGTGTCTGGAGACACGTGGGCGGTAGGTCCTGACTCCGATCTGGTGTGACATACTTTGCTCAGTTAGGGCATTTCTAAGCATGAGAAAGAAAGAAGCACATTATGAAGTTGTACTGTCTATGAGTAATGAGCCCACCTCAGAGGAACTACAGGAAAGCAGGATTTACCACCAAAAAAAAAATGTTGTATAGACTGAGAGATCACAAAGCATACAAATTCCCAAATCATAATCTGTAACTAGATGGGGTGGCTTCACAGCTGAAATTACTTCGCTTAAAAGCAGATGACAGCTGGGTGGTGGCACACGCCTTTAGTCCCAGCACTCAGGAGGCAGAGACAGATGAATCTCTGTAAGTTCAAAGCCAGCCTGGTTAACAGAGCGTCAAGTTCTAGGACAGGCTCCAAAGATAGAGAGACCCTGTCTTGAAGGGAAAAAACAAAACAAACAAAAAAACACTACATGACACTACACTTCAGCTTGAAGCTAGTCACACTACATGTTCTCTTTGTTTGTAAGCCACTGTTTCATATAGTATATACTATTTGAAAAGTTTGTTAATCTTCCACCATGGATCCATACTTTATTATTATTTTTGTATGGCTACACAGTATGTCATTGTATAGGAATACCACTTTTATTTATTTAGTCAGTTTGACACAGGCCAGGGTCATCTGAGAAAATGCCTCCACCAGACTGGCCTGTAGGCGAGTCTATAGAGCATTTTCTTGATTAATGGTTGATGTGGGAGGACCCAGCTCACTCTGGGCTGTGCCATCCCTGAGCAGACAGTGCTGGGATCTGTAAGAAAGCAAACTGAACAAGCCACAAGGAGCAAGCCAGTAAGCAGTACTCTTCCACGGTCTCTACTTCAAGGCCCTCTGTGTGTGTAGCCTTGGCTGTCCTGGAACTCAGAAAGCCGCCTGCCTCTGTCTCTAGAGTGCTGGGACTAAAGGTGTGAGCTACCACCCCTGGCTTCTGCTCTGACTTCCCTTCATGATGGATTAATTGTGAGCTGTAGGCTGAAATAAACCCTTTCCTCCCTAAGTTGCTTTTGGTCATATGTCTTTGTCTCAGCAATAGAAAGCAGACCAGACACCACATTATGTATATCCATTTATTTTAACTGTTTCTCCTTTGTGCCTAATATGGATAAAGCTGCCACAAACATTAATACAAGTGTTTCAGGACAGAGGGGTGCTCAAATGGCAGATAAATGCTCTTGCCTCCAAGCTTAATCCCTGGCATTCATATGTGGGAGGTAAGGAGAGAACTGACTCCCTCAAGTTGTACTCTGACCTCTGTATGCATGCTGTGACATGCACTCATGAACACATATAAAGTTTGTGTGGATCCATACTTCATTTTTGGGAGGCACATACAACTAAGAGTTAACCTGCTGGATCACAGGAAGGTTTGGGTTTTTTTTTTTTTTTTTTTTTTTTTAATTGCTTTTCCACTATGCTTAATTTTGTGTGCCAAGTATTAAAATGCACACATTTATGCAGGTGACCTCAGGGGCCAGAAAAGGACATCAGATCCCCTAGAGCTGTGGAGTTGCAGATGGGAACTGAACTCATCTCTCCATCTATGTTAAGAGCATTTTAACTTTACTTCAATAGTCTTACTTTTCTTTTTAAAAAAGATTTATCACCGGGCGTTGGTGGCACATGCCTTTAGTCCCAGCACTTGGAAGGCAGAGGCAGGTGGATCTCTGTGAGTTAGAAATCAGCCTGGTCTACAAGCTCTAGTTCCAGGACAGCCTCTAAAACCACAGAGAAACCATGTCTTGAAAAACCAAAAAAAAAAAAAAAAAAAAAAAAAAGGAAAGGGGAAGGGAAAGGAGAGGAGAGGAGGGAGGGAGGGAGGGAGGGAGGGAGAGAGAGAGAGGGAGGGAGGGAGGGAGGGAGGGAGGGAGAGAGAGAGAGAGGGAGGGAGGAAGGAAGGAAGGAGTTCACAGGGGGGCAATGGTGGCGCACACCTTTAATCCCGGCACTTGGGAGGCAGAGGCAGCCGGATCTCTGAGTTCAAGGCCAGCCTGGTCTACAAAGCAAGTGCCAGGAGAGGCTCCAAACCTACACACAGAAACCTTATCTCAAAAAACCAAAAAGGGAAAAAAAAAAAAAAAAAAGAAACAAGTTCACTTCACAACTTTAGGAAATACAGCAGAACTATAAGACATCAAAAAAGAAAGATGATATAGGATGATGAAAAGGATGATGCTAAGGGTGCTGAAAATTGACTCCAGGTCCTCTGGAAACTGCTTCCAATGAACCATCTCTTCAGCAACAAGCCACTAAGTTTCAATAGGGGTTATTAATACAGCCACAGTTAACAGAAAATACAATATGACATCAAGTGCTATTGTTGATTGAGAGGACAGACTCAAAGCCATGCTACAAAGACTATAAGCAATTAATTTTTTCTAGGAAGAAACCACAAGCTGTTCCAGATCACAAAAACAATTCTGTCACTATACTTGAAATGAAATTCTTAATAACCAGTAACTATATTTTACAAAATAGGAAAATTACCCCAAAATGCAGGGCACTGGTGGTGCACACTTTTGATCCCAGCACTTGGGGGGTAGAGAGGGTGGGAACAGAGGCAGATGATCTCTCTGAATTTGAGGCCAGACTGTTCTACAGTGAGTTCCAGCAAAGCCATAGCTACATAGAGAAACCTTGACTTGAAAAACTCAAAAGGAAAGCTAGCCCTAATCTTTGGAGGGAGGGGCATAGCCCTGACCAGAAACTGCAGCAGGCTATACCTCTAACTGTGAAGATAAAATAGTACTAGGAGTATCTGCACCCAGGCCTGAGAGCTTCCTGGCCCTGATCTTCATGCCATCAATTCTCAGGTAAAGGAGGAGGCCTTAAACTGGCCAGGGCCAGAGGGCGTGGTATAGAAGCACCTCTCCCCAGGCAAGGTGACTGAGTAAAGACTTAGCTCAGCAAAGTCTCTGGAAGTTGTGAGGATTGACATGATAGTGTACAAATGAGGATCAGGCTTCCAACACAGCCAAGAGTCTGTACAGGAAAACAATCAGGCCACTGAGCTGAGAATTCAACCAACCCATCCTAAGCATCAGTAAGTACTCTTGTGTACTGCTGAACATGAATCCTGCTAGAAACTGCCCTCTAATTGGACATATATCATCTGTTCCTTTCAACTGCTGGAACCTGATAGTCAGTTTCATGAGGATTATTGCTAAGATGTGAGCATCTCCATCTTCCAGGGCTTCCTTCCACCAGAAAGGAAAAGCCACCTGCAGTCTCACTAATACCACCTCCATCCACTCTCTATAATCTGATCTAATGTTACACAGCTTCAATTACTTAGTAGAAAGTAACCAAAACACAAAAATTAGAACTTCAAAAGCAAGTCTGGAACTAATAAAAATTGGAACCAGGTGTGGCAGTGTATATGCGTAATCAATATGGAAGTTCAGGTAGAAGCATCCTGACTACAGCCTAGACTACGAAGAGAGTTCCAGACCAATGTGTGAAAGCTATTGTTTCATAAAGTCTAAGTATATGAATGACACTAGACAAAATCAATGAAGTCTCTCTCCTGAAGTAGCAAGAAAGGGACAAGCAGAAGAACAATCATGACACACACAGAATCAAATACTTTTTTTTTTTCTAAGAACAATGAGCATGGACACACCAAGCCACATTTCACTCTAAAAACTATAGACACTGTAGCCAACAACGTGCTTTCACAGGGATGCTACCTAAGTCTGACTGTATCTTGTCCTGAACCCCCAAAACAACCTAATGGGAGCTAAAGGACTTCACTTAAGCCCTTCTGGTCATCTGGAATGTCCTTAATAACTAACCTTTCTTTGAAGTGATTCCAAGAGGATCCAATAGTACCCTCGCTTTCTTTCTCTAGCTAGGCAGTATCACAAACCTTCAGCACATCCAGGGCCAGTGCCCCTGCACAGTTAACACTCGAGCTGAGACCAGGCAGCCGCACAGGACTGCTGGGGTCTCAGCAGTACTTTATGTGCACTTGAGTTGCTGAGGTAGTATTTCTCACTCTGTTTGGTAGGGTATTAGAGAAAAACTTCAAACACCCATCACAAAGCAGTATTCCCAGAAAAGATCCCTCTCCAAGGCAGTGAGAAGAAAGGCTCACCTTGGTCAGTCTTGGTAGCTGGCTTCCAGTTTTCAGCACTAATTACCGGCAGACAGACCTGCCCCTTCTCATCAATGTTAGGGTGGTAGATCTTTGTTTTAAATGTGATCTTGGGTGGTTTGAATGGATACTCTGCTGGGAAGTTGATTTCAATTCTGAAGGCCCCCTTGTCATATGGAGGGTTGTCCTAAAAGAAAAGGGGAGGAGGGAACAGATCAAAATAAACATATCATAGTCCATACATCTATGGTGAAGCCAGGGCTGCTTTCAATAATTATTCCCAAAGGTACATCAACTGAAGGCCTGCAACACAAAAAATAAATCCAACAACCAGCCAGTATCTCTAGATAAGATGCTCAGTAAACTTTGAAAAGGTTTGAAATCAATGTCCTAACAGCCTTATTATTTTTTCAGTGGTAAGGTGGTTTGAATGAGAAGGCCCCATAAGCTGTTTGAATGCTTGGTCTGAAGTTGGTGGAACTGTTGTAGAAAGACTGGGGTATGTGGCCTTGTTGGAGAAGGTGTGTCACTGGGGATGGGCTTTGAATACCAATACCATGCCCTCCTGACTACCTGCCTGCTCCCATGATGGTCATGGACTCACCCTTTGGAACTATAAACCCTAATAAACTTTTTCTTCTAGACATCGCCTTGGCCATACAGCCTCATAACAGCCGTACAAACAACTAGGACAAATAGACTGGCTTTTTTTTTTTTTTTTTTTTTTTTTTTAAAGAGTAGCTATACTATTTATAGTAAAGCTGAAAGTACTGGGGGGGGGGGTGGAGAGAGAAACCAAGGACCTAATTTTCCCTCAATATGCAACTCTTCCCTCACTATTAACATTCATTAAGAGAATATCACCATCCACAGACCTATACCTCACGTCTGTATCACTTAGAGGCTATAGCTCCTATTTGGTTTACCACTAGAAATTATACATTTTAAAACTTGAATTATATTGTATAGCTGCAATGATCTGAATGTGTATATCCTCCCCAAATTCACCCATTAAAAACAAATCATGAGCTGATGAGATGGCTCAGTGGGTAAAGGGACTTAAATCAAAAACCTAACAACCTGAGTTAGAACCTCAGAGCCAGCAGGTTGATGGTGGTGAACACCATGAATCCTAGCACTTGGGAAGCGGAGGCAGGCAGATCTCTGTGAGTTCAAAGCCAGCCTGGTCTACAAAGCAAGTTCCAGGAGAGCCAGGACTGTTACACAGAGAAACCCTGTCTTGAAAAACAAAAGAAAAAGAAAAAACCACTTTGTGTGAATGGACATGTGTGTGCACACATATTGTAATGTGGCGGTCAAAGGTCACTTCTGTTCTTCCACCTGTGGGCTCCAGGGGATTACATTCCGTCAACAGGCTCAGCAGTAAGCACTCTCACCCACTGAACTATCTCACCTACCAGCCCTCCTTCTGTTTGTTTGTTTGTTTTGAGGCAGGATTTCCCTGTGGAGCTGTGGAGCCTGTCCTGGAACTAGCTCTTGTGCTGGGATTAAAGAAGTGCACCACCAACACTTGGCTCAGCCCTCTTTCTTTGCCCCCACCTCTGTATGTAGCTGAAGCTACCTTTGAACTTGCAATCTTGACTCTTTCTCTTGAGCCCTGAGATTACAGGTATACCTAGCCTTAGTTGCTGCCACTTCAATTTTACCCTGCCTCACTTCTAAAAAAAGAAGAGTCTTGCCATGTTGCCCAGGCCCAGAATATCCCTAAAGTACTGGGTTCAAGTGCTCCTGTAGCCCCAGGGTTCCATGTACCTGGGACTACAAGTACATATCACTTGTACACCTTCATTTGTGACTTAAGATTTTGTTGTTGCCAAGTGGTGGTGGTGCACACCTTTGATCCCAGAGCTTGGGAGGCAGAGGCAGGTAATCTCTGTGAGTTCAAAGACATCCAGGATTGTTATACAGACAAACCCTTTCTCAAAAAAAAAAAAACAAAAAACAAAAAAAAACAAAAAAAAACAAAAAAAAAAACAAAAACAAAAACAAACAAAAAAAAAAAAGTTTTCTTGTTACTCCTATTTTACATTAGGTTTTCTCTCCCCACACCCAGAGATAACTACCCCACCCCAGACAGGGATTCTCTGTGTATACCTGTCTATCCTGGAACTTGCTCTATAGACCAGTCTGGCCTCCAACTCAGAGAAATCTGCCTGCCTCTGCCTCTTTAAGTGCTGGTATTAAAGGTGTACAACAACCCAGCTCAGGTAGAGATAACTTTTTTAAAGTGTTGTGTGTGTGTGTATGTGTTCATATGTATGCATTCAGAGATCAGAAGAGAGCATATCCACAAAAGTCAATTTCATCCTTCTATAATGTGATGACCCCAGAGGTCCCAAGAATTAATTCTTTGGCCTTTCTTCCACCTTCTTCACCTCCAGAACTGAAGAGCCCTCCACACCGTACTTATTGTTCTCCTCATATCTGGGCTCTCTGGTTTGCAAGATGCCCAGGAGCACCATAGCAGCCCCATACTCATCCTCTCCTTACACCAGGGACTGACTGAAAATCAGGTCAACAGGCTAAACAGTAAATGCCTTTAACTGACTGAACTATCTTGAGGGGCATCAGTCAAATTTCTCATACTTCTGAGCCTATTATTTGCAGACTGGAGGAGAAACTATAAGAGGATTCATAATATTCACGTGTGGTGCCAAAGCTTCATGTGTTCACCTTATTTTTCAGGGACTTGCAAGAACTCTTGTGTCGACGTGGCTGTTCCTGTATGGAGGAGAGATATTCTCATACACTTTGTCCTCCCCTCCTGCAAGCCAAGCTTTGGTGCAAAGCCCTTATCCCAACAGCATCACTCTGCCTCCCTGGTTTCCAATGTGGTCTTCTATTCTCAATGCAGAATTCCAAAGTTCTTCACAGATAAGTGGTTTTGTTGTGTGTTTGTTTGTTTGTTTTTGAAGCTATAAAGAGCCACCAAAGATAAACTGGGGGCAGAGAACACTAAGTGATAACAGTCAAAGAAGAGTCAGACTCCTGAGTTCTAGAAAGCTTGGTCTTCAGAGGTGAGACCAGCACTCTGCTCAATGGTGGAACCTGAAGATGAGCTAATTACTGGTTGGTTGACATGATCCAGTACCATGCCCCAGAGTCTTCAAGAATGAACTCTTTGGGACCTCCACCCTCTTCACCTCTAGAACTGGATCTCTCTACACTGTACTTACACTTCTTACACTTGGACTCCTGGGTTTGGGAGAGGCCCAGCAGCATTGTGATAGCTCCCACACTCCATCCTACCTCCTCACACCCTGGGCCTAAGTGAAAACTCTATAGCAAGCAATATATTTCCTGGAAGCTAAGACTGACGTGCACTCTCGGTCTCCAGATTCCCACAGTCTAACCCCAACCAGAAAAGGGAGGCACTGAATATCTCAGGAAGACTGGGGTAGGCTGAGCAAAAGACGAGAAAGGCCTTCTAGCAGAGAGCTAAAGATCAAGGTATCAGGTTGAGGGAACAGCATAGAACATACTAGGAGGATGTGAGCTGCTAAGGCTGTAAGTGGTAGCCTAAACCAAGGCACTGAACACAGAAACTGCCAGGCAAGCTGGTGGAGAGTGGGGAGAAACACAGACTAGCTAGAACAGGAATGGTGGACTTGAAAATATCTGTGTGCAGAAGGCAGCCCTGCACCACTGGAAAATACAAGATTACACCACCAGCCCCCACCCCCTGGATTCATCCCCACAAATCTCAATTACATCTTTTAAAAATAATTTTAGCTGGGTGTTGGTGGTGCAAGCCTTTTGTCCTGGTGCTCAGGAAGGCAAAGGCAGGTGAATCTCAATGAGTTTGATGCCAACCTGGTCTACAAAGTGAGTTCCAGGACACTAAGGATTGTTACACAGAGACATCCTGTCTCAAAAACCAAAAATAATAACAATAATAATTTTATTTTGGGGGACATGTCTATTTTTTGTGCTAGTAAAGCTTTGTTTTCTTTTCTTTTCTTTTTTTTAAACATACTAATCCAGTTCCACCTCTCTCCCCTCCCGCTCTAACAATAACTTATGCTTGTTCATGTGTTTAGCGTGTAAGTGTGTGTACCCATGAAGGTCAGAAGTGGGTTTTCTCCTTCCATCACAACTTAGGCTTCATGCCGGAAGCCTTTACCTGCCAAGCCATTTCACCAATCCCTCAATTCTTTCTTTAAGAAACAGTTTTCTACATCACTCTAAACCTTGACCTGTCTGTACTCTGAACTCCACTGGGGACAGCTACCTCTTTGTCTACTGCCTTTGACTTTTAGGTAGTAATGAAAGTGGAGAGGTAGAGGATGGGGTGAGGGTGCACCTTGTTTATGTTTTGATAGCCATGTAAAATACTTGCTCCTGCAGGCTGCTAGCTGAAAAGAGCTCCTAAATGTCTTCACTCCACATCCAGAATTGATCAACCTCCTGCTTCCTGCTATTCATCATGCTCTCAAGAAGCTGGAAAGTTGAGAGTAGTCAGAGACAAGTCTGAGAACATGCTCAATCTTGTAAAATGGGAGTAGCAAGAGCCTGCACCAAAGGTACTAGCAACGAGAAACTAGGTTTGTCAAATTCCTTGTGCCTGCCAAAGAGACTCTTTTGCTCTAAGAGCAGAGACTATCCTCACCAAGGGCTCATGGCCATACTCAACTAACTATTATGAGCCTCTTTCCTTGTTGCCGTGGTTTGAATAGAAATGGCCTCCACGGGAGTACTCTATTAGGAGGTGTGGCCTTGTAAGGGGAAGTGTGTCACTGGAGGGGGGGGGTGAGCTTTGGGGTTTTAAATGCTCAAGCTAGGTCCACTGTCTCTTCTGCTGCCTGCCATTCCAGATAAAGACCTCCCAGCTACTTCTCTAGTTCCATGTCTGCCTGTACACCACCATGCTTCCTCCATGATAATAATGGACTGAACCTCTGAACTATAAGCCACCCCAATTAAAGGTTTTCCTTTATAAGAATTGCTGTGGTCAGGGCTGGGCAGTGGTGGTGCCCAGCTTTAATCCCAGCACTTGAGAGGCAGAAGCAGGCAGATTTCTTTGAGTTTGAAATCAGCCTGGTCTACAAAGCAATTTCCAGGACAGGCTCCAAATCTATAGAGAAACCTGTTCCAAAAAACAAAACAAACAAATGAAAAAAAAGAGTTGCCATGGTCATGGTGTCTCTTCACAGCAACAGTCCCTCAGACATTTGTGTAGGTAAAGAAGTGGCTCTGATGTGTGCAAATCAGACTGGAAGACACACAGTGCAGCCCACACTGGCCTAGTACTAGAATCATTGAAGCTGCCACTACATCCAGCTTGACCAAGTTATTTTTGGTGAAAGTGCATATAATTAAAATTATCTTTTTGGGTAAAGTTGATTAGTCACAATTCTCCCTCTGAAACAAACTGAGACCCAACATGAGGGTGGATCTACCTTGGTTCTCAGTATCAGCAAGATCAGTCTACCCTAACAGTAGAAGTGGCAGAACAACACACATCACAACAGACAGGAAGCAGGAGTGGGAGAATGCTGGCACTCAGCTTTATCCCTGCATTCCATCCAGTTCATGATGGTCTCATTCAATTCAAAGCTGGTCGTTCAACTTAGTCTTCTATGGAAATGTACCCTTGGACTGTCTCTATCTCTCCCCCACCCTCCTCTCATATGCATACATACTTAGGTGATTCTAAATCCAGTCAACTTCACAATGAAGATTAACCACCACAGGCCTAAAATGCCACAAGTAACAATGTGACATTCTAGCGATAAACTTGGCTTATGAGAAGGCAGCTGAGAAACTGTCTGGGACACTAAGGAGGAAACAGTTTCTAGAAAAATATCATATGCATTTTTAGGAAATTTACCCCTCCATATTGTACATGCAGTTTGTTTACTACTTTTTAAAAAGATGTATTTAGTTATTATGTTTATGGCATTCCTTCTGCATGTATGCCTGCATGCCAGAAGAGGGCACCAAATCTCATTACAGATAGTTGTGAGCCACCATGTAATTGCTGGGAATTGAACTCAGGACCTCTGGAAGAGCAGCTAGTAATCTTAACTTCTAAGCCATCTCTCCAGCCCCATTTGTTTACTTTTTTCAGCTTTAAGTATATGTGTCTGTGTATTTGTATGACAGGTGTTGTTACAGCTGGTTGTGAACTGCCTGACGTGGGTACTGGAAAACTGAACTCACTTCTCTAGAAGAGCAGCAAGTGCCTTTATCTCCAGAGCCATCTCTGTGGCCCATTATTATTATTATTATTATCTTACAAAGAAACTTATTAATCTTCCCCCAGGGCTGCCAATAAATACTCCATCTACCTTGTGTAATAGTAGGTTATAAGATCCTCCATAAACCACAAGTGGTAGTATGCATCTGTAATCCCAGCACAAACAAGGCAGAAACTGATGGATTTCCTCCATAAGACTGAGGCTAGCCTGGTTCCAGGCCATCCAGAGATGGGGACCATGAGTCCCTATCTAAAGAGAAGGGAAGAGAAGGGGGAAAGATCCTCTTGCCCCAAGCTCTAAACAAAGCAATATTGCACAGAAAGGCCATGAAGCAGTTTGGCAGTGATGGATCACACCTTTAATCCCAACACTCAGGAGGCAAAAACAAGCAGATCTCTGTGAGTTCAAGGCCAGCCTGGTCTACAAAGTGAGTTCCAAGACACCCAGGGCTGTTACACAGAGAAATCCTGTCTGGAAAGAAACAAAAAGGAAGAAAGGAAGAAGGGAACGGAGGGAGAGATGGAGGAAGGAAGTGGGATGAGGGAGGGAGGGAAAGGGGATGAAGCATCTGAACAGGTAAGAAGACTCTCTGGCCTCCTATTCAATCTGTACCAGCACACATGACTGTCCATAAGCCAAGAAATAGCCATAAAACTTCAAAAGCAGGGACACAAGTTTTCAGACAACTTGATCCTGTAGAGGCTCTTGGAAAGAGTATATGGTATTGCTCCAAGACTCCCTGTACTCCTTGACAGACAGTCTTACTTGTAAACACAGAATTCCTATGAGGTTATTGCTGGTCTAGCTCAAACCACTATCAAATGAGCCAAAGAAAGGAAATGTTTGGCTGAGACTGTCTGTCTCTCCAAGATAGTCCCAAGGAGGAGGAGGGGCCAAAGACCTGGAAGTAGTCCCCTTCAGCTGCATCAACACCTTCATTCCCAAGACCCTACATAAACTCTATAAGTATCCTGGTCCTCTCCACAGATCACAGACTCCCACCTTTCCAGCAGGAAAATTCATCTGTTGAAGTCAGACTCTAGTCTCTGCTTGGCTGTCCCTTTACTCTGAACTCAGAAATCTTCACAGCCCTCAGCACATCCAAGCCTTGTTCAAAACATCAATTTATTTGTATCCTCATGCTTTTTATAGGCTAGTAAATGTCTTCTTGAGTGAGCCACTCAGATAAATTCATCAAAATACAAAGATGGTTATAGAACCCATATGTGTACCTAGGCCAGAAAGCAAACATTGTTTCAAAACAAACAAAGGAAAAGTCAAACTAACCAAAACAACACAAGAGGCTGAGGGTGTAGTATGTTGGCAAGTGCTTGTCTGGGGTGCACAAACCCTGAATTCCATCCCTAGTAACAGTAAATTAGCCAAGGTGGTGCACAGGGGGATAGAGTCCTTCAATCCTCAGAATTGCACAAATAAAATAATTCTAGAAGAACTTTATCCACCTTCTCTTTATATATGAAAGAAAGTGACTCATTTTAAAATGTGGTGGTCTGAATAGTAATGGCCCCAATAGACTAAAATATTTGAATGCTTGGTCATTATAGTGTGGTGTTACTTGAGAGAGATTAGGAGGTGTGGCCTTGTTGGAAGAAAGTATGTCACTGGGGTGAGCAGGATGTTGGGGTTTCTCTCCTTTCTTCCTGCTGAGTCAAGATGTAGGACTCTCAACTTCTCCAGCACCAAAGAATCTGCCAGCACACTGCCATGCTTCCTGCCACAATAATGGGCTAAACCTCTAAAACTGTAAGCAAGCCCCTGTTGTGGAATAATCTTTTTGTACACTGTGAAGATGTGTTACTCTGAGTGGTTTAATAAAAAGTTGAATGGCCAATAACTAGGCAGGCTTTCCAGACAGAGAGAGGACCCTAGGAGAAAGGAGAGACGTCAAGAGAAAGAGAACAATCAAGACAAACAGGAGAGGCAACAGCCATGAGCCATGTGGCAGCACACAGTTTACTAGAAATGGGTTGACTTAAGTTGTAAGAACTAGTTAGGAACTAGTCTAAGCTATCAACTAAGCTTTCATAATTAATAAGCACTCTCATTGCCTTTATTTGGAAGCTGGCTGTCAGAACAGAGAAAGACTAAATGTTTTCCTTTATAAGAATTGCTGTGGTCTTCAAACAATAGAATACTGACTAAGTATACATGAAGCAGAGAATTCAAGTCCAACCTAAGCTACATAATGAGAACAGATCTCAAAAAAACAAAACAACACATGAAACCATTTAAGAACAACAAAAAACTACTTAGTTTATAAATATTTGTTTTCAAACAGTATAACTAAGAAAAAGCAAAAACACTTCTATATTACTTCACTGAAATTCTAGTGATTTTCTGCCATCTCACCCCATCTGCTTTAGAGCAAGTCTTACAAGCAAGTGCTATCATTATCCACATCTGAAAGTCTGACAAGCAGAATAGTGGCTGAGTAACTGGCCTAAAACCCCTATGCTATTCAAGGTCCCTCTCCTTTAATGTAACCTGTAGTATTTGTAAGTATCCATGTTTGTGTCTTCTGGGGAGCTTGGACTCAAAGGTGATTGAGCAAATGCAATAATGTCCAAACTGCCTGCTATACCACAGGAATCTATATTTGTCTGAGGTCTCATGTGTGATGACCATCCAAATAAAATGGCAGGCCGCCCACCCAATGAGTTTGGGGAAAGGTAAACATCTCAGATTCATTTCTTGGTATGATTCTACAAGCCACAAAGCCATTTTATAACATTTAAATTCAAGAAGAAGCTTCCCACCATACAACAAATTCAGTATGGTCTTCCTACCCTTTTTTTTTTTTTTTTTGGAGGGGGGTTCTAACTCTTAGAGAGTTCTGTCTCCCTCTGGTTTAGATTTAAACCATGGACCATCACACCCAACTCCTACTCTTTCTATGCTGGGTGTGATGGTTCATGTCTTTAGTCCCAGCACTGAGGGGGTAAAAGCAGGCAGGTCTCTGGGAAGAAAAAAAAGAATCCTCAGATTCCATTCAACCTCTGGTCTTTCCCTTTCTGAATCTATCATCCCTTTCTGAATCTATCACTGGTCCCAGAAAGAAGTCAGGACAAGCCTCTAGCTCCTGACATAGAATGCTCTAATACCATGTATCCCAACTGGGGAAGAGAGAGACCTGTCATAAACAAACAAAAAGCAGTATCTGTCATGGATACCCAAACGTCCCAAGAACATCGGTAGGTTGGTAGGTAGATAGGTAGATACATAGGTAGACAGACAGACATAAAAATAAAGCCAACTCAGGGAAGTGGTTCTCCTCAGAGACTAGCATTATCCCTTCTGGATAGACTTAGACTTGCCTGAGAGTTTCTTTTAAGACATTCCAAAGACAAGCATGGCTACTATCATCTAGTGGACAAAACATACCCCCATAAGTACATGCCAAAGAGCAGTTAGCAATGCAATCCTACTGACCAACAGTGTTGTGGACATCGAAAAAGCAAAGTATACAAAAGAGAGTAAAATGATGTGACAAAGGGGTAAACTAAAGATGAAACTACCCAAAATAAGGCAGCCACTCACTATCATCAACTACTCTATACTTGAAAAATAAACAGAACTGTGCTACTAATATAAGATGCCCCCTGAATTTCAAAGACCTTATCAAACAGAGTAGAGCCAGAGAGCTGGCTCACCAATCAGTAAAAGTGCTCACAGAGCAATTCTGGTGACCTGAGTTCCATCCCTGAAAAAAGCCTAATGTTGCCCACTCAGTCATTAAGAGCATTGGTTTCTCTTACAGAGGACCAGGTTCCATTCACTACCATTGTAACTCTAATTCCAGGTGATCTGACACCCTCTTCTGGACTCTGTAGGCACCAGGCACACAGACATACATATAAAATAATAATAATGAAACAGAAAATGGGGAGAGCAGAACAGCTCAATATGGAATTCCGAGGAGGGACCAAAGGCTAACATTTTCTGATTTCAACACTTGTTATAAGCTAACTATGGTGGTTCACACCTGACATCTCAGCATTTAGAGGTTGAGACAAGAGACTTCCTATGAGTTCAAGGCCAGCCTGAGGTACACCTTCTTTCAAAAAAGAAAATAGAACAAAAATGAAACAAACATTCCTAGTAAACAATATAGCATTAGTATAAATAGGTAGGTATCAACAATAAAACTGAGAATCCTGGCTAAAGAGATGGCTCAGTAGGTGAAAGTGCTTACTGAGTCAAGACTTGAGTTCAACTCTCCAGAACCCACATGAAAGCCAGATGCCAAGAACAGGGGTCTGAAATCCTAGCCCTGCTACAAAGAGATAAAAGTGAAGACAAAAGAATCCCCAGATACTCTATTGTATTTAGCCACAAAAAAAAAAAAAAAAGAAAAAAAAAAAAAAAAAAAAAACAAAAAAAACAAAAAGACCCTTTATGGAACAAAATAAGAGGGAGAATAGACATCCTAAAGCTGTTCTCTGAACTCCACTCATACCCTTACCTGCACCCACAAAGATAGCCTTTTCTAAAACTCATAGAAAGCCCAGAAACAAACCTCTATGAGGATAGAGAGGTAACTCTGCTGGGAGAATACTTGCCTAGCATGCTTGAAGCTCTGGGCTTGGTCACCAGTACCACATAAGCCTACACTCAACAGATGAAGACAGAAGGACCAAGAATTCAAGGCCACACTCAATTATATAGCAAGTTCAAGGACAGCCTGGAACACATAAGACCCTGTGGATGGAAGAAGGAGGGAAGGAGGGAGGGAGGAAGGGAGAGAGGGAGAGGGGGGGAGAGAGTGAATAGGGGAGGGGGTAGGGGAAGGAGGAAAAGGAAGAGGAGGGAAGAGTCTGAGGCTACAGGGGTTGCTGTTAATTTCAGAGCTAGCCTCAGGTACAAAGTGAAACCCTGCCACAAAAGCCAAAAAGGAGCTAGGAGTGATACTATATCTGTATAGTACTATATCTCAGCATTTGCAAGATCCAGACAGGATGATCAGGAGTTCATGGTCATCTTCAGCTAGCTTGGGCTACATGAGAGACTGTGTTGGGGGGGGGGGGGGGGTGGCAGTGTGAAGAGACAGCTGGATCTCTGTGAGTTCGGGGCTAGCCTGGTCTAGAGAGTTCTAGGGTAGCCAGTATTATGTAGAACCTGCCTCCGAATTAATTAGTTAGGACAAATTTAAGAGTGGGACTAGAGAAATGGCTCAGAACTTAAGGGCACTTGTTATTCTTACAAAAGACCTGGGCTTGGTTCCCAGCACCCACAGGGAAGCTAATAACTCCATTCTGAGGGAATCCAATGCCCTCTTCTGGCCTGAGGGCACTCACTAGGCATGCATATAGGCATGCATATAGTGCACATACACATGCAGGGCAAAACACCCTACATATAATAAAAAGTTACAATTAAAGGGAGAAGGCAGCAACAAGCTCAGTGACAGAGCACTGACATATACAAAGTTCTAGGTTCAGTTGCCAGTACAGATGAATAAGCGTGCACTGCCATAGTAATGACACATATCTGGAGGAAGTGTCATTCAATCACCTCCCCCTTGAGTGCTACAGCCAGGCTCAAGGACTATCAGTGTCCTCCTATAAAGTGGAAGAGTAGGCCAGAGCACAGCTCAAGTGCCATGACTTTTATCAGCTAGTTCTGCTTTCACTCCATTAGTTAGACTTCAGGTAAACTTAAACACAAGATTTCCATGCTGGCCCAGTGCCTGGGATGCAAAAGAAGTCAGGTCCAGGGGAAGAGGCACATACACTAGCTACCCTGAGGGACAGTGGTGACAGGGAAGTGAGGCACTGAGAAGACTTGAGCAGCCCCAGCCATAATTGTTCTTGGTGCAGCTGCCTCAAATGAAGGCAAATCTTTGGCCTAGATACTCCCAGAGTCTCAACACACTAGGATTTGAGTAGCCAATCTCTACCATAATGAGCCCCCAGACCAATATGGCATAGCTCAAGTCAATATGAACCAAGAGACCTCAGTGTGAGCTGAAGGCAAAGTTTGCTGACAGTGAGCTCATATGACACGACCCCAGCACCACTTAAAACCATTATTTTTTCCTCTCATTTCCCCAAAGAACCTTAGATTAACCATTCACATTTTATTAATATACAATCTCAACTAGAAAAGGGACAGATAGTCCCAGTGGTGGTGGCGGCACATACCTTTAATCCCAGCACTCGGGACGCAGAGGCAGGCGGATTTCTCTCTGAGTTTGAGGTCAGTCTAGTCTACAAAGCAAGTTTCAGGACAGCCAGGACTGTTAACCTATCTCAGAAAACATGGGAAGAAGACAGGGAGAAGGGGAGGGACAGACAATGCTGGGCAGTGATGGAACATGACTTTAATCCCAATATTTGGGAGGCAGAAGCAGGTAGGTCTCTGAGTTTCAGGTCAGCTTGGTCTACAGAGTGAGTTCCAGAACAGTCAAGGTTACACAGAGGAAGAAACTCTTATCATGAACTCCCCACCACCACAAGAAAAAAGGGACAGACAGATCAGATAGTTCCTGCTGCCCTGTTTACCACTGATAGGTCACAATGACAGGCAACAGCTGTAGACACAGGACAGCCTCTGGTATCTAACTAAAACCTTCGTAGCCACCCTCCTTATGTACTGAGCCCACCCACCTTCAAGTCTAAAGAAACCCAGAAAGGGTTTATTTGCAAATCTAGACTGGCAACTCCCATATTTAAACTTCCAAGCCATTGTTTGCTGTCTAATCTTATAGCCAGAATCAAGAAGAAAGCATCTGCAGTGAGTAGATGCTACATCCTTCCTGATAAAAGAACGGTGTCTCCACGAGAAACATTCCAAGTAACAATGGAAGGAGTGTCAGGTACAGGGAAAGAACCTGAGGTCAGAGGAGCAAAGCAGAAAAGGAAGAAGATAGTGAATGTGGAGGAAAAAAGGAGAGCATGCCAGTGAGAATCAAAGTTGTAGGCTAAGGTGACTAGAAGTCACAGATGTACAATGGACAAATAGTGCAGCTCTCTAAGAGGGAAGGCAGGAGAAGAGGGGTAGAACTCTTTCACATATAGTAAGCAACCTGATAATAAATAGAAGGGTCTCCAGGAATAAAAAAGAAGAAGAAAGCCAGACTATCAAAATTCAAGCTTTAAGTGAGGAGAAAGCAGTAGCAAGTCAGCAAGTAGAGAAACTGATTACAGATTCAAGCACTAGGACCCTGCCAAAGGCTCAAAGTTTTGGAGACAAGTGTCAGATATGTGAAAGCTGAGAGGGTCCGACGTGCTTGGTATGAAGCACTACAGTTGAGTGGGAGAAAAAGGAATTGTGCACTGAGTAAAATACAATACAGGTCAAGTGTCAGGAAGGATAAGGGATCTGAGAAGACAAGGAAGAAAGACAAAGTCAAGAGGATGATATGACCAGAGCAAAGCCATCTTAGAAGGAACCAAGCCTGTTGAAAGACTTCCTTGAAGGATGTACAGCTATCTGGGGCAGACACGGAAGAAAAGGTTCTGGAATGCACAGTGGAGGAAAGAACACACAAACGGAGGAATATACTAGAACATACCAGGAATAAAGCACAGGTTAGTCACAGATGCAAAAATCATATAGAAAACCAACAAAAGTCTACATGGGAAGCCAGTTCTCTCCCAAAGCAGACAGGGATCTCAACCTGATAAACAAGGCAAGTCATTCAGAAACCATGGGAGATGGGCAACAACAGGGGCACAGGGGCATACTCCTCCTTTGTCAATAACCACAGATCTGGAAGGTTTGGGGCATCTACAATTTTAAAACAACAGTGCAAGGGCAGGATTCTATTCAAGCACCCAAGGCCATACCCTACCCAACTTGTCACACTTTAGCCACTGCCCACTTCTGCCCATCTGTGGGCTGCCCAGACTAGGAACTTACTGAGGAACACAGAGCCAACAGTAGGAATACACCACCTGAAAGAATAATCTAGTAAGAAGTGGAAGTGTTCAATACTCACAGGAACAATAAGCCCTTGCCAAGTCAATAAATTAGCTTCATCAACCTGGATGTTACGGAAGTTTTTCATTCCACATTTGCGGATCTCTTCAAGCTCCTGTTGATTAACAAAGCATAAAGGGGTGTCAAATCAGGGAAAGCAATACATATTAAGATCCCTCCTGACTCCCTCAAATTAAACCAGGTGACAACACCACCAATGACAACATTTGAGTGAGCACCAGAATACACCTCAACAAGTTAAGGAAGCATGGAGCCAGGGTAGTCCCATCTGTACTGCTATCACCTCTACAGACCCTTGTCCCAGAACAAGCCAAGCCCCAGTCTCAGTGGCCCATTGAATACAATGAGAGGAACCTTGCTTCTATAGACATACTACCTCCACTTTGGGCTGGTCATGCTGCCCATTTAAATACCCTCTGTAGAGCCAGGTAGCTCACATCTGTAATCCCAGCATTTGGGAGGCTAACACAGATGGACTTCTGTGGGTTCAAGGCCAGCTAGAGTGAGACTATAGATGAAAAGGAAAAGGGGAGAAAGGGAAGGAGGAAAGGAAGGAAGGAGGGGAAGGGGGGAGGGAGGGAGAGAAGGAGGAAGGGAGGAAAGAAGGTAGAGGGGCTGGTGAGATGGCTCAGCAGTTAAAAGCTTTTCCAGAGGTCCTGAGTTCGTTCCCAGCAACCACATGGTGGTTCACAACTATCTATAGTGGTATCTCATGTCCTCTTCTGGCATGCAGATATACATGCAGCCAGAGCACTCGTATATAAAAAATAATTAAAAAGTTGAAGAAAAATAGAAAGAAAAAAGAAATGAAACAAACAGAAGAACTGAAAACAAACAAACAAATAAAGAGCTGTCCTCCAGCTGCACAGGGGGGGGGCAGACATGCAACAGAGCCCTGTGGTGTCCACAGACTTAGCTTTTCCAAATGAGCACTGACTATGGATGGGAAGGAAGCTGAGGCTATAAAGATGAGTTAAGTCTGGAACTAGAAGGCAAACAAACGAAATGGGCATCCAGAAACCTATCTAACACTTTAAGAGCAATTTCAAGATTCCATTCCAGGATACGCAGAGGCAAAGAGCACAACTGACCAGTATGGAAGAGGGGACAAGAAACCAGAACCAAGGTTGTTTCTTCAGCTATCAACTGGGTATTAAGTCCCTGAGCTAAAGACAATGGAGAGATAAACTCCATCACAACATAACTCTGAAACTGGAAGGGGGGGGTGTCTCAGAAACAGATAATGTAGCAAAGGTTACTTTACTCAGAAAGCACAACCACCATGGCAGATTATTTCAGAATCCTCTGTCTTTAAGATTGTCTGTCACTCGGTCTTCCATTGTGTATCATCCTGAGGTTTCCCACTGCTTCTCCAACACCAATGAATATGCAGCAGGCATCTTAACCCAAAACACCCAGACATACCATGACTCCTGCCCACACATAATACACCTGCTCCAAATTCCTAGACTGCCACTCCCTACTACTACCTCAATCAAGCCACTCAACCAATGAGATGACAGCCTCCAATCCAACCAAGATGCCTTCTCACCTACAACCTGACCATGAGCCCTGTCTCAACCGACAGGCTCATCCCGTCCCCACCCACATGTTCTCTAAAACAGAAAAGGCCCCTCCTTAAGTAGTCATGGTTCACAATGGCAATGGCCACTCTACTAGCTTCTATGTCACTAAGACCAAAAGATCCTTTGCATTACACATTCCCATCATGCCCCAGTAGTTTGTAAAACACTATTTCTAGGTAGTAGGGCTAGAAAGTCACAGACAGAGTAATTCTCAAAACACAGTGACACAGAGTCAATATAACCATCCTGAGTTGGAGGACAAGTGAGAAACCTAACTCAGAATGATCCAAGGAGGAGAATGTGTGGAATCAGAGCCCCATAGGGTGCTGCCTGCTTATCAACATTAGTTGCCTACTGCAAGTACCAGGACCAACTCTGGAAATTCTAGTACAGCAAGTGTGGCTAGAGCTTTAATATGGGAATTTTTAGTAAGTGGCACAAGAAGACAAAGGGTGTTACCACATTTAACCAGTTCTAAGGAAGGCCTAGCAATACCGCAGGCCTTTGATCTATAGAAACAAGACAATTTGGTGAGATAGCCTGATTGTTCTACAAAGGAAGCATCATGGAACCTGAGATAACATTCTAACCTGCCAACTACCATCTTGGTCTTCCAGCTGATACTCAGAATTCATCAGAAACATGTTTGGGGACTAACTATGACATATGGACACATTCAAGAAGAAGGCTTCACACTTCACTAACCACTACTCTTCAAAGAGAAATTCAGTTTCATGAGGGCAGGACAAACACGTAAGGTAAAATATTCCAAACAGAACTATGAAATCAAAACAACCAAAAACACTCAGGAGGCAGAGGCAAGACAGCCAGAGCTACACAGAGAAACCCTGTATTGAAAAAACAAAACAAAAGTGAATATGGTCATAAAAGAATTTTAAAATGGCCTGTGTACAAACATACTTTGTAGTTTTGGAACTCTGCTAACAATATGAAGTATGGCTAATACACAAGGCAAATTTCATGAGAATTACAAAGACGGGGCAAACTAGACTTAGTTTTATCAGGGCCGAAAAACCCAGCCTTGTTTAAGGACTGCAGGCTGGGTTGCAGAAGCTTAGCTATAGGTTGAGTGGTCGACTGGCAGCACAAGACCACGCAACATTCAATTCCAGTACTACAAAACTACTAAGAAAAGAAAAGCTCAGTTCACAGAATGTTTGCTTAGCATCTACAAAGCCCTGAGTTCAAGTCCTACACCCAACTATCTCTAACTGCAATCCTAGGCCATCCACCACCCTCTTCCTGGCCCACAGGGTGCACAGACACAAACAGATCAAACACCCATACACATGAAATTAATCAATTATTTTAAAGTAAATTCAAGGCCACCCCGGGTATAGAGGGAGTTTCAGGGGTAGCCTAGGGTACACAATACTAAGAAAAGAAAACCTATGAAACTATGTGCCTAGGTGCTAGGATATCAAGTGCCTCAGTGCCAAGATATCAAGCAGATACCTGAACAAAGATTAAAGCCCCAAGCCCTGTGGCCACAGAAAGAAGGGTGCCACTGATGAGAACTGAGTTGGAAAATCAGCAAGGCCAAAGCAGAGTGATCACATAAACTCTCTTTGCTGTCAGGTTAAGGTACCCAAGAAGGAAAGGCAACTCCTCTTTGCACAGTTCTGACAAAGAACTGCTTATAAGACAGAAGTGAGAGAAGTGAGACAAACAAGCCCTGACATCTTCTAGGAAGGCTGGGTATCCTATAGAAGAGCATTTCTCAAGGGGATCAGGAACAGAATCACACACTGAGTCCTGCCCATAAGACAGATGCCAGACACTGTGGCTCCATCCTACAAAGATTCACATCCACTGCTGCCCTAGCTGAGAACCACTAGCACCAAGAGTGACCAGGATGCTAAAATTCCTGCATTGACCAAGATGGTCCTCAGGACAAGAGCTGCCTCCTCTTCCACCGAGGGAAGCAAACTGAAGAGCCACACTGCTCACTCGGGGTTCTATCTAAAGACCTAAGAAAAAATTACACAACCCCTCAAGATGGCATATCCAAAAACACAACTATGCCCCTATAACTGAGAATGGTTCTGGTAATAATAATGACCTGGGAAGAATTTTAAGAAACCCATGTAAATTCCAAGGTTGAAATCCAAAGGCTTTATTACTTAGTAATAATGAAGAAAAGGAGCCAACTGACTAAGAAAAGCTGATAAGACTGTTCAGGGGCTAACATTGCTTAGCACAGAAGTCTGGCAAGCTGAATTCCATCCCCAGATAGATATGCATGCTGTAAGGAGAGAGGAGACTCCTGCTAACTGTCCTCTAACCTCCACATCCATATTGTGACATAAGCACATGTAGATGCACACACATGGCCACATACAAATTTAATAAATAAATAAATAAAGTGTAATTTAAAAACAAAAAATAATAAGCCAGGCAGCGATGGTGCATGCCTTTATTAACAGCACTCAAGAGGCAGAAGCAGGCAGATCTCTGAGTTCAAGGCCAGCCTGGTCTACAGACCAGGTTCCAGGATAGGCTCCATAGTCACTGAGAAACCCTGTCTTGAATAAATGAAAGAAAGGGAGAGAGGGGAGGGGAGGGAGGCAAAGAAAGACAGACAGGAAGGGAGGGGAGGGAGGGAGGGAGAGAGGGAGGGCAGCAGCCCAGTTCTTTGAAAATAAAGTAGAAACAACCTAAGAAAGACAACAGGAGCTTATAGAACACACTTCCCCAAAAGGTTTATTTCACTTCTGCTCAATGCAAACAGCAGCCTGAGGTTAGCTGCTGGGGGCTGATGGTGTAATGCTGACAACCAAGAGATGAACCAGGAGAAAGCAGAACCAGCCAGCGCCTTAGTCCCCTCTGCTTTCAGGCAAGTAGCACACAGGAAAAAGCCCAAATGAGGTACCTCTAAATCCAGCTGCACACAGCTTTGCAAAGAACCTGTTTCTGTGAGGGGTTTTGTTTTGGGTGGTGTGCTAGAGATCAAGCCCAGGGCCTCAGGGCCTCAACAAATATAGTAGCACATACTATATTCCTAACAATAACAGAGAGGGGGGGGAGGGGAGAGGGAGAAGAAGACAGAGAGGGAGAGGGGAGAGAGAACCAGGCAAGAAAGCACTCAACCACTAAATTATAGCCAGTGGTAGTTGAATGAGAATTACCCCCATAGGCTCATATGTTTGAATGCTTAATCCCAGTTAGTGTTATTATTTGGGAAGAATTACCAAGTGTGGCCTTGTTGGAGGAAGTATGTCACTGGGAGTGGGCTTTTGAGGTTTCAAAAGCTCACACCAGGCTCAGTCTCTCTCTCTCTCTCTCTCTCTCTCTTTGCAATTTATGGATCTGATGTGAGCTCTCAGCTACTTTTCTGCCTGCTGCCATACTCCCCACCATGATAACAGACTAGTCCTTTGAAACTGTATGAAAATCTCCAACTTTAGTAGGCACAACTTTAATCCCAGCACTCAGGAGGCAGAGGCAGGCAGATCTCTGTGAGTTCGAGGCCAGCCTGATCTACAAAATGAGTTCCAGGACAGCCAGAGCTACACTGAAATCCTGTCTGGAGGGAGGGGGAGGGGTAGAAACAAAGAAAAAGAAAAACAGGTTCTATGAGGCCAGAAAACCCACCTTAAATCTAGACCACACCTGGTGGTGGTCCACATATAAGAACATAGAAAGAAACTTGTTTTCAGTCTGCTTGCCCTTACTCTCACAGTCAAGTTCATCTATCCTGACCCACTGTATTGTTGAGCCTACTTCTCAGGATTCCAACATGGACTGAAAACTGGAGCTCTCTAGGATCTCCCTGGGATATCAGCCCCAGACTGCAACTGCTGAGACCTCCAGTCTCCTGGCTTTCCCATCAGGAGACACTGCTACTAGACTACTCCAGCCACAGCTACTGGCCACACTAATCCATCCCTTACTAATAAATATATAAATATATTAGTCCATTCTATCAGTTCTGTTCCTTAGAGAACCCTAAGTAGCACATATTCTTACTGAGCTAGGCTATGGAAGCAATGAAAAAAGAAAAATCCCTCTGACTACAAGCCTGAGATCAGAGAAACTCGAACTTTTTTCTGTGGTTAATAAATACCAGCATTAAGAAGCTATGGGAGAATTAAGAGGCTAAGCCCAGCTGGGATACATAGGACCCAAGAAGAAAGAAGAGAGAGAGGAGATGGGGAAGAAGGGGAGGGGGCAGAGGAGGGAGGGAGGGAGGGAGGGAGGGAGGGAGGGAGGGAGGAAGGGAGAAGTGTGTGGCCAGTATGATGGCTCAGCAAATGCAAGCACTTGCTGCATAGGCCTGATGACATGAGTTTAATTCCTGGAGCCCACATGATGAAAGCAGAAAACCAACCATTGAAAGTTGTTCTCTGACCTCCATGTCCTCATGGCATGCACATCCAAACATATTACGTCAAGCCCATACACAATAAGAAATTTTAAATTAGTCAGGTTATAGTGGTGCATGCCTTTATTCCCAGCACACAGGTGGCAGAGGCAGGCAGATCTCTGTGAGTTCAAGGCCAACCTGGTCTACAGAGTGAGCTCCAGGACAAACTCGAAAGCTACACAGAGAAACCCTGCCTTGAAAAACCACACAAAAAAATTTTTTTAAATAAAAAATAAATAAATAAATAACTTAGGTGGGGTTGGAGAGATGGCTTGGAGGTTAAGGGCACTGACTGCTCTTCCAGAGGACCCAGGTTCAATTCCCACATGGCAGCTCACAACTGTCCCTAACTCCAAAATCTGACAGCCTCACACAGACATACATGCAGGCAAAACACAAATGCACATAAAATAAAAATAAATTATTAAAACACACACACACACACACACAAATACACTTAGGCATCCACCTATAGTAGTATCCACCTGTAGTCCAAGCCCACAAGAAGCAGATGCTGATAGAACTTTGAGTTCAAGGCCAGCCTGGTCTATAAAGCAAGCTCTAGGACAACCAGGGATACACAGAAACCCTGGGTGGGAGGTGGAGAGTGAGGAGTTTGTGTGTGAGTTTGTGTGTATGTGTGAGAGAGAGAGACAGACACAGAGAGACAGAGAGAGGATCTCAAGTAGCCCAGGCTGACTGAATTCACTATGTGGTCTGAAGATGACTGAATTTCTGATCCTCCTGCCTATAGAGGAGTACCAGCATACACTATTTTTCCCCATCTGCATTTTGCCTCAGGGCTCTTTACCCCTCCCCCTCCCTCACCCATCCCACCCCCCATCTCTGTATGTCCTCCTCTTCCTGCTTCTTCCCTGACTGCCTAGGTGGCTGGCTCCAGACATCTCCCCCTTTCTCCCTTGTTCTCTTTGCCCACCAGCTGTGCCTTTCCCTCCTCTGCCTAACTTTTGGCCATTCAGCCTTTTATTAGACCAATCAAGTGCCTTAGGAGGCAATGTAAAACAGCAACACATCTTTAAACATATAGAGCAAACATATCTTTACATAAAGTAATATTCTACAACACACTCTGAAGATTTATTTTACGTGTGTTTTGCCTATCTATATATTTGTATCCCATGTTCATGCCTGATGCCCAAAAAAAGCCAGAAGAGGACACTGGATCCCCTGGGATTGGGAGTTAGAGACAGTTTATGGGCCACCGTGTGAGTGCTTGGAAACTGACTCAGGTCCTGAAAAATCAGGTAGGGCTCTCAATTGCTGAACCATCTCTCTAGGCCCTGTACACAAATTTTCAGCACCAAAACTCATTCAGTGACAGTGGCATATCCTATTCTGAAGATGTTATAGAAAATAAAGTGAGAATATGCAGTCCCCACCCACTTTATTCAGCATTATTTTTAGTGTGGGGGGAAGGGTGTGCAGGTGAGTGCAGTGTCCATGAAGGCTAGAGATAATCACACTCCCCTGGAGCTGGAACTCACAAAGATAGTAGTAAGCCATCTCATGCAACAGCTGGAAATCAAAGTCAGATTCTCTTTAACCTGACAAGCTAGCTAGCAACAATAGCTCTTAACCACCAAGCATCTTGCCAATCCAATACTAATTTCTTTTTTTTTTCCCCAATACTAATTTCTAAAGATTTCTTTTAATTGTTTTTATTTTTGAGACTAATTTTTTTTTATTTTTTGTTTTTTGAACAAGGTATAGCTTTGGAGCCTGTCCTGAACTAGCTCTGTAGATCAGGCTGGTCTCAAACTCAAGAGATCTGCCTTCCTCTGCCTTCCATGTGCTGGGATCAAAGGCATGCGCCACAACCACCCAAGGTTGAGATTATATGTAATTTTATCACATTTCTCCCTCCCCTTTCCTCTCTCCAAAACCTCTCATATGCCTGTCCCTGCTCTCCTTCAAAGGAAGTGTGTGTGTGTGTGTGTGTGTGTGTGTGTGTGTGTGTGTGTGTGTGTGTTTACCACATATACAGAGAGGCTGATGGAGGACTCAGAGCCCCTGAACTAGAGCTACAGATGACTAGTCACCATATGTATGCTAGGAACCTGAGTCCTCTGGAAGAGCAGCCAGTGCCCCTAACTGCTGAGCATCTCTCCAGCCCAAACCCAGGGCTAACCTGTCAGTGTTCGTAGAAAGAAGCAATGCCTATAGAATCAGATAGGCCTAGGCTTGAACACCCTACCCCTGAAGATTCTGTCTTACCACAAACAAAAAACATGAAACCCATTACTTAGGGCTTTATCATTATTTATAGGAAGCTTTTAGCTAGTATACTAAGGTCATAATCTTTCCTTAATTGTATCCTGTTTCTTTTGTTTGTATTGGGGGGGGGAGGGTTGCTCTGTGTAGCTTTAGAGTTTGTCTTTGTAGACCAGGCTGACCTCCAACTCACATAGATCCACCTGCCTCTGCATCCCAAATGCTAGGGCTAAAGGCATGTGCCACCATTGCTGGGTGGTATCCTGTTTCTTAAAATATAAAATACAACAGTGTAGTTTTTTTTACTGTCCATAATGTATCACAGGGAAACTGAGGATGTTTATAATTTTTTGTTTCGTTTTGCTTCCCCCTCCCCCTTCAAGGCAGGGTTTGGAACTCTGTAGACCAGGACCTGCCTCCTGAGTGCTGGGATCAAAGGTGTGCACCACCAATGCCCAATGTGTTTATGATTAACACCAAACTTTTTGAAATGAACTGAAATACAAGGCATGGTTCTTGGTAAAAGACCAACACTACCACATTTATCTATCAGAGTATCATCCAAAATTTCAACAACAGTCAGAAATACATGCCAAAGAAAAAGCAGGCAGGGGTAGGGATGGACAGTCATGACAGCACTCCACACTGTTTACAATATATAGCACATGAGCTATAATCAAAGGGTTTTATTTCTTTTTCAAGACAGGGTTTATTTGTGTAACAGCTCTGGCTGTCTTAGAACTCTCTGTAGACCAGGGTGGCCTTGAACAACTCTCAGTGATCCACCTGTCTCTCTCTCTCCCAAGGTGCTGGACTTAAAGGCATGCTCCACACACCCAACGGTGATCAGAGCTTTAAACAGCAGAATGAGAGCAAAGCAGGCACAGATGTCCCATTCTATAGAGGTAAAGCAAAGGCTCAGAGAAGCCCAAGTCACAGAATTCTCATAAAGCATGTCCAGGGCTGGACCAAGGCCAGAATAGCTCTTCCACAGTAATTGAAACTATATAAAGCACTTCCATTAGAAAATGGACAGAACATGAGTCAGCAAGATGGTTCATCTGGTAAAGGCACTTGCCACCTAAACCTGGTGACCTGAGTTCAATACCAGGAACACAAAGACAGAAGAATCAACTCCCTAAAGTTATATACACACACAGTAGTAAATGTGTATGTACAATTTTTGTTTGTTTTATATTTCAAGACAGGATTTCTCTGTGTAACCCTGGCTGCCCTGGAACTTACTCCATATACCAGGCTGGCCTTGAATGCAGAGACCCACCTGTGTCTGCTTCCCATGTGTTAGGATTAAAGGTATTCTTCACCAATGCCTGGCAAAGATAACATTTTTAAGGCAAAATAAATACAAACATAAATAAAAAGCTGGTGAGATGGATCAGTAAATAGGTAAAGAAGCTTGCCAGCAAACCTGACATTCTGAGTTCAACCTCCAGGATCTACACGAGCAAAGGAGAAAATGTGTGTGTGTTTCTAGCCTTCCACTGCTAGTCAGTATCTCCAATATGTAAGGAATGCATTTATTTTTTTGAAACTCCTTTTATCTGGCTGAAATAAAACCTAGCAGATTGAGTTGGATATGTAAGAAGAATTCAAATACACAAGTGGTAGGGGACTGACCATGTAAACATCACCTCCCTGATTTTGTGTGACCCCATCAAAATGCCTACCTAGTTTTGCCAGGAGTGGTGGTACATGCCTGACAAATCTCTGACCTCAGAGAGCACTGTATTCACATGCACACACACAGGAACACAATTCAAAATACAAATTTGGTGTGGTGGCACATGTTTTTAATCCCAGCAGCAGCCATCTGATTTCTCTGAGTTTGAGACTAGTCTGATCAAATAGTAATTTCCAGGACCAAAAAGACTACACAGCAAGATTTGTCTCAAAATAAATATGTATTAATAAAATAAAATTAAAATTTGTAATTTTATTGTTAGTGGAAACTTTCCAAAAGCCTGTACAATGCAATTGCTTGACAATGAAATTATGATTTTAATGATTACTTATCCTGCAAATTTAAATATAATCCTTCAGAATGCTTGAGTGTAAATCTCATTTCAATTAATTCTCAGCAAATAGGGGAAAGAATGACTCACGCCTACTCATGGATCAGCTTTATGCTTACACTTAATTACTATTATTATAACTAACATAATACAACTTATCACAATTCTGAGGTCATTTCATTATCCTCTTTATAAAATACCTATCTACCAAATCTCAAAGTAATAACACAAGTGAGTTAAAAGCAGAAATCAACATCTAAGTTTAGGTCCCTGCTACTCTATCACAGACTACTGTAAACCTCAGGTCAACCTAAGAGAATATAAGTGAAAATAGTTACAACTCATGCTTAAAGGGAAATACTGCCTACACACCCCCTGAACAAGCCCAGTCAGGACCTAGCTAGCTCCACAGGCAAGCAGCTTCTCAATAGGCCTAGATCCTGGAATGTGTTTATCTTCCTCTGAACAAGGGTGTGCCTGGCATTGTTGACCTACATTACACTCTCCAGAGTCCAGCACCCCAATTACACTGGAAGCCCAAGGACTGGTACACCAGACTTAAGTCTGCTTACAACAGACTAAAGACACAGAACAAGACCAGTAATTGTCTGTCAAATATGAGGGCTGGAAAAGTAGGCCCATATAAATGCTGGGGAAGGGGACAGGTTCATAACAAGAGGTGCTGATGTAAATAAGCAGCCAGTTACCACCTTACAAAGAGCTCCCAAGGGGACTCTGCAGAGTTCTGGGACTCTGTGGGGGCCAGGCAGTTGGCTCAGTGATTAACAGCACTTGTTGCTCTTGCAGAGACCAGGGTTCAGCTTCCAACACCCACATGATGGCTCAAAACCGTCTGAAACCCTCTTCTGACCTCCTCAGGCACCAGACATGCAGACAAAACACCCTTACACATAAATATTAATGTTTTAACTACTTTGTGTTATAGTTTATATTTTATGTGTTATATTTGCCTGCATGTATTATGTGGACTACACGTGGGGTCCACTGGAGGTGGAATGACTGATGGTTGTGAACCACCATCAGTGGGTGCTGGGACCTCTGCAAGAGCAATATGTGCTCTCAACCACTGAGCCAACTTTCCAGCCCCTTTTTATTTTTTATTTTTTCAAAGAGATTCTGTGGAGGAGAATCTTTTTTTTTTGGGGGGGGGGAAGGAAACAGGGTCCCACTGTGTAGTCTGGGCTGGCCTGGAACTCTTTATGTAGACCAGTGTGCCAAACCAGCAAACGTCAGATTCAGTGGGATACCTTATAGAGTGACAAAGCAGCCCAGTCGCTTCTCTCTTGCCTCTATACACACGTATATTTGTGTACAGACCACCAACACACATGCATACACTGCACACATATAAAAAAACAAAGCACAAAAGGTACACTCACACACAGGATGAGATACTGAGACATTTTATTTAGCTCAGGGATTTTTCTCAGTTTTAAGAAACAAACAGCCCGGTGTGGTAGTACACATCTTATTTTTCCAGTACTTAAGAGGCAGAGGATTTGAGGCCAGCCTGGCATACACAATGAGACCACAGTACAACACGATGCCCAATGTTGTTCCACTTTTATTAATATCTATAATACCTTAGTATGAGACAAATATTCTGCCAAGTACTTAATTCCCCTTAAGTCATTTCACCTACACACAGACAGAGTAACTTAAGGCAAAGAAATTAACTTGCTCAGGACCACTTGGCTAAGATGTGAAAACCAAATTAAGATTGAGAACTTAAGCTCTTGACCACCAATTCTAGTTCCCAGAAGTCCAAAAAGGAGAGCCTCAGTCTCTCTCATTCCCCATCCCCACCCCCTCCAAACACTTCTAGCACTTCTAGTACTGCAACTGAAACCTAAAGGTAGCTCTGCTGTCATTAAGTCCATCAGCCTCACCTTCTACGACATCTCTTCCTGAGGCTGCCTAGAGAACCTGGCCCTGCAAAGACTCACCCCTAAGAGCAGAGGTGGCACGCCCATGCTATATGGCCAACACAAGGCTAAAATCAGGCCAGTTCCTTAGTGCTTCTGGAAAACACCTACAGTCTGGCTGGCCTAACTAAAAATCTAAGGAGGGCACAAGACAGATCAGAAGTGGGTTGTCTGCTTAGTTCTGGGGCTCCTTATGGCAGGTCTCAGAGCCACTGCCCATAACCACTCTGGGAGGATTCTGTTTCCCTGATCTATATTATAAGCAGGCAAAGGCTGGCTAGAAGAAAAATCTGTAATCCTACAAGGTTTTTCTCTTCAACTACTGAAATTTTATTCAATTCTTAAAGGACTACGCCATTTGCCACCTAGTGTTGGGGGCTGGGATGTCAGTGAGTCTACAGACATGGGATAACCAATGGCAATTTCTGAGAGCTAGATGTATACCATTTTTCATAACTCACTCACCCAGGGCCTGAAGAAGACACCCTTGTACAGAGTCTCAAAGAAGTCACTTGGAACAGAGAAGATATAGACACATCCTGCTGGAGTAGAGTGCCTTGCCTGACATGCTTAAGGCCTGGAGGCATATTCCTTGTACACCAAAAGAGGGGAGTCAGAGGTCAGTGATACAGCTCAGTGATAGTAATATAAGGCCCTGAGGGAGAGCCCTGATACTGCAGGGGGGTGGAGGGGACAGGTGGTGTCGGGGGACACCAATCAAAAGATTCAGTGTTAGAGCTGCTCTTCCAGGGGACCAGAATTCAATTCCCAGAACCACATGGTGGCTTAACAACTGTGTCAGACATTCTGTTCTGGCTTCTGTGAGCACTATACAGACATACAATCAGGCAAAAACACCAGTGTACATAAAATAGGTTTTTGCTTGTTTTTTTTGTTTTGAGACAGGGTTTCTCTATATTGCTCTGGAGCCTGTCCTGTAGACCAGGCTGGCCTCGAACTCACAGAGATCCACCTGCCACCCGAGTGCTGGGACTAAAGGTGTGCGCCACCACAGCCTGTGGGTAAATTTTTTAAAAAGAAAAAATATCCAGAGTGGCAGGGAAAGATGGCTTAGCAGATAAAAGAGCACGTTGCTCACTTAGCCTAACTCAGTACCCCTTAGTGGAAGGAGAAAAACAACTTCCACAAGCTATGCTCTGGCCTCTATGTACAAACTGCAGTCCAAGAACACACACCCACAGTCATATACATACACAATTATAAATACAAAAACAAACAAAACAACATTTGTTTAAGCCATATAATTAGTGGTGCTAGCCCCTGGCACGGAGCCAGAGACAGGTGGATCTGAGTTTAAGGCCAGCTTATTCTAAATATCAAATTCTAGGACAGTCAAGGCTACACAGAGGGACTCCTAATAAGACAAACAAACAAACAAAATATTAGAAAGGGCTGGAGATGGATGGTCCTCTTCCAGAAGACCCAGGTTCAATTCCCAGCACCCATATAGCAGCTCTAACCAAACATCTGTAACTCGAGTGGAATGTGAGCCAACACCCTCTTCTGGCTTACCAGGCATGCACATACTGCATAGACATACATGTAGGCAAAGCACCCATACATATAAAATAAATAAAATTTAAAGAATTTTAAACCCAGTGAGAAGGCGGGTGGTGGTGGTACATGCCTTTGATCCCAGCACTTGGGAAGCAGAGGCAGGTGGATCTGAGTTTGAGGCCAGCCTGGTCTACAGAGTTCCAGGACAGGCAGGGCTACACAGAGAAACCCTGTCTTGAAAAGCCCAATAATAATAATAATAATCAGCAGCCACAGCATCATAATAATTATCATAATAAATAAATAAGTAAATAATTAGATCCGGTGAGAACAGCACACTATGTTTAGGGGAATCTATGGCCAAGTGGGGAACAGAGAAGCTGGAAATTAGATCTTGAAGGAACAAGCTAAGGAATGTAGACTTGTTAAACCAGAGTCCCAGCCTCACCCCTGCTTTCCTCCCTTCAATCCCAATCTCTGAACCTGTACCTGGGCAGCTTAAATTCTCTTAAGCACCACACAACCACACACCATCCATACTGGGCAGGAAATGTATCTAGAAATGGAAAAATGGTCCACAGAGGCAGAATCTCTTTTTGGCGAAAGCGAGTGCTTACTTAGCATGTATGAAGCCCTGAGTTTGATCCCAACACTGATTATTATAAGCCAGGCTTGTGGTACACATCTGTGATTCAAGCATTCAAGGTGGAGGCAGAAAGATCACAAATTCAAGGTAATCCTCAGCTAAAAAGTGAGTCTAAGGCTAGCCTGGCTAGGACATTCTGTCTTTAAAAAAAAAAAAAAAAAAAAAAAAAAAGTGGTGGCTTACCTCTATAATCCCAGCACTTAAAAGACTGAAACAGAACTACTTGCTGTGAATTCAGTCTGAGAAATATAACAAAACCTATTCAAATAATGAACAAAGATCCTCTCAGAACTTCAGAAGCAGAAACAAGATCTCTTTGTGTTCAAGGCCAGCCTGGTCTACATAGCAAGTTCCAAGCCAGTCAGGAAATATACATTGAGACCCAATCTCAAAAATAAATAAGTCAGCAATCCTCTCAAACGCCTTTGATCCTAGCACTCAGGAGGCAGACAATCTCTGAGTAGGAGGCCAGCCTGGTCTAGAGAGCATGTTCCAGAACAGCCAGAACTGTTACACAGAGAAACCCTGTCTCAAAAATCAAAACAAAAATAACAAAACAATCTATTCCCAAAATAGATTCAAGTAACTGATAATGGTTTATCATGTATAACATCACATTAAAAAAACTTCCCTCACTCCTGAACTTTCTGTTTTGTTTTTTTTTTTTTGAGCTAGAATCTCATATACACTATGTTGTCCAGCTAAGCCTGGAACTCCCAGCTCCCAGGGATCTTCCTGCCTCAAGTTCAATGTTATGGTAAAAAGCCTTGCCATAGCCCCTGCATCATATACTCAAAAAGTCTGGGATGTTATAGTGGAAGTTCTACCCAAGGAATCCCCCATCTCCCTCCAAACCCTGCTGCATCTCAGAAAGGCTGCCTGATGGCCCCTCTCCCAGAGATACTCAGGGCCATTCCCATAGGGTATTTAAACTGTCTCCCAGAGAACAGACTAATGGTTTTTTCCAGCTTCCCTTTCCAGTCTCCTCTTTGGGGGGCTAGAAGGCCATCCAGAAGCACTGTATCTATTAAACTTGGACTTTTTCTAATTCTGTTTGATTTATTCTGATTTGAATTGCTGTATCGGTGGAGAGGCTTATCAAGATGTAGAAACTTTTCAATCCTTAGCAGCTAAGACTCCATAACACATCTCCTCACCTTCTTAGACAATTACCAGACCATGTCATTGCTCTATAGTTAATTACCAAGTTGGGAGGATATAAACCTGTATTCAAGAGCAAAACAGTTCATTGTATAGCACAATTAATTCCAAGGAATGAACAGCTACTGAATAACTCCTGCTCCATGGCATATGTTTACAGACTGAGAAAGTGCACCAACTTGGAGTTTGGAGTGAACACTGCTTCAAAAGCACTCTTTAAAAGATGCTACAAATCTCAGTTCTTTGGCTCAACTATTATACCATAATAACTAATAAAATGTACCTTCACTACCTGTAAACCCACAAAGTTCCATATGAGAAAAGTCCCTGTGGGAAGCTAAAATGGGTGAGCCCCTAGGAATGATACCTATCCAGATGATAGCCAACCTGGGACCAGCCCAATTTTTTACACAATTTTTGCTTTGGACTTTGTAGCTATTTCCTTGGTTTGTTTTGTTTTAGATAGGGTTTCTCTGTATTGTTTTGGAGCCTGTCCTGGAACAAGCTCTGTAGACCAGGCTGGCCTCAAACCCACAAAGATCCACCCGCCTCTGCCTCCTGAGTGCAGGGACTAAAGGTGTGCGCCAACATCTGGCTAGCTATTTCCTTGTTACTGACTGAATGGTTACAATCTAGGTGCTGCCTTTAGTTGAATTAGTCCTTTGCAAATTAAATGTATTTAATGCTTTGTTAACATTGTAAATCTTTTTTGCTAATGTTAAAATTTTAAACTGTCCTCAAAACTCCCCTCTGGAGAGATGGCTCAAGAATTAAGAGCACTTGGTTCTTGTAGAAGACCCTATAAGTTCAATTCCCAGCACCCACATGCCAGCTGATAATCACCCAGAACTCCAGTTCCAGGAGATCCAATATTCTTTTTTGTTTGTTTATTTTCAGTGACAGGGTTTCTCTGTATTGTTTTGGAGCCTGTCCTGGAACTAGCTCTGTAGACCAGGCTGGCCTCGAACCCACAGAGATCCACCTGCCTCTGCCTCCCGAGTGCTGGGATTAAAGGTCTCTACATAGTCCTGGCTGTCCTGGAACTGACTATGCAAACAGAGATCCTCCTGCTTCTGCCTCCAGAGCGCTGGGATTAAAGACAAGTGCACCAACACCCTCTTCTGATGTCTGAAGGCTGAGCAAACAGCACATACAAAGGAAGGACCATCATTCACCATAGAGTGAGGACCTCATTAAGCTTTGTTTGGGACTCCCAGAGCTGAGTTAAATCACATTATTTTCTCCTTTGTGGGGTAGTCAAAGGCAAGCGAAAGAATCTCTCTGCATTCTCTTTTCACATCTACAGAATGGGAATAAAAATATCTAACTTGAATATTAAACATGATTATGAATATGAAGCACACAATAAAAATTGGAAAAATGGTAGCTGTTGCAAAAATTATGTACAAAAGCATCCAGAATCTCTTAAGTTGGAGGTGAGGCCAAAGAGACTACTTTCTAAGAAAGCTCTTTCATGGAGAAACCCTGTCTCAAAACAAATAAACAACAAAAAAAAGGAAAGAATGAAAGCTCTTTTGTGCCAAGTAAGAAGTTAGGATGGGGAGATAAGATAGGAAAGCCTGACCACCTGAGTGGACCATACTGAACTCACACAGTGGAAGGAGAGAACTGACAAGTTGTACTAACCTCCACATGAATGCTGTGACAAAACATATTCTATTCTCACACACATAAAAAAGGAAATTTACTTTAAAGAAGTTAGGGGGCTGGAGAGATTGCTACGTGGTTAACGGCACTTGGTTGCTCTTCCAAAGAACCTGGCTCAGTTCCCAGCACCTGTAAGGCAGCTCACAACTGTAACTCCAGTTCCAGGGGGGTTCAACAGCCTCACAAAGACCAGACACATACACAGACCAATGCACATAAAATTAAGTAAATTTTAAAGAAAAAAATTTTTTGATTGTTGTTTTGGTTTTTCGAGACAGGATTTCTCTGGAACTCACTCTATAAACCAGGATGGCCTCGAACTCACAGATATACCCCTGCCTCTGCCTCCTGAGCACTGGGATTAAAGGCATGGGCAGGCTTTCTCTCCCTCCCCCCCATTTTTCATTTAAAGAAAGAAGTTAGAATTAGTTGTTACAGTCAAACCATAGAGGATTTTAGCCAAAAGGATTAAGTGCTTGCTTTAGTGAAAAGAACCCTGGAGCCCATGAAGGGTCATCAGGGAAAAGTATTTAGAAGGGTACCTGAGAGAGGGTGGAATTCAAGTCATTTCAATAAAGTTAGGAAAAACAGCATGCATTCACATATCTTCCTAAATTGAAACCTACAAGGCTAGAGGGAAGACAACTTTGGGGAATTTGAACATGGAAGTGATTAGCATCCCTTTCATTTAGGAAAATGATGGAATGTCACCAACAGAGCAGAGAAGCTTGATGCTAATTGTTTTGTGCCCACTTGCACTCTGGTTTTAGTTAAATGTTCTCTCTAGATTTCAGTGGACAAACGTTTTCTTTTGTTTCCAGTGACTCTGTCAACCAAATACAACTCGGGCCAGGACGAAGCCCAGCTATCTGTTCTCAGGAACCAGCTCAGGGACCTTTTGTATTTCCGGTCAGGTAGTAGCGCGCCCCACTACCAGGTAGCACTCAAACACTGGCGGGGTGTCTTTAAAGGATATCGGAAAACCTACCAGTGAAAAACTGAAATCAACCGAGCACCTGTATGCCTCACAAAAAGAGCCAATTAGTGAGATGACATTCCGCTACATTCAAGATACAAAGTGCGTACACCACGTTATTTTTGTAAACTTTGGCCGGTTCTGATTCGAACCACAGAAGTCAACCCCCACCTCCCACCTCAAAAAAATGTCACTTTACTTCACCAGGGAAAGGAGATAGAGTGACTATGAAAGGAAGGAGAACCTAGCTGCGACGGGGACGACCCCACGCCCTCCTAGAGTTGGAACTTGTCGGCTGTGTGACTCCGCAGTCACAAGGAGACAGTTTGCAAGAACCCAACACAATTTAAAAGACCACCAACTAACTGACCTAACTTTGGCCGCCAGCCCTCCTCCTTCCTTTCCCGTCTCGGGCCTCGCAGCCTCCCGGTCCCAGAGCTGTGGGCTGGCGGAATGGGGCTCAGAGTCCGGCGACCGCGGCCCAGGACCGGGCGGCTCCGCGGCGCGGACTCCCAGCCGGGGCTCCGGCTTTCTTCCCCGAGGGCGCCCAGCTTGGAGCCTCCAGGCCAGGCCCACACATCAACGGCGTCCTCGACCCGGACCGCGGCCGCTGCGACGGAGAGCCCGGCTCCGCTCCGGGAGGAGGGGGCGCGAGAACTGCCCAAGCTGATCCGAGGGGCCGGCGGCTGCGGCTCCCGGCGCGGCCTTGCGCTCCCGCCCAGGCTGCGGCCTAGGCGGCCCCGTTAGATCTGTCCTCCACACGCGGCACAGCGGCACTGCGGGGCCACACAACGAGGGATGGAGGGTGGCGACGCCCCAAAGAGCCGCGGCCCGCCGTGGGGGTCCCGGCCCGGGGACGCCGCCCCCCGCCTGGCCAGCGCCAGAGAATGGCTTTTACCTTCATCAGCCTCCTGCTGGCCGCCATCTTGGATCTGGTGCTGCTGCTTTCCCAAAATGCATCGCGGTAGGCCAGGCGGCTAGAACCCCCTCACTTCCTGGAACGGGGGAGGGGCGAACCGGGAAGAGCGCGGAACAGAGAGATGTGCCTACTGTGTGCAGATCCCAGTGTTGGAAGAGTCCTGCGTGTACATAAGTGACCTGGACAATTAAAGACCTTTGCCTTTTGTAGCCTCCAATCCGACGGAAAATACCTACCGTGCCTGGCACTTAGTAGATGCACTATACATATTGTGTACACAAAATTGAATAATCAAGACTATTTCAGGCACTGCTAAACAGTGTGAAGAAGTAAAACTGGGAGATGAGAAAGTTACTGTGGGATTGAAGACTGAAGACGTGATACAGTTGGTCATGTGCCTGCATGTGCAAGCAGGACCCACATAAAAAGCAAGCATAGAGCTGGGCGTTGATGGCCCACGCCTTTAATCCCAGCACTAGGGAGGCAGAGGCAGACGGATCTCTAAGAGTTCGAGGTCATTCTGGTCTACAGAGCTAGTTCCAGGACAGGTTCCAAAACAATACAGAGAAACCCTGTCTCGAAAAGAAAAGGAAAGGAAAGGAAAGAAGGAGCAAGCATTGTGCCCTGCATTACGGGAGCGTACATATAGCTAGATCCCTGAAATTCTTTGCCTAACCAGTCTAAGTTGGTGAGCCTGAAGGAGAAAACTAGTGAAGAGCAAGCATGAAAACATCCGTGGACCTCAGGTCTGCGTCTGTGTGTGTGTGTGTGTGTGTGTGTGTGTGTGTGTGTGTACGCATGCACACACTAACATACAGCCTCCCACACACAAGGATCTTTCAGGAAGGCTCCCTGAAGAAATTGTATGAAGAAGAAAGAGCAGAGCAGCCAAAGATAAGTGGATTATACCTTTAATTCTGGCATTTGGGAGGTGGAGGCAGGCAAGACTAGCCAGCCTAGGCTACATAGTATGAGCCTATCCACTATCTCAAAAATAGTAACAGTTTCCAGTAGTGTCACACACTTGTAATCTCATAATTCTAGCAGTCTAGAAGATGAAGCAGAAAGATCCAAAGAGGAAGAAACTACTAGATGATAACCCCCAGCAGTGCTTTTGCCAGTGGGGAAGTTTTGTTGGGGGAGATTGAGATGTAGATAAGGTCTCAAGTAGCCCAAGGTGACTCAAAATTCACTGTCTAACTAAAGATGACCTTGAACTCCTGACCCTTTCTTCCACCCTCAAGTGCTAAGAGTAAGAGTGCCTTTGAGTCACCTGTTCTCCTCTAAGTAACTTCAATGAACACATTAAAAGGAATCTTTTCTTTGGTCTTTTGGTGCCCTTTCTATCTAGGGTGAATAGTATCCCCAAGAGAAACTGCTTGACACCAGGATCTTACCCCATGTTTTAAGAAAGCTAAGGCTCTCAGAAGATAAATAAGAAATACAGAGCTAGCAATGTGAGGCAACTGAGATGTGAAGGGAACGCCTTGCTATCATTCATCAGTCTTTTGTTGTTGTTGATGTTGTTGTTTTGTTTTCTTTTCAAGACAGGATTTCTCTGTGTAGCTTTGGAGCCTGTCCTGGAACTCTCTGTAGCCCAGGCTGGCCTGGAACTCACAGAGATCCACCTGCCTCTGTCTCCTGAGTGCTGGGATTAAAGATGTGCACCACCATCTGGTATTCAGCATTCTTAAAGTATTCTTTCAGGAAGACATTTAACTCAAAGGTTTTCAATTTTTTTTCAATCAATATAACTTATTTTTGTTTCATTTTTGTTGTTTGAGACAAGGGCTTGCTATGTAGCCTTGGCTGGCCTTGAACTTATAGAGGCCCACCAGTCTCTGTCTCTCAGATGTGTAGTGAGATATCCACCTGCCCACACCTGTATCACTGATGTGACTGAGAGTGGTTTTAGGTCTGGGGTCAGAATACAGGTGGCTCTCTCTTGCTTCCTTCCAGTCAGGTAGTCTAGAGCAGCCTGTGTGGATCCTTGTCTTGCACTAGGAACCTGAAGAGGTCATCTGTTTCTTGTATAAGCGATTTCTCCCCAAATAAAATTATAGTAACCTATATTGAACCTGATCCCATGAATCTTGACCCCTGCATCAATACAGATGCTAGGATTAAAGGTATGGGTTATGATCTCCATCTTAAAATAATATAAGTCTATAAAAATTCTCCTCAGGCAAGTGAAATGGCTCAGCTAGCAAAGGAGTTTGCCAGTAAGCCTGCTAACCTGAGTTTGATTACTGGAACCCACATGAAGAAAAACCAATTACCACAAGTTGTCCTCTGACTTTCCCACAAGCACACCATGACATTCATGAGGATGCACACACACACACACACACACACACACACACACACACACACACACACACAAATTGGTGCTGATTCAGAGGACCCAAGTGCCTGATTTCTAGCACCCATATTGCAGCTCACAACCATCTATAACTCCAATTTCATGGTATCTGATAATCTCTTCTGGCCTATGAGGTAACAACATACACCTGGTGGTGCTCAGGCATATATGTATATAAAATACATAAAATACACACATAAAAATACATTTAAAAATTATACAGAAGAGGCAGTCTTGATGTGATAAAGGGAAGACAAGGGAGGGCAAAGGCAAGAATAATCAAACTTTTTATTTTGTTTTTGAAACAAATTTTTGGTATATATTCCTGGCTGTCCTGGATCTCAGTATTTGGACCAGACTGGACTTAAACTCACAGAGTTTATTACTCCCAAGTGCTGGGATTAAAGGTGTGCTTCACAACACCTGACTTTTTTTTTAAGTGTGTGTGTGTGTGTGTGTGTGTGTGTGTGTGTGTGTGTGTGTGTTGCCTGCAAGTACATATTTGCACCACTTGTGTGCCTGGTGCCTGTTGAAGCCAAAAAGTACTGGATCCCCTGTAACTACAGTGATAGACACTTGTGAGCTACCATGCTCCATGCTGGGAGGGCAGCCAGTGCTTGCTTTTTCTTTTTTTCTTTTTCTTTTTCTTTCTTCTTCTTCTTTTTTTTTTTTTTTTTTTTTTTTTTTTTTTTGGTTTTTCGAGACAGGGTTTCTTCTCTGTATTGCTTTGGAGCCTGTCCTGGAACTTACTCTGTACACAAATCTGTACACAAAGCTATCCTCAAGGCCTTGAACTCACAGAGATCTGCCTGCCTCTGCCTCCCAAGTGCTGGGACTAAAGGTGTGCACCACCAGTGAACGGCTGGGTAGCCAGTGCTCTTAACCCCTGGGCCATCTTTCCAGGCCTTCTACATCTTTCTTAAACTAGTGTCTTTTTTAGAATGTGATACATGACACCTATGACTAGATCTACACACTGAGGTAGGTAGAACATTCTCTTTCCTTCAGTTCCTAGCATCATTCCTCTCTAGTCCTATGGTGTCTCTAAGGAACTCTGAACTGCTACAGAATCAAGTCTGAAAACAGCCCATGTAATTTCTCATTTTGTAAGTTAGAGTGACACTCAGAGAAGACACTAACCCCTCCAAGTCTGTAACTCTTATCTATCTTACGCACAGTGGTGTCCTGAGTCCCTCAAGGGAATACTGTGGAGACCAAGAAAGATACTCCACCACCTTCTGGAACACCTCTGACCTGCTGCAGGGAGTTCTGACATGACTATCCCAGATGGTGACTGTGGGGACTCTAGTGATCCACTCCTAACCCTCCACCAGTGACAGACTGACATCCAGACCTCACTGCTTGAGGTCCCACTTAAGGCTGCAGCAAGTCACACAAGCTGTGAAACCACCCCCACCACCATGAAATAACAAGCTAGTTGCCAGAGGCCCTAGAAAGCCACTGACACCCATTGGTCCTCTCTGTAAAGCAGTGCTGTGTAAGGATTCCATAAAGACAACCCTTCTTGCCAGGTGGGGTGGTCCGTGCCTTTAATCCCAGTATTTGGGGGGCAGAGGCAGGAGGATCTCTGTTAGTTCAAGGCTAGCCTGGTCTATAAAGCAAGTGCCAGGACAGGCTCCAAAGCTACAGAGCTACAGAGAAAAACCCTGTCTCAAAAAAAAAAAAAAAAAAAAAAAAAAAAAAAGACAACTCTCCTTCTAACCCCAAAACAAAATAAAAGCTTAAGGCCATAATCCTACTTTCTCCCTTGCCACCCTCATACCACATCTGCTTCAGCTCTGAAAATGATTACCTTGAACCATAATTCTCATCTTATTGCTTCACAAAGGTATTTTCTATAGGTTCAGGGGAATCTCGTTTGGAAAATAAGTATAGCAATCAGGAGGTCAGGTGCCGAGAATGGGCATTTACACCTAATTGTAAGTCCCCTCGTAGGCAGGCACCCCAAAGGAGCTTCTGATAGAATGTATGAATACAGAAAGGCAGTTATCGGTGTGTTTCTTGTAAGCTACTTAATGCTGAGGCCTGGAAAGACAGGAAGGAACCAGATTCAAGGAAAGTTTGTGAGCCACAAAAGTAGCCAGGAGAAAGCTATGTAATTTTTTTTTTTTTTTTTTTTTTGTCTTGTTTTTCTTTGGAGGAAGGAGTCTGCTTCCTCTCTTTGAGGAATGAACCTTACCAACAACCTGGCTGAAGACTGGCCTTCACTCTTTGCCCAGAATGATGCCTCTGCCTAATACCCCAACCCCAATGGCCAGTGCACACCCTGAAGCTCCAGGCCTTGCTCACAGGTGGTATTCCAGTGTTGGAGCTAAGCAGGCCAGGAGACCATGTTGGACAGCACCCTCTCTGTCCTTCCTGCCTCCTTGGTCCTAGGTCTTTATCCCAGCTTGCAAAAGAAAGGTATTCCATTTTTACCTCCTCTGAATCCACCCTGGGCAGAGACACAAAGGTATAGTAGACATATCCATTCCTCAAAGGAGAAGCAGCAACAAGTAGAGTGACCAGGGCTACCAAAGGCGACCAGGGCCACCAAAGGGGCTGTAGTGTCTTAGGGACTCCAAGCCCAGCCTAGAGAGTTCATAAAGGCTTCCTGGAGTAGGAAACTACCAAATTAATACCAAAGGAAAGAAAAAAGTAAGCAGCCAGTAGTGAGAGGACAAAAACAGGGTTTGAGCCAGGTGTGGTGGCACATACCTATAGTGTCAGCTACTTGGTAGGTAGGCTGAGGCAGGAAGATAACAAGTACAAGACCAACCTGGCAATTTAACAAAATCCTGGCTCCAAATAAAATTTTAAAAGGAGCTGGGAGGTAGTGACATACACCTTTAGTCCCACAACTCAGGAGGCAGAGGCAGGCAAATCTCTGAGTTCAAGGCCAGCTGGATCCACAAAGTGACTTCTAGGACAGTCAAGGTGACACAAAGAAACCCCATCTCAAAAAACTTAAAAAAGAAAAAGGAGCTTGATATGATATCATGCACACACCTTTAATCTTAGCACCCCAGAGGCAGACACAGGCAGATCTCTGTCCGTTTGAGGCCAGTCTACATAGAAACTTTCAGCCCAGCAGGATGTAGCAAGACCCTGTCTCCAAAAGAAAAACAATCACAAAAAAAAAAAAAAAAAAAAAAAAAAAAAAAATGCTGCTGCCACCATCAACAACAAAAACTTAAAAATGACATCCAAGCATGGTGGTGCAGACCTTTATTCCAACACTTGGAAGGCAGAAGCAAGAAGATCTTTGTGAGTTCTAGTCCACACTGGTAGACAAAGCAAGTTCCAGGCCAGCCAGAAATACAGAGTAAGACTATATTTAAAAAAGTGGTAGGGAGTTGGAGTGATGAGGGATTATGAGTGCTTACTGCTCTTGCAGGAATATGGGTTCAGCTTCCAGCACCCACAAGGTGGCTAAAGACTACTTGTAGTTCCAATTCCAGCACATCTAATGCTCTCTTCTGACTCAAAGAATATCAGGCATGCATGTATGTGGTGAATGTAAACTCAGGTAGGCACATACACATAAATGAATAAAATAATAAAACATCTTAATTTTGTTTCTTTTTGGGTTTTTTGTTTTGTTTTTGTTGTTATTTTGTTTTTGCTTTGTTTTGTTTTGTTATTTGAAGGATTTGTTTATTTTTGCTCATTTGATTGTTTCTTGAGACAGAGTTTCTCTTCTTAATGGTCCTAGAACTCATTTTGTAGACCAGGCTGAGTATGCATGTTAGTGGTATAACATTTGTCTAGCATGTTTGAGCTAGCATGTTTGAGGTTCTGGATGCAGTCAAGCTTCAGTCATTGCCACCTTGCTGATTCAAAAAGGCTCAGATATAAGAAGACATGGTGTTCAGCTGGGTGTTGGTGGCAAAAGCCTTTAATCTCAGCACTGGGGAGACAGAGGCAGGCAGATCTCTGTGAGTTTGAGGGCAGCCTGGTCTACAGTGCTAGTTCCAGGACAGGCTCCAATGCTATACAGAGATACCCTGTCTCAAAAAAACAAAGAGGGGGAAGAAAAAGACATGGTGTCAACTCCTGCAACCCCAGCACTCAGGAGGCAGAGGTAGACAGATCTTGTGAGCTGGAGGCCAGACTGGTCTACAAAGCAAGTTCCAAGACAGCTAGGGTTATGTAGAAAGACTCTGTTTCATAACAAAAGCCAAATAATAACATAGGAGCATATGAAAGTTCTCAGGTATATGCTCAAGACAGGACACAGTCTGAGAAAAGACTTAAGGCTTCCACCACTGCACTTGTTAATCTAAACATTCAGTGCAGGGGCTAGAGAGGTGGTTCAGTGGTTAAGAGCACTGGCTACTCTTCCAGAGGACCTGGGTTCAATTCTGCCCACAACTGTCTGTAACTCTAGTTCCAGAGGATTCAACACCCTCACACAGACATGTAGGCAAAACAACACTGCACATAAAGTAAAAATAAATCACTAAAAAAAAGCTTTTAAAATTCAGTGCAACTAGGGCTAGAGAGATGGCTCAGATGTTCTCTTTCAGAGGTCCTGAGTTCAGTTCCCAGTAACCACATGGTGGCTCACAACCATCGATGAGACCTGGTGCCCTCTTCTGGCGTGCAAGTAAAATTCAATGCAAATAGCTGGGCGCTGGTGGCTAATGCCTTTAATCCCAGCATTCGGGAGGCAGAGGCACCCGCAGGTGGATCTCTGTGAGTTCAAGGCCAACCTGGTCTACAGTGCAAAACACCAAAAAAAAAAAAAAAAAAAAAAAAAAAAATCTGTGCAAACAGTAGTGAGGTTAAGACAGAATTGTAAAATACTGGGGAATGGAGTAATTAGCGGATAGTCATGGACTTTGGAAGCAGAATTTTGCAAGTTTGAATCCCCACTTAGCTATTTCCAAGATTTGAAACCATGGAAAGTTCAGTTCTTCATCTCTTAGCATCCTTGCTGGATGAAGTTGTAAAGATGAATCAAGAAGCCAAGGGAGCCAGGTGGCAGAGGCGCATGCCTTTAATACCAGCACTCGGAAGGCAGAGGAGGACAGATTTCTGTGAGTTTGAAGCCAGCCTGGTCTACAGAGGGAGTTCAGGGCAGCCTCCAAAATCGACAAAGAAACCCGGTCTCGAAAAACAAACAAAAAGTTTTAGTTAATGTAGGAAAACGCTTAGCAAGCAGGGATTCTGGGAAGAGTAGCACAGAGATGTTACAGCCACACTGGGTAACCTCACCCACTTAGGGGCTCAAGCAGATCTTGTACTAAGTTCTCAGTTATATACTTCAAACATGATACCAGAAACCCCAGTAAAGGCAGGTTTTTGTTTTTGTTTTGTTTTTTAATCCACACCTCCGGCCCCTTTTTTCAGGCCTAGGAACAGCGACAGTCCTGGGTCCCCACGGGGGTTCTAGGTCTGGAAGGGATTGCACAGGGTTCGGGAGAGAGTGGAATGGGTCACAAAAGCCATGGAGCAAATGAAATATGAGCTCAGAAATATGCCCAAGGTATCCTGGGAAGTTCAGAGGCCAGTTTGAAAAGTGTCTCAGGAATCGTGCCCTACTGAGGGTGATCAATCTGGGAAGAGGGGCAAGTCATAAGAGAGACCACCCCCAAGGCGGAAGGGGCGCGCGTAGGGCCCATAAGGGGAGCCGGAAGGGGCGCGCGGGGCGGTTGGCAGCGGCTGGGGGCGGCGGCCGTTGGCTAACTGGCCTACCAGGCTAGCTCTGGCTTCTTGCCCGGCTGCGGCCACAATGACGAAGGATTCACCCACCCCCTTGGGTGGTGGCCGCGCATCTCCCAAGAAGCCAAGCAGCCCCGGCCCAGCGGCAGCCGTGCTGGAGGAGCAGAGGCGAGAGCTAGAGAAACTGCGGGCAGAGCTGGAGGCCGAGCGCGCGCGCGGGCGGGCGGAACGGCGACGTTTCGCGACCCAGGCGCGCCAGCTGCGGGAGTCGGCCGAGCAGGAGCGGCAGCAGCTGGCTGACCATCTGCGATCCAAGTGGGAGGCACGACGCCTCCGGGAACTGCGGCAGCTGCAGGAGGAGGTGCAGCGCGAGCGTGAGGCCGAGATCCGGCAGCTGCTGCGCTGGAAGGAGGCAGAGCTTCGGCAGCTGCAGCAGCTGCTGCACCAGGAACGCGACGGTGTAGTACGCCAGGCTCGGGAGCTTCAGCGCCAGCTGGCCCAGGAGCTAATAAACCGCGGTTACTGCGGCCGCTCGGGGGCGTCCGAAGCCTCCGCGGCTCAATGCCGCTGTCGCCTGCAGGAAGTGCTGGCATTGCTGCGCTGGGAGACCGACGGCGAGCAAGCCGCGCGCATCCGCCACCTCCAGGCGGCGCTAGACGCGGAGCGCCAGCTCTTTCTTAAATACATACTAGAGCACTTCCGCTGGCAGCCCACTTTGCCGGAACCTGCGGACCCCCAAGTTGAGCATTCTTTGGAAGATCCACCCCTAGAAGCCCAGAGCAACATTCGTGGTACCCCAAAGCCTGCTCGTCGACTCGGATCTCTCGAAAGCCTGCGCACCGGCCCACGAGTTAGCTCTCCAGACGACCTGCTGCCCACGCGCGCCAGTTCCCTCGAATCCTTGGCAACAGCACATTCCTGCTCAATCGACAGCACACGGAGTTGTCCCCGGGCTTCCGAATCCCAGGTAGGGGTCTCTTCGACCAGCGCTTCCATCCCAGATACCTCCAGTCCCCCTCCGCCGCCTCAGCTACCATCAATACATAGAAAACCTTGTGACCTGCAGGGAGAAAGCTCTGAGAACAAGCCCTGCGAAGCCCCTACCCTCTCACCGCCAGGTCAGGACTACCACGAACTAGTGAGACAGAACTCGGAGCTGGCCGAGGCACTGCAGGTGCTGGTTCGCCGCTGCTGTGACCTGCGCGAAGAGAACCTGCAGCTGCGGTGCGCAGGCTTCTCAGATGAGACCGGTGAGAAAATGAAGTGGCTCAAAGTGAAGCACGCAGAGCTGACCGATCTCGCTCAGCGCCTTGAAGACAGGGCCCGCAAACTGCAGGAGACCAACCTTCCGGCAGTGAGCGCTCCTGTGCCAGGTGAGAGTCTGGAGGGTCTGGACCGGAGCCAAGTGTTTGCGGGTCAACGCGCTCAGGATCTGTCAGAACAGGCTGGCGCACTGCAAGCCAAAGGCCTGCAGATCGATGCACTGAGGCGGGAGTGCCACCTGCTGCACATCGCCGCGGACCTCAGCGGCTCCTCGCTTCCTAGAGAGGGCGCCACCTGCGCGCAATGGTGTAACATCAATGACTTGGACCGGCTGCAGCGTGAGTCTCAGCGGGAAGTGCTGCGCCTGCAAAGACAGTTGACTCTACATCAGAGTAAAGCCGGAGCCCGGGCAGAAGCAGGCAGCCTAAACTCACCCTCTCAGATAACTCGATACCAGGTGCAGGCCCTGGAGCAGGAGCTGGGTGCACAGCGGCGGGAATGCGAGGAGCTGAGCGCTCAGGCAGCTGCTGCACAGCGGCGCTACGAGGAGGCAGAAGCACAACTGCAGGCTGCGCTGAACAAGGGCGCCAGGCTGTCAGAGGAGAATGCGCGGCTGCAGGCCCTGGCCAGCTGGGTGAAGAAGATGGCAGATGAGAACAGCAATGTTTCCCGGCAGCAAAACCACATGAGGCAGAGCCAGGAACTCGAAACCACTGGCCTGCTGGCTGAGCAGCTGCTGCAACAAGCAGCATATGTGCAAGATGGGTGGTGGCAGCTGCAGTACTACCAAAATAAAGCCCCGAGTGACCTGCTGGCTTCCTGGAAAGAGATACAGGGATTGCAGTGTCAGCCTGGCCACCCCCTTGAGACATCAGAGACCACCCAAGCTTCAGAGTCCCAAGCCAGAGATAGCAGGAGACCCAAGTTCAAGTCAAAGTCCGAAGAACATGTGTTGTCACTGCCTACAAGGGATATAGAACCGCCCATTTGTCTCTTCCAGCAGGAGAACTCAGTTACCCTTGGGGAACCAGCTGGTATCCCCCAAGTGTCCGAAAAAAATTCTATCAGTCAGCCTCTGGACTCCAGGCTCCAAGCCAAGAAAACCAGTTCCCAATCAAACTCCTCCTCCGAGGTAGAATCCATGTGGGCTACAGTACCATCTTGTCTTTCTCTGGATATGGACACAGCAAGTGAAGTGGATGATTTAGAACCAGACAGTGTGTCCACTCCCCTGGAAATGAGGAGCTCTGAAGCTCCTACCACTCCCAAGCTCAGGATATTCTTGGCTAGATACAACTACAATCCTTTTGAAGGGCCTAATGAGCATTCTCAAGGAGAGTTACCCCTCACAGCTGGGGATTATGTATATGTCTTTGGGGATATGGATGAGGATGGCTTCTATGAAGGGGAGCTTGTGAATGGGCAGCGAGGGCTAGTGCCCTCAAACTTAGTGGAACAGATTTCAGGAAGCCCTATCCTGAACCACCTGCTCCCGAAGTCCCCTGACATTGGCCCCACTGCCCTGCCAGAGCAGAGCAAAGCCTTGAAAGGCAGCTTATCACTTGGGGAAGTTCAGGGACCACTGGAGAGAGGCCTGTGTCAGGTGGGAAGGACAGACTCTAAGACAGATATGGCAGTAGAGATCTTGGAAACTAAGACAGAAGCCTGCTGGCTGGGCTTGAAACCAAGCATGGAGGAACAGAATGTCTCCAGACCCCTTCTGGAGGCTAAAGGAGTGTTCTGTCTGGCCCCCATGCAACTACAGTTACAGAATGTCACAGCTACTTCTGCCACGATTACATGGGCTTCTGGCAGCAACAGATACCCCCATGTGGTGTACCTGGACGATGAAGAGCATACCCTAACTCCCTCAGGTGTGAGCTGCTATACCTTCCAAGGCCTACATCCTGGCACACGGTACCGAGTGAGGGTGGGGGTGAAGCTACCCAGGGACCTGCTCCAGGTGCTCTGGGAAACAATGTCCTCCACTATAACTTTTGATACACCTTTAGCGGGCCCCCCTGACCCTCCTCTGGATGTGCTGGTGGAGCATCACACCTCTCCAGGTCTCCTGGTGGTCAGCTGGCTTCCTGTGACCATTGACTCAGCTGGGTCCTCCAATGGAGTGCAGGTCACTGGCTACGCTGTGTATGTAGATGGGTTCAAGGTGACAGAAGTTGCTGATGCCACTGCTGGAAACACCCTGCTGGAATTTTCCCAGCTTCGGGTTCCCTTAGCATGCCAGAAGGTGTCAGTTAGAACCATGTCACTCTATGGCGAGTCTTTGGATTCTGTACCAGCTCAGATCCCCGAGGACTGTTTTTCTTGTTACCCATTCCTAGACACTCCTCCCTTTAGCTACACAGATGGTGACCCTTCTAACTGCAGAGTTGTTTCTCTGAGTACCAAGCCCAGCCCCCATGCCCCTGGAAGCTGTGGGGAGCCTCAGGCTAAGTTTCTAGAAGCATTCCCTGAAGAACCTCCAAGGAAGCATTTACCAGTATCCAACCTTAGCTCAGAAGGGGCAGATGACCAAGTCCAGGGGCCCACAGAGGTCTGGAAGGAGTATGAAAAGGGCCTTTGTCTTCAGGAGAGTCCCCAGAACCACAAGCCAACTCTGCTCTTTGGCCAGGCTGGAGTAGAAGAAGGCCACTCCCCACACATGTGCATCAATGGATGTCTTGCTCCAGGATTCATCCATCTCTCCCCAGAGATTGGGCCCAGGAAAATACTGTGTTGGGAGAAGCCTGGCCTTGAGAAAGCCCTTCAAAAGCAGTATGCCCAGATGCTCCCACCTCACCAGCAAGTCTCCAGCCAGCGCCTGACAGCTGACTTCCATTACGTTGAGGAGAAGGAGGCTGTGTGTTTGGATTCTCGGTGCACAAAGAAACTAGGGCAAAAAAAGAACAAGTTCCAAAGTGGACAAAGACAGGAGACTCCAGGAGGCAAGAGAGAGTGCCAGTTTTGTGAGCCTGCCTCAGTGCTGTGCCCAGTGCCAACCGACAAAGTCATCAAGATGGCAAGAGGTGGCCCTGAGCAGCTGGAGACAGAAGCTAACAATCTAGTCAGGGTCTTTGTGGCTCTCTTTGATCATAGCCCCATGGCGATGCCTGTCAATGCCAAGGCTCCAGAGGAGGAGCTGGTATTCCAGAAAGGACAGTTGCTGAGAGTGTGGGGGTCACGGGATTCCCATGGCTTCTACCATGGAGAGTGCAATGGAAGAGTGGGCAAAATCCCTGGGCACCTGGTAGTTGAGGTGGAGGTGGGCACAGAGCAGACTGATGAGAGGTGGCATTTGCCAGCACAAGGGCATCTGCATTCTGAGGCTCAACATGAAGACTTGGAGGGCCTAACCAACTCCCAGGGATCCTTGATGCCTCAAGGGAACTCCTCCAGAACACCTACACTGTGGACCCCAAAGACAATGGTGGCAGCTCTGGACTATGACCCCAGGGATGGGAGAGCAGGGATCCGGGCAAAGGGCAAGCTTGTGCTGAGGGCTGGAGATGTGGTCACAGTTTATGGGCCTGTGGATAATAAGGGATTCTACTATGGTGAGTATGGTGGACACAGGGGCCTGGTCCCAGCCCATCTGCTGGATGACTTGCCTATCCACAGAGAATAAGCAGGACTCCTTTGTAGGGTGGTGGCCTCTGGCTGCCCACACCCCTTGGAAAGAGAAGCAAGCACGTGTGCCTTCACCCCTCATCACCAGCCACCTTAAGCAACACTGGCTCCAGGCCAAATCACCTGAAACTGATAAGTCCTCAGATATCCCTTCTAGTGTCCAACAAAGGCAGGGCTTAAATCTGAGTTTTTTTCCAAAAGAAAACTAAACCAACCTGGAGAGTGTGATAGGCAGTTTCAAAGACAGGAATAACCATGATAGGTACTAGAAATGTCTTTTCTGTGGTCAGTATGTTTTCTTTAGCAGGTTAACATTATCCATCCATTGCCTTGTATGAAAGTCTCAAGAAAAGTTGCATCTTAAAAAGAAAAAGCAATCAGAATGCTATTTTTCTATTTTATGTTCAACTCTCATTAAAATGTTCATAGAAAAAGAGAATACTTCGGAAGTTAAAGCATGGCCAAGAGAACAAGGGCATGCCTCCTCTGCACTCCCTTTGCCCAGTGCATATGGAATGTTGGCAGAAGTATTTTCCTGAAAGGGAAGATACATCCTTACCCTAGGGTGAGCCTTAGTCAGGGCAGGCTGATCTGGCTAAAGAGAACCCAAAGAGGCATAGCTGAGAAGTCAGAAGTCCCTGGGCTGTCAGGTGGGGTCAGTGTTGCATAGCTGGGAGCCCCACTCCACCCTCCAGTAATTGCTGATGCTCCCAGTCCTGAGGGAAAGTATTTCATGCCAAACTTTACAGAAGGACCTATGGAAACTCAAAGGAAACTGGTTATTGTCAAGGGTCCCACACCTCCTCCCTGGGCTCCCATGGGTTCTCTAGGTCAGTAAACATGAAGGATGGTCCTCTGCCTTCTCCCCTCAGATCCAACAGTGTTGACAGAAATGACTGAAGGCCCCTGAGGCAAAAATATTGAGCCATCTCTGTTCCACATGGAGGAGGTTAACTTGGACTTGAATGCTGCTATCTGAAAGTGGGAAGAAGAAAGGGGCAGCCAGGAGACCCTCAAAGGGTATATACAAACTCCACGAAAAGACAGTGTGCGGCAACACATTCATTCACCACTCAAGAGCTTAGACTCTTGAGTGGAGAGGAAATCCATTGAATCCCCATAGGATAAGGGCCACTGACCTTTCTCTTAGTCTCCACGACCTAGGAGAAATGGTCCCAGACTGGCTCTGCAGCTAATGGAGGGTGGGAGGCACTGAGTGAGGACTGCTCAGCTTGCTGGACTTAATGTTTTACCCCATCAGCCTGGAACAGCACCTTTACAGTTGTTTTTATTTGTATTTGTGTGTTCTTAGGGACATGTCATGGTGTATGTATGGAGGTCAGAGGACAACTTATGGAAGTGAGTTCTCTCCTTCTGCCATGTAGGTCCAGTGATCAAACTTAGGACTTTAGGCTTGGCAGCAAGTGTCTTCACCTGCTGAGCCATCTTACAGGCCTCATAAATGTTTATTTTTTAAAGGCTGGGGCTGATGGTGTGCTGTGTGAAAGCACTGTACCTAGCCTTGAAGATTTTATTTCAGTCCTCTAATACCCACATTGTAGAAGGAAAGAACTCTTTCAATTTGTCCTTTGACCTCCACACATGTGCCATGGGATTCTCAGGCCTACACACATATACACAAAAAAAACTATAAAAAACCCACTGGGCATAATGGCATATGCCTTTAATCCCAGCTCCCAGGAGGCAAGAGGCAGGTGGATCTCAGTGAGTTCAAGGCCAGCCTGATCTACATCCATAGTTTCTAGGACAGCCAGGATTATAGAGAGAGTCCCTGTACCACACTCCCATCCAAAAAAATAAATAAATAAAAATCAACACCGAAGGGGCTAGAGAGATGACTCAGCAGATAAAGCAGATAAGAGCACTGGCTGCTCTTCCAGAGGACCTGGGTTCAATTCCACATGGCTCCTTACAGCTTCCTGGAACTCCAGATCCAAGGCATTCAATGCTTCCTTTTGACCCCTGTGACGCCAGGCATGTGGTGCACATATATATATGTAGGCAAAACACTCATACAATAAAGACTTAAAAGTAAAATTAGAATGTATAAACCAACCAAAATATAAAGTGCACTATCAAAGGAATTAGGAATATAACTTCATAGTGGATCATTTGCTTAGAATGTGCAAGGCCCTGTGCCTGATACCTAACATGCTAAAAAGTACCTTAAATTAAATTTTTTGGAGACAGAGTTTCTTTGTGTAGCTCTAGCTGTCCTGGAACTCATTCTGTAGACCAGGCTGGCATCAAACTTATAGCTCTATCACTCATCTCTGCCTCCCAAGTACTTAAGGCCTGTGCCACCACAGCCCAGCTTTTAAAAACAGTTTGTTTTTGTTTTGTTTTTTGAGACAGGGTTTCTCTGTGTAACAGTCCTTGGTTGTCTTGGGACTAACTTTGTTGACCAGAATGGCCTCGAATTCACAGAGATCTGCCTGCCTCTGCCTCCCGAGTGCTGGTATTAAAGGCGTTCGCCACTACTGCCAAGCCAGCCACCATCTTAACCACTTTTAACTGTACAGTCTCAACAAAATCTCCCCAAACTTTTCATTTCACAAACTGAAACTGAATCTACCAAATGATCATGCCCATCCCCCATGAAGAAGCTCCTGGCACAATTAACTTCCTCTGAAACACTGCCTGGGGTGCTTTCAGTCTGAGCCGTGAAAAGGCCCCTGCCAGGCAGTCATTTGGGCCCTCATCCTCCCCTACCCTATTCTCTCTATTTTTCTTGACTATTCTGCAACATGTGATCTGGACAGACCTGTTTGGGCCACTTTTGCCTTGTAACCTTGTGTCAGAGAAAACAGGATATTTCTTTTTTTTAACCTCACAGGCCTGGAATCCAACTGGCTGCCCTCCCCACACACCTTTTGGGGAGAGCGAGCCGGGAGGGCATGCCTGTGAAGGTGAGAACTATCCATAGGTCCCAGAAATCTGGCTCAGGTCATTAGGCTTGGAAACACTTTTGCTCACCGAACCATATTCCTGGTTCCTCTTCTCCATCCCGTCCCCCTTAGAACACCCCAGAATGCACCCCCCCAAACCGACAGCAATCATTTCTTTAAGGACTGGAAACAAGTGTCAGGTCTGCCCAGTCTGGCAACAAGCTACAATCTTCTCACAACCTCGACCCCATAAATCTTAAATCCCAGAGGCCATAGGAAATTTTAGAAAATCATTTTTAAAAATAGACTGGAAGAGACAGGGCAATGAAAAAGAAACCTGATGAAGGCATCAGTAGCATACTGGAGCAGGGAGACATTGTTTTGGGCCCAGCTTGGTTCTTTCAAGAACCCTGAAAACCTAGGGGCCCTGAGGGGGAGAAAGGAACACTGTGCAGGTCTGTCAAGGGTCTAAAGACTACAAGTGCAGCAGGAAGGACCTGGATGCCTGGCTGTGTGTGTGGTGGGCCCCTCCCTGGCTGACCACATGGTTAGAGACCCCACATTCACACCTGTAAGGGAGATAACTAAGGAAGACCTGAAGAGCCTACAGGGAGCATTGGCCTGAAAGAGTCCATTTGTCCCCACTACCTGTTCCCAGTGTTCCCAATGCTTTCACCACACTGTCAACATTTATGTAGTGTCTGCCCCTGTGGATTTTCATACTAAAGATGAACTGATGATCCATCCAGCTAGGTATTATGCTAGGAGTAAGGCCCTCTTTTAAGACAAAAGAAGAAAGCATAGTTGGAGCTCAATCTGTAGAGTGTTTCTTGGTATGCAGGAAGCACTAGATTTGATCCTAGCACTGAATATAATGGGGCATGGGTGTCTATAACAGCAACCCCAATATGCAGAAGGTAAAGGCAGAAGAAGAAAAGTTTAAGGTCACTCTGTTCAGTAGCATATAGAGTGGGATGTTAGCCTTGTCTGTGAGAATCTCACACACAAAAATTGGCCCTGATGGCACCACCTTTAATCCCAGTACCCAGTACCTGTGAGTTCAAGGTCAGCCTGGTCTACAAAATGAGTTCTAGGACAGCCAGAGCTGTTACACAGAGAAACACTGTCTCAAAAAGAAAAGAAGAAACCTGTCTCGAAAAACCAAAAAAGGTGGTGGCGCCCACCTTTAATCCCAGCACTCCAGAGGCAGAGGCAGCTAGATCTCTGTGAATTTAAACCCAGCCTCTGTGAGTTCAAGCCCAGCCTGATCTACAGAGTTAGTTCCAGGACAGGCTCCAAAGCAATACAGAGAAACCCTGTCTGGAAAACAAACAAATAAAAAAATCAACTGTGGGGGCTGAAGGGATGGCTCAACAGTTAATAGTTATGGCTACTCTTCCAACAACCAAGATTCAACTTCCAGCACCCACATAGCAGGAGTTCCTAATCATCTTTAACTCCAGGGATTAAATGCCCTCTTCTGACCTACCAGGCATACGTATGTTGCACAGAAATACTTGCAGGGAAAAAAAAATTGTTTTTGTTTTTTCAAGGCAAGGTTTCTCTGTGTAACAGCCCTAGCTGTGCTGGAACTCTGTAGAACAGGCTGGCCTGGAACTCACAGAGATCTCCCTGCCTCTGCCTCCTGAGAGCAAGTAAATATATGTACATATATATTTTAAGGGAAGTTGAATGTGTGTGTGTGTGTGTGTGTGTGTGTGAGAGAGAGAGAGAGAGAGAGGGAGAGAGGGAAGTGAGCACAGGGGCCCACAGATGCTGATGTCAGATCCCCTGGAGCTGGAGTTACAGGAAGCAAACTCAGTACTCTGCTAAGTCCTCTGCCCACCCCACAGTACTTTCTTGTTTGACTCTCTCAACTTCAGTTTCATCTCAAACATGGCCTTCTAAGGGGGTCAAGGACATGGCTCAGCAGGTAAAGCTGATTGCTACTGAGCCTAGAGAGTCAAATCTCCAGAACCTACATTGTGGAGATAGCTGAAGCCTGCCCAGTTGTTCACATAGAAGTTGGAGACAGAGAACATAAACCTAATGTGTTTGGTTTTTTTTTTTTTTTTTTTTTTTTTTTAATGGCCTTCCACCTGGCCTGCGGCTTCAAGCAGCTCACTCCAACTTCTTCAAATTTCTTTAAAATCCCAGCATTTGGGAAGTGTAGGGAGGAGGGTCAGGAGTTAAAGGGTAGCCTAAGCTAAAAGATGGTTGGAGGCTAGCCTGGTCTATACAAAACCATGTCTCAAAAAACTATCCTTAGGTCGGGCATAGTGGCACACACCTTTAACCCTAGCACCCAGGAGGTAGAGGCAGGGAAATCTGTGAGTTCATACCGAGTTCCAGGACAGCCAGAGCTATCTAAGAAGAAAGAAAGGAAGGAAGGAAAGAAGAGAAATAAAACATTGTTCTTTGTCATTTATTTGGAAAACAGTCTTTATCTCAATCCTCCCAGATTAACTGACCTTCCTACAGGCTTGAACAGTCCCCAGGTGCGGTCCCCAGTCACTGGAATTACTCATTCACCCCAGTACCTCCCCTAACTAACAATGCTTTCACCACACTGTCAACATTTATGTAGTATTGAACAGGTATTGTACCTTAGGAAAGGATGGATCTGCTTGGGACAGAGACCAACCCAAGTATTGGCTTCCAGGTGTCCTTTGGGACTCAGAGACCTGACCTTGTGCCTTAGCTCACATTTTGCTGCTCCAAGTGCCTTATCCAAAGTTTTGTTAAGCTCCCCTTCTACAGATGGGGAAACTGGTTCAGATAGCAGAGGTCATCTACCAAGGTCGGTTAGCAAGTTGGTGGCAGGGCCTGGGTCTGAAACCAGGTGTGTCCCTTTGCCCTCATGTTCTTATCTGGAAGATTCCTTCCCCCACCCTGGAGAAGGAACAGGGTTGAGGAAGGAGGCAGAGGGAGGGTTAGGAATTCAAATTGGCAGGACTTGGGGGGGAGGGAATAGGGAGTGGCAGTGGCTAGAACTTGGGCAACAGGGTCCTGGGCCTATAGCAACAATAGGAGAGCGCCTGGAGCAAATCCTGCCTGCTGAGTCAGAGATACCTGAGGGACTCCAGGTGGAAACAGATCTCTGAGAAATGGATCTGGATTGGGGCGAAAAAGCATCCCAAGGTGGTGGGCCAAGGGGTAAAACCAGCACTGAGGGCCCACCCCAGAAGAAAGAGGCCTCTGCAGGGCAGAGGGCCACATTTTCCAGAAGTTGGGAGTGGTCAGCCCTACAAGGTCAGGCCAGATAAGAGCTGCAATAAGGCCCAGCCTCCCTTGTGATTATGACCAAAGCCTCCTATCCCAAGCCCTGGGGCTTCCTGGTGTCCTGGCCAGGCAGGAGATAGCCCCTTCCCCCACTGCTGCAAGAGCCCCATCCGGGCCCTGGTGATGCAGGAGGGTTGATTTCTTCCAGAGTTGCTACAATTGCTCCTGGTCAGCTCCTTGGCCTCTGGAGACTCTTGGTGACTCAGGACCCTCACTCTTGAAGACTGAAATCTGTTCTCATTACTTCTGTCCTCTCAACTGCTGGGAAGTGACCTCTGGGAGGGAATTGGCACATGGCCTAAATTTGTACCCCCTATGCCCTGGAATGCCTCCATGCCCATTTCTCTACACAGCCATGCATGGAGCATATGTAAGCCTGTCTATCTGAAGTCTTCACATTTACCCTAGCCTAGGAAGTAAATATGGCTATTTATTCCCATTTTACAGGTGGAAAACTACAGCCCACAAGGTCAGTTCTGGGGTAACAAGCTGGTCAACAAGATGGCTACGATTTGAAACCATGGGGTACCCACAGAAACAAAAGCTTTTGTCCCTCTTCTTTTCGTCTGTGTCTGCAGACACTGTCCTCCCACTACAACCACGATACCAGAAAGATGGATCCCAGGAAGAACCTGACTGTCAAAAACGATGGACTAAGGAAGTCCAGGGTCAGGTGAGAGAGTCAGTCAGGGTGTTTGAGACCAAGAAGGTAAAGAGGTATGGAAGCTCATTGACTTTTTACTTGGTTTTTAAACAAAAGAAGGAAGGGTTCATTTTGGCTTGTAGTTGGAGTCTACACTCCCAAATGTGAAGTGGTGTTGGTAGAAATGTGAGGCAGCTGCAAACATTGTATCTGGTTTTGGTTTTGCCAGACAGGGTTTCTCTGTATAATAGCCTTAACTGTCCTGGAACTCACTCTGTAGACTAGGCTGGCCTTGAACTCACAGAGATCCATCTGCTTCTACCTCCCTAGTGCTGGGATTAAAGGTGTGTGCCACCACCTGACTACTTCTTATTGTTGTTGTTGTTATTATTATTATTTTAAGGATCTCCTTGAGTCCAGACTGAAACTTACTATGTGGCAGAAGATGATGTTCAACTTCTAATCCCTCTGCATCTACTTCCTGAGTGATAGACTAGGGTAAAGATCTGTACCACCACAGCACATTTATTCCATACTGAGGATCAAAACTAGTGCTTTTCTCATGTTAAGCAAGTATCTGACCAACTAAATTACACCGCCAGCCTCATTGCAATTGTTTTTCTGAAAAGCAAGCTCCTGTGTTGACATACACCTGTAGTTCTGGCTACACAGTATTTCAAGAATGGTTTGGGAAGATAGTTCAGTGAGTGAGACAGCTTGATGTTTAAGCATGAGAATTTACCTGGGTTTTAATCCTTGACCCATGTAAACACATACAGATAATACATGTGTCACAAAGTGGTGGCACTTGGGAGACAGAAGCAGGAGGATCTCTGTGAGTTCAAGACCAGCCTGGTCTGTGAAGAGAGGTCTAAAGAGAGGTCTAGGACAACCAGAACTACATAGAGAAACCTTGTTTTGAGAAAAACAAACAAACAAAAAAAGAAAAGAAAAAAGTATTTCTATCAAGGCAATGGTGGCTCAAGTCTGTAATCCTAGCACTTGGGAGGCAGAAGCAGGCTAATCTCTGAGTTCAAGGCTAGCCTAGTCTATAGGGGAAGTTCCAGGACTACACAGAGAAATCCTGACTCAAAACAAAACAAGATGATTTATGGGGCTGGGGTGTTGGCTAAGTAGTTAAGAGCAGTGGCTACTTTTCTAGAGGACCTGGGTTCACTTCCCAGCACCCATGTGACAGCCTGCATATACCTGCTACTCTAGTTCCAGGGGATCTGGCATTTTTTGGCCTGTGTGGGAACCTGCACTCACATGCATATGCTCACACAATACACATAATTAAAATAAATAAACCCTTTACATGTTTATTAATGACACTATTTATTTATTGGTGGTGTGCACATACTCCAGTTCAACTGTGGATGTCAGAGAATAATCTCAGCTCTTTCCTTCTGTCAACTGGGTCTTGTGGATAGAACTCAGGTCTTCCAGGTTGGCAGCAAGAGCCTCTGCCTCCTGAGCCATCTTAGCATCCTCCAAATAAAAAAAAAAGTAAGATCAAGGTGGTGAAGCTAGTTCAGTTGGTAAAGAGCAAGCATATGGACCTGGGTTCAGTCCTCAGAAAACCCAACAAAAGAAGTCACTTCAAGGGGTAAAGGAGCTTGCACATACATAAGATAAATAACTGGAATAGAATTTAGAAGATGAGATTTGGGACACACCTCTATGGTCTAGCATATGTGTGTGAGGCCAAAGGTTTGATCAGTTAACATTCCAACAGGCCACACTATATAGACTCAGTAAGAATAAATACAGAGAGGATGTGAAGGGTGATGGGGGCATGTTGGGACACATGGAGGATGGGGGAGTAGGAAGGGGGAGATGGGGTAGATACATTAAAATACATATCCTATATTCATGAAACTGACATAATAAAAAAATATTTTATTTTAAAAAATCGCTGGGTGGTGGTGGTGCACCAGGAAAGCAGGGGCAGACAGATCATCTCTGTGAGTTCAAGGCCAGCCTGATCTTTAGAGCAAGTTCCAGGACAGCTAAGGCACACAGAGAAACTCTGTCTTGGAAAAACAAAACAAAAAAGCAAACAAACAAACAAAAAACCAAAAGCATTTGTTGAATGAGTTTTCTTTTTTTTTCCAAAGTGTGTTCCAAAACAGCTTGTACTATGTAGAGAGCTCCTGTCTCAACAACAACAACAATAACAATAATAACAGTTTTTTTAGGGTTTCTCTGTGTTGTTTTGGAGGCTGTCCTGGAACTTGTTCTGTAGAACAGGCTGGCCTCGAACTCACAGAGATCCAATGGCCTCTGCTGGTGCTGGAACTAAAGGCAGGCGTGCACGCCTATCACAAAATTAATTTTTTTGACACCTGTGTATCAAAGAAATTTGTATGCAGTTTTCTTCTTCTCTTACTTTTCTTTTCTGTGTAGTGTTTCTCTGTATAGTGTATAGCGCTTGCTGTCCTTGAACTTGCTTTGTAGACCAGGCTGGCCTTGAACTCACAGAGACCCGCTTGCCTCTGCCTCCTGAGTGCTGGAATTAAAGGCATGCACCACCACTGCATGCTTTAAAGCCAGAAACATTGGAAATTTTAGAAGAAAACATAAGATATTGGAGTAGGCATTAACTTTTAAACTGGAACAGCAATGCCATAGGAATTAATAACTCCAAGGATCAACAAGTATATACAAGAAAATAGAAAGGTTTTTTACAGTAAAGGAAACAGCAGAATAACAAACAGCCCATTGAGCGAGAGAAAATCTTAAGCAGCTACACTTCAGACCTGATAACCATGATCTACAAGAACCACAGAAATTATATACCAGGGGGATTAAAGTGCTAACCAACAAATGGGCAAGTGAACTGAAAAGACAGTTGAAAGACAGACAGACAGACAGACAGACAAATGGCCAATAGCTATTTTAAAATTTTAAACTGTATTCAATACCCCTAGCCATCAGGTAAATGCAAATTAAAAATACTTTGAGATGCTGTCTAACCCTTGTGAGGATGGCTATCCTCAAGAGATCTGACAAGGAATGTTGGAGAGGTTGTGGAGAGAGGAATCCTTATTCACTGCTGGTGGGATGAAAATACAGATATTGTGGAAGTCAATTTGGTAGTTTCTCAAAAAAATAAAATAAAAATAGAATTACCATATAGCCAGTTATTTCACTCCAGGAACATATACCCAGAGAACTCCATGACCTACCATAGAAATATATGCACCCTTGTTTATTGATCCTTTTTTCTTTTTCTTGTTTTTTCAGAAAGGGTTTCTCTGTGTAGCCCTGGCTTTCTTGGAACTTAATTCGCAGCCCAGTCTAGCCTCAGATTCACTGAGATCCACCTGCCTCTGCCTCCCAAGTGCTGGGATCAAAGGTGGGCACCACCACTGCCTGGCTGTTGGTCCTTTTTTCATTATAGCAACAAATTAGGAATTAGTATCAAAGTTGCTGTCCATCAACAGACAAATGGATGATGGAAATCTGGTGCTTTTAAAAAACAGAATATTACAACTGAGTGGTGGTGGCACACACCTTTAATCCCAGCACTCTGGAGGCAGAGGTAGGGGGTCTCTGTGAGTTGGAGACTAGCCTGGTCTACAAGGTTCAGGACAACCTCCAAAGCCAAAGAGAAACTCTGTCTGGAAAAACCAACAAACAAAACAAAAGGGTACAAAGCTAATGTTTTTCTAGTTCTAATCCTGTCATGGATTTTTGGTTCTGGTGTTGGATAAATTCATAAAATATATTTGATAAGGAAAGTGTAAAATTTAATGTGACGCGTCCACAATTTCTTTTGTTTGTTTGTTTGAGATAGGGTCTTACTATTTAACTCTGGAACTCTGTAGACCAGGCTGAGCTGTAGTCCGACTCACGTAGAACCACTGTCTTCCAAGTGCTGGGATCAAAGGCATGTGCCACCAAACCCAGATCACAGTTTCCATTCTGAATACCAATTCTAAATTAAACCTTGGTCCTCTGGAAGAGCATTCAGTGCTCTTAACCACTGAGACATCTTTCCAGCCCCAGATTTTTTAAAACAATAAAGTATATATAAAAATATACAGGGGCTTGAGAGATGGCTCAGTGTTGACTGCTCTTCTGGAGGACTTAGTTTCAATTCCCAGCACCCACATGGCAGCTCACAACTGTCTGTAGCTCCAATTCCAGGGAACCTGGCAACTTCACAGATATTCATGTAGGCAAAAACCAATGCACAGAAAATAACAATAAATAATCATTTAAAAAAATCTTACAGAAGCCAGGTGGTAGTGTCACATACCTTTAATAGCAGTATTTGGGAGGCAGAGACAAGTAGATATCTGTGAGTTTGAGGCCAACCTGATCTACAGAGTGAGTTCCAGGACAGACTCCAAAGCTACACAGAGAAACCCTTTCTCAAAAAACCAAAACCAAAAAAAGGGTCTCACTGTGTAGCCCTGGCTGGTCTGGTCTGGATCTCACTATGTTCTCCAGGCTGGCCTTGAACTCACAGAGATTCCCTGCCCTGCTTCCTTAGTGATAGAATTAAAGGCTTATTGTCACCAATAAGTGCTAAAGTCAGATATATCAGTCAGGCAAATTAGAGTTTTTTTTTTTTTGTTTGTTTGTTTGTTTTTTTTTTTTTCTTTTCTTTTTCGAAACAGGGTTTCTTTCTCTGTAGCTTTGGAGGCTGTCCTAGAACTCACTCAGCACAACAGGCTGGCCTCGAACTCACAGAGCTCCACCTCCCATGTGCTGGGACTAAAGGCATGTGTGGCACTGATGCACGGCACAATGCATTGAGATTTTATCTCATGACAGTCAAATGGCTTTCATCAAGAAAGAGATGAAGACTAGGAGGCCCTGGAGAGAGGGCTCACTCAGCAGTTAAAAGCACAGACTGTTCTATGAGAGGACCAGAGTCCCTCTGTGACTTCACTTCAAGGGGGAGATAACTCTTTCTTCTAGCCTTCCAGGACAAAGACAACCATGGTGTGCAGACATACATGCAATGCATGCAAAAAATACCCATACACATAAATCTTTTTTAAAATGCTAGGTTGCATATAAAGAAAGAGGAACTGTCTTTTGAGGAAGAGTTTTCTCTCTCTCTCTCTTTCTCTTTTAGGTTTTCCAGACTGGATTTCTCCCTGTGTAGCCCTGGCAATACTGGAACTCATTTTGTAGACTTTGTAGACCAGTAGACCAGGCTGGCCTTTAACTCACAAAAATCTTCCTACCTCTGCTACCCAAGTGCTGGGATTAAAGGCGTGCGCCACCACTGCCCAATGAAAGAGGGACTCTTATTCATTAGTGGTAAAAGATAAACTAGTGCAACCATTATGCAAACAAGCATGGAGGGTTCCAGTGTCACCTCTGTGATGACGTAAGCATTTTTCCCTTGATAAACATTTTTACATGCCCTTGAAAAATAGAACACTCACATATCATTAAAAAGTCCTTATGAACACCATTTGTAGTCAAACTCAAGGCTCATACCTGTAATCCTAGCTCTTGAGAGATAGAGAAAGCCAATCAGGAGTTTAAAGACATCTTTGGTTACCTAGGGAGTTCATGGTCAGCCTGAACTACAGGAGACTTTATTTTAAAAAGCAAATATGGTAAACATTATTTGTATATCTGGCAGTGTCACACATTTGCTGTTCCAGCTCCTCAAGACATTAAGACAGGATAAACACTTAGTCCCAGCACTCAGGAGGCAGAGACAGGCAGTTTGAGACCAGCCTGGTCTACAGGAGCTAGCCACCAAAACAATACAGAGAAACCCTGTCTCAAAAACCCAAAACCAACCAACCAACCAACCAAACAAACAAACAAACAAAAAAGACAAGATAAACACGAGTTATAGAAGTCAGGACTAGACTAGGGAGACACTTCCTTTTTTTTTTTTTTTTTTTTTTTTTTTTTTTTCCTTTGGTTTTTTGAGTCAGGGTTTCTCTGTGGCTTTGTAGGCTGTCCTGGAAGTCACTCTGTAGACCAGGCTGGTTTCAAACTCAAAGAGATCCGCCTGCCTCTGCCTCCTGAGTGCTGGGATTAAAGACTTGCACCACCACTGCCCGTGGAGATGCTTCCTTTTTTAATCAGATTTTCTTTTCTTTTTTTTTTTTCTTTTTTTACATGTATAAGGGGTGATGGTGTAAACCCGAATATAACTGCCCATTGTGGAAACTAAAGGATCAGCTGGAGCCAAGTTACAAGTGGTTGTGTGTCACCTGCTATGGGTGTTGGGAACCAAACTTGCATCCTCTACAATGGCAGCTCTCAAGCTGTGGCCTTTTGGGGTGGAAGGACCCTATCACAGGGGTTGCCAAAGACCATCCTGTATATCAGATATTTACATTATGATTCATAACAGTAGCAAAATTACAGTTATGAAATAGCAATGAAAATTTTATGGTTGGAATCACCACATCATGAGGACCTATATTAAAGGGTCACAGAATTAGGAAGGCTGAGAACCACTGCTCTACAAGGAACAGTGCGTATTGACCACTGAGCTGGAGACATCTCTTAAAATATACGAGGAATCTCCTAGGATACTGAGGCATAGGGATCACGAGTAGTTCAAGATTAACCATCCTAGATGGAAAATTTGAGGCTAGCTTGAGCCTCAAACAAAAGTCACTAAATAAACACACAAGAGTGGCCGCTTTGTGTGCACTATTAATCAATCTGTTATTGTCAGTGTATAATTCCTTCCTGTATAATTTTTTAAAATTAATATGAATGTGCTAGTTACTTTTCCTGTTGCTGTAGTGAACTATTGTGACACAAAGAACTTAAGGAAAAACGGTTTTATTTGGGCACTGTAGCAGGGATGTCATGGTGTCAGAAACATGGGGCAGCTTAGTCAGGTCATATCCACAGTCAGGAAGCAGAGAGCAACGAATGTCAGAGTCCAGCACATTATTAACATGGGTTTCCTGTTGTAATTAATGTGACATGGATAGTTCATTTTCAGTCACCACCTTGTCTGTAGATCCTGTCAAGTTGAAAATCAATATAAAACATCATAATGACATTTTTTTGTTTGTTTTTTCAAGAGAGAGTATCAATGCCGGATGGTGGTGGCACATGCCTTTAATCCCAGCACTCAGGAGGCAGGAGTGCGTTCCAGGACAGTTAGTGGCCAGGGCCACACAGAAAAGCCCTGTTTCAAAAAACCAAATAATAAAAAAATAAAAAAAGACAGGGTTTCTCTGTGTAACTCTGGCTGTCCTGAACTCTGTAGACCAGGTTGCCCTCAAACTGAGTCACCTGCCTCACCTCAAATAAGGACTAATTTTTCTTTATGATTATTTAATAGTCGTGTGTGTGTGTGTGTGTGTGTGTGTGTGTGTGTGTGTGTGTGTGTATTTCCTTCCCTTCTGTCTCTCTCTGAGACAACCCTTAGTTGCCCTGGTGCTCATTGTAGTTAGTTGGTTTCACTCCTGGAGAGATTGAGCGCCTCTGCCTCCAGAATGACATGTTCTAGATATACAACTAGCTTACCATGAATTCTTATGTGTGTATGTTTGTGTGGGTGTGTGTATATGTGCTTCTGGGTATTTGTGCATTCACATGGGTGTACAGGTTAGAAGTGTCTTCCTTTATCGATTTCTATTTTATTAATTTATTTTTAAGACAGGGTCTGTCACTGAACTTGGAGCTCATGGATTCAGCTAGAGTGGCTGGCCAGTGTGGTGCTAGGTTATCCAGCCATCTGCTCTCACTTGTTAGAGTTACAGACTATGCCCCATGCCCACCTTTATACCTAGGTGCTGAGGATTCAGGCACAGGTCTTCAATCCTACACATCAGTCCCTTTACCAACTGAGCCATTTCCTCCACATATCAAGATTTCATTATCCATTTAGCTGCTTAACCTGATTCTTGGCTATTGTAAACAGTGGCACACATACATTTATATGCGTATGTATATATGTATAAATAAAAACCAGGCAGTAGTTAAAAGTTTTCCAACAAAAATGTCCAGGGCCAGAAGGATTCAATGCAGAATTCTACCAGACTTTCAGAGAAGAATGGACATGAATATTCTTCATCAAATTTATAAAATAGAAACTGGAAGGACATTTCCTAATTCTTTTTAAAAAGACACTCTTACCCTGATACCTAAATCATACAAAGACCTAACATAGAAAGAGAATTACAGATCAATTTCCTTAATGAACATAGATGCAAAATCTGTCAATAAAATACTTGCAAACTGAGCCGGGTGGTGGTGGCGCAAGCCTTTAATTCCAGCACCTCAAACCAAACCAAAACAAAACAAAAAAACCTTGCAAACTGATTCCAAGAACACATCAAAAAGATCATCCATTTCAATCAAGTGGGCTTCATCCCAGAAATGCAAGGATGGTTAGACATATATAAATCAGTAAAAGCAGATTGAAAGACAAAAACCATGTGATCAGACCAGGCAGTGATGGAGCATGCCTTTAATTCCAGCACTTAGGAGGGAGAGGCAGCAAATCTCTGTACCTTGACCCAGAACTCACTATGTAAATCAGACTGGTTCTAATTCACAGAGACCTGCCTGTTTCAGCTTTCAGAGTTCTAGACATGCGCCACTTCACCCATTTCAAATCTATTATTGTCTTATCATTTCTAGGCATTGCTTAGACATTGTGTTCTACTTTTTGGCTGGTATAACCCACAGTAGTAGCTTTAATATGTAAGGACATATATGTGAGCCCCAATACATTTAGATGGTCACAAGCCTTTGGGTCTTACTGGGATGCCTTTTGACCCTAGTACCTACTGCAGTCACCAGAAGACTCTGGATAAGCAAAGGATGTCCAGGGACCTTTGGGCCCTGTGAGCGACTGACTTTCCTGGGTGTGGGCACAAGGACCCCAAGAGGCATTTAGGGTTAGGACTTCTGAGCTTCTCTCTCTGGTGTTTCGAGACAGGGTTTATCTGTATTGCTTTGGAACCTGTCCTGGAACTCAACTCTGTAGACCAGGCTGGCTTCGAACTCATAGAGATTGCCTGCCTCTGCCTCCCGAGTGCTGGGATTAAAGCCATGCACCACCAACGCCTGGCTGGGTTTCTCTTTAAAATCAGAACCATGCAAGCCTTCCTACATCCCAGACCGTGGACCCAGCAGTCTTTGGGGACTAAACCTTATTCTTTTTGATGTGTTGGGCTATTCTGCGTAGCTGAAGACCTAGGAACTCAAAGGGATCGAAAAGGCGAGGCGCAGGCCACCTGATCCGGTAGGTGGAGATGGTGTTCTGAAGGGTCAGGGTCAGGCTCAGAAAAGGGCAGTCTTCCGTTTGGGGGCTAGCCATAGACCTGTGATAGAGAACAGGGTCATTGCTCTTCAATGCGTACAGGTCAAGTATTTGGAGATGAGGTTGCTGTCGACCATTTCTGGCGCCTGGGTCGGGATCCGGTCGGCGTCCGGGTTAGGGCTCCCGGGGCCTCCCGTGCGCCCCTCCCCCATCATGCTGTCCAGCAGCCACCGGCCCTCCCTGGACTCAGACCTCTCATCGGCCCCGCCCACCATCAGACTCCGCCTCCACGAGGGTCCGCCTCTAGGCCCGCCCCATTGCTCGCCCATTCAGATGTGGGTCAGGGGTGAGCGGGTGGAGCTGACGTCACAGGCTTCCAAGATGGCGCGGAGCGGGCGGCTGTGAGCGGCGCTCTGGGCGCGCTGGGCGGGGAGCCGAGCGGGGCCGGCGGCGGGCGGATAGGGCGTGTGCGTGCGGCGCAGGCCGGGCGCCGAAGAGTAGGGGCCGCTGGCAGGCACATGAGGTAAGCGGTGTCCTCGAGTGAGGGGGGCGCGGGCCGGGCGCGCTCCCGCAGAGGGGGGCGTGGGCGCGCGTGGGACGAAGCGCGCGCACGGCCCCTAGTACCCAACCGAGGCGCACGCGGGACCCCGGACGGGCGGGGGCTTTGTGGCCCAGGTGCCCGGCTGGTTGCGGACAGCATGGGACTCTGGGCACAAAGCTCCCAGGGCCACGCCAGTCCTGGGGCGCGAGTCTGTGGTGCGGGTGTGGACGGGGTAGCGGGCTCCGGCTCTTTGTGCCTTTTCATTAGCAATCTAATCCGAACGGCGTCGGGCGAGCTGTGCTGCCTGACAGGCGGGCGGACTCCCATTATGCAAACGGCTGTGAGCCTGCGGCTGCCCCTCGCTGGAACGTTTTACGATTTCCAGAACTGCGCTTGTGTACGGTCTGCTGTCCTTTTCCTCCGGTCCCCATCTTGGCCCGGAGACTGGCCGTGGCAGGGACACGGACGGGCATGGAGGGTTCGGCTCCGTGGCTGGGTGGGCTTTTTGCCCTGCCCCCAGACCTTTGCTGTAGGCAGCCGCCTGGCAGGAAGAGAGATGGGCTTGGGGGGAGGGGGTCGGGTGGCAAGAGGAAGGGACTGGCTGGCTCAGGGAGTGAGCTGAGGGGCCCTAGCTTGTCATTCTCTGTTTATCTTCCAAAATGGTTCATAGGCACACAGGCCTGGGTGTGTGTGCTGGGGGAAATGCCTCTCCCAGGGGGGCACTGACTTAACGTACTTGGAGGGATTGAGACCAGATAATACTCTCAGCAGCCCCACCCAGAACAGTTTTGGACTGCCTGGAGACGAGAGTCCAGTGCTGATCTCGGCTGGCCGGAGAGATTTAGAAGTTATTTACTTATGTCTTCTGTCCCCTCTTCACAGTGTCTTTTCTAGTTATAATTGTCAGGCGCATTTGGAAAGCTGTGCTCCAGGCCCCTTACTCCCAAACAGCAGGAGGGGTGTAACACGGAGAGGCCACCCCCACTGACATATGTGGTGGTGGGGGAGGGGCAACTCCTTGCCTATAGGAATCCTGTGGCTGTGGATTGTTTCTGGGGTTGGTTAGCTATGTCTTTTACTCCTAGGGCAGGGAAATCGGTTATGTAGTGGAGGGTTTCACCTTCCAGACTTAACTTGGGACTTCCTGTTTCAGACACAGGATGGAGGGATGGAGCCAAATCCTAGAGGGGTACCGAATTTATTATTGCTTCTGAGGCTTTGCCTCTCCCTTGTCCTTATCTGCCTGTATCTGGAATTGTGGCTTTCGAACAGACATTTTTAGGATCTGAGGCTATGTGACCATTCTGTAGCCCAGGCTCAAGGAGAAAAGTGTGCTGGGTGGAGCAGGGCTTCCGAAGTAGTCTGAAATAAAGCAGATGGGCCAGCCTCAGGCTGGCTGGCCTCTAGAGACAAATGGGTGGCTAGCAAGAAGTCATGTTGCCTGCAGGTGATCTTTCTGTCCTGAGCAGCTAAAGTTTTAATGGAGTTTTCCAGAAAAGTTGAGAAGAGTATTTGCATTGCCCACCTGCTTACAGTGAGTGGGGTCAGCGATGTTTGCTCAGCTTTCTGCTTGGCTCCTGGCTTTCTGAGGGCTAGTTGTAAGGTATTGGAGAGTGCTTGTTGACCAGCTTCTCTGGCTGTTTGAGTGCTGTTGTGTGCCCAGAATTCCTTCCTGCAGTGTTTTCCTGCCAGCTGTTGGAACTTGTATATTAGTCACTGAGCTTTTATGAGCGATTCCTGAAAAGTAAAATATTCTCTGATTGCTGGCTTAGCATAGCATAGAGGGAAAAGCTTGAGGGAGCCCTGCCTTGAATTAAAGCAGAGCCAAAATGATTTGCTGTAATTGCTGGAACAGGACAAGGTACAGGTGGGCAGAGGCAATGTATCCCATTCTGCTACAGAGTACCTCCTCTGAGGACAGGTAGGTAGGATGCCTTCCTCACTTCCTGTTCTTGGCCAACAGCCTAGCCTCTTCCAGAAAGCTGCAATCCTAGATTAATCTTCACATAGTGGTTTCTTTCCACAGATCAGATTTCTCATTTTGTTAATAAGCACAGCCTCTGATCCACTTGTAGTCAGCTGTTGTGGATGGAGAGCAACAGGGTTTTGCATTATTGAGCTGTAGGGATTATTGAGCTGTGCAATCATCCTAGGAGCCTTTATTGCCTATCAAGGTCAGGCTTGAGGGGGTGGGGTTAGTCTCCCCTTTTAACCAGAGTTGGAGTTGTTAAGAGATGTTACTTTTACTCATCTTTTTGTATGAATGTATGTAGATAGATACTCTGCTAGAGGTCAGAGGGACACCTTTCTTTTTGGTATTGGTTCTCTTTTTCCACCATATGGGTCCTGGGGATCAAAGTGAAGTCGTGAGGCTAGTCAGCAAGCACTTTTACCCACTGAGCCATCTCTCTGGCCCAAGAAAGTTATTATTATTATTATTATTTTTTTTTTTTTAAAGAAAGATGGTCTCACTGTTAGCCTTGGCTGGCCTGGACTTCACTCTGTAGACCAGGCTGGCCTAGAACCCAGAGATCCACCTGCCTCTGTCTCCAGAGTGCTAGGATGAATGACATGTGCCACCATGACTACATGACTATCTTTTTTTTTTTTTTTTTTTTAAATAATAAAAAACAAATGTTGATAAGCCAGGCTGTGGTGGTATATGCCTTTACTTCTAGCACTCTAATCCTAGGAGGCAGAGGCAGGCAGATCTTTGCGAATTCGGGTTCAGGCCTGGTCTACAGAGTGAGTTCCAGGACAGCCAGATCTACACAAAGAAACCCTGTTTTGAAAAACAAAAAACCCCCAACACAAACAAACAAGCTCAATAAACACAAAAGGTTGGAGGATGTTTCAGAGGTTAAGAGTGCTGGTTGCTCTTTCAGAGGACCAGGTAGCTCACAGATAATTATCTATAACCCTGTTTCATGGAGCATGGAGTCTGCTCTCTGGTCCTCCGGAGGCACTAAACATTAATAGGGTCCTTGCACATAAGGTTAAAACAATGAAAACAAGGTCTTTATAGCTGTAGTTGGTCTGGAAGTCACAGAAATCCACCTGCCTCCTGTGAATTTTTTTTTTTTTTTTTTTTTTTTTTAAGAGGGATCTCTAGCCCTGGCTGTCCTGAAACTCACTAGGTAGACCAGGAATTCACAGAGATCCACCTGCTTCTGAATCCTGAGTACTGGGATTAAAGGCTCTGAGAAGTTTTAATACAGATTTTAAGCCCTAAGATTAAGCGAAAGTCATTCAGGAAGAAAGTAAGACATTTGTGAATGTGGGCTTCTCTGAGCAGAGCCAAGGAATACCTTCTGATCAGCAGCTCCTAAAAAGGGATTATTTTTTTGGAATTTTAGAGGAGTGAGAAGGAATAAAGTTCAGTTCACCTAGGGGACTCATGTCTCTGCTCCTTTTGGATGGTCTGTTGACCCATCCTTACTCTTGTCCAGTAGGATTGAAGGCCACTGTCTCCTGAGCCTGATTACTAGAAGGGTGTGGGCTGGAGAGAAGTATTCCTTCTTGAAGAGGCTCCTTGGCTAAAGCTAGGCCCCTGCAGGTCAGTTTGGAGGATGGGTGACTGGACTTGCTTAGAAAGTCTCAGTGTTCCTGGTCTGCAGTTCACTTTGCATGCAATCTGGGCAGTGATGACTCTCTCCACCTTACGCCCATGTCTAAGATCAGACAGCTAGAATGTACATCTGTGATTATAAGAGGGTTGGCACAAGCATAATGTGGTGGGACAGACATAGTGGGAGGGGCCATTTGTAGGCTAGAGGAGGGCTCTGAATACCATGGTAGGATTTTTTGTTTTTGTTTTTCATGACAGGGTTTCTCAGTGTGATAGCCTTGGTTATCTTGGAACTCACAAAGCTCCACTTGCCTCTTCTAAGTATTGGGATTAAAGGTGTGGCATACCATGGCCAGCACCCATGCTAGGTTCTTGTTGGCAGAGCTGAGGGATTTTCTTTTTCTTTTTTAATTGCACTTATTTATTTGTTATGTGTGTTTGCTGCTTGTGGGAGCTGTTGATGCTTTCCATGTGCCTTCCAGAGATTGAACTCAGATTGTCAGGTTTGGCAGCAGGCAACCTTACCCTGTCTTGCCAGCCTATTTTGTTGTTTGAGATAAGGTCTTACTGTTTACACAGACAGGCCTCAGACTTGTGCTCCTGCCTGAGCCTTCCGAAGTGTTGCAGTTATAGTGTGTCCCTTCTTGGGTAGCTGAGATAGGGTTTTTTTTTTTTTCTTTTCTTTTTAAAGGCAGTGTGGTTCTGTGAAGGATGGGCTAGGGTAATGGTCAGGAGACCCTGGAAAACGTAATCTTGCAGGTGTTTGAAGCTTGAGGACCACACTGCCCACCAGATGTGAGACACTTGCAAACTTTGTATTTACTCAGGCACATTTTCTAAATGTTATTAGCACTTGGACTCTATGGCATATCTAAAGTGTGCTGGCTTTTTTGTCCTCTGGTGTCACAGACTTGTGTACAACTGCTCTATTTTTAAGGCCAAGTGATAGGGGCATCATTCTAGTTCATCGGGAGTCCTGAGACTGAGGTTAATAACTTGATGTGGTTGGAGGGTAAATGCCTTTGACTTGAGAGTCTGTGAGAGCCTTTATTACATGATGTCTGTAGATACTTGAACTCAACTCAGACCAGGGAGGGATAGTTGAGAGCCTTTTCTCCCAGAAAGACTGGATTTCTGTTAGAAGCTTTCAAACAAGCCTGTCCAGTTTATGTGTTTATGAACTGGTGGTGGTGGGGAGGGGAGGCAACTAAGCTTGCCCTAAAGGTTAGGGAAGGGCCCTAAGGAACAACCCCCCCCCCCTTTCTCTTTTTTTGATTTTTCGAGACAGGGTTTCTCTGTGGCTTTGGAGGTTGTACTGAAACTAGTCTTGTAGACCAGGCTGGCCTTGGAACTCACAGAGATCCGCCTGCCTCTGCTTCCTGTGTGCTGGGATTAAAGGCATGTGCCACCACCACCTGGCTAACAACTGCTCCCTTGAGCTTGCTGGGAGAAGGGTGTGGGGAACCCTAGTAAGATTGATTCCCTGAAGGTCAGATACTACCACAGTCCAGAAGGGTAAGGAAAGGCAGGCCCTGGAAAGGGCATGGCTTGAATGAGTGGGGAGAATGACCCTGAGACACTCCCTGGGACTTTGAGAAAGGCCATCATAACAGATGAAACTTATGCTGGTAGGGAAAGAAGTGTGGTTTTGGACTTGTAATAGGGGGACTGAGGATCTTCTGACCTTCCAGGTGAGAAAGGATGAGTCAGCCACTTGCATCCAGGCCAGAAGTTGCTCCTGTGTCTTGTGAGATGGAAAGAGGTCTAGGTCTTTGTTCCCTGACTGACATGAGCTACCTACCTTAGGAGAACTTGTTTGCAGGTGAAGAGGGAGCTACTGGGGATGGAAAGGCAGACTGTTGTCCAGATTGCCATGTTTGTTCTGTGGGAATTCCCAGAGTGACAAGGATGAAGGGTTCAGGTGAGAGTGAGCCTACTGTGTGTATGGAAGGACAGTTTGGCTCTGTATGAGTACAGCTGCAAGGGCTTCTTGCAGCACGTACTGGTGGGCAGATGCTTTGGCTGGTGGGAGGGGCCACTCCCATTTCCATTTAGGGGTCTGAGCCCCATTGGTGATTTCTTTTTTTTTTTTTTTTTTTTTTTTTTTTTTTTTTTTTGTTTTTTTGTTTTTTTTGTTTTTTGAGACAGGGTTTCTCTGTAGCTTTGGAGTCTGAGATCCCCCTGTCTCTGCCTCCCAAGTGCTGGAATTAAAGGCATGCACCACCACTGCCCACCTTTTTTTTTTTTTTTGGTTTTTGTTTTTCGAGACAGGGTTTCTCTGTATAATAGCCCTGGCTATCTTGGAACTCACTTCCCTTGAACTCACTGAGATCTGCCTGCCTCTGCCTCCCAAGTGCTTGGATTAAAGGTGAAAACCATCACTTTCTGGCCTCCACTGGAGCTTTCATTGACCCAGTTGTGGATTCTTCCAGGAAAAGGGCCTCATCATGACTTGAACCTTCTCCATGGTTTTTGCAGCTCTCTTACCCTGCTGCCTGGGTGGAAGCAGGTGAATTCTTGGTAGATGAAAAGGGACCTGAGACCCTACTGTGTGGGATGATGGACTTGGACTGTGTTTGAGCCTGGCACTGTTGTTGTCTTGACTTCAACTTTGGGAAGCTCAGTTTATTCTTAGGTAGGTCCTGTGTATCCTGTGGTGAAGCTGGTATGTGTTCAAGTTTGAGAACCACTTGGCCCAGCAAGTGGCATATCTTTTCTTATAACAGAATCAAGCAAAGGATTGGGCAGTAAGGCTGAGTAGGCTATGCTGTTATTGAGAGGGCATAGAGGGGTTAGCAGTTAACCCAGTGAATGAATGGCCATAGCAGATTCTTAGCATAGGATCACTGAACAAATGGTGAGCAGCAGTGCCTGATCATGCACTGAGGGGCTTCATGGAATGTTCCCTGTGGAGCCATCTCCTTCCCTATGCTCCAAGACTCAGCCTTGAAGCCTGTGCTTCCATAGTTGTTTGTCCCTAGCTTGGTTGCATTCTTAGGTTCTTATTGGCCTCCTTTGTAATCTGGCTTTGCCTGACATAACGGCCCAGCTGAGATGTGGCTCTAGGTAGATAGCCGCTGCTGGGGCAGCTGCCTCTTGTCTCCTTGCCCTCAGTGTCTCTGGGAGAGACGTTGGTCCTGGAGGTTGTTTCTGGGCTGCACTATATAGGCTAGGTATGTGAAACTACTAATAAGGGATTGGAAGGAAGGGTGTGGGTGTTGTGAAAGGATGTGAGAGGCAGGGTTTCAGGCTCTGCCTCTGTAGGGGCAGAGCAGTGGGATGTCCTGGCGTTTAGTTTGTGTTTATTGAGGTTAGGGCAATAATTAATTATGTGACAAGAGTGTTAGGTTAAGATCCTGAGTGTGCTGTCGTCTTGATGTCCTGGGTAGGAAGTGTGGTCCTTTAGAGGAGGCAAAGCATTCTAGATAGAAGCAGTAAAGGGGTAAGGTAGTGGCTGAAGAGAAAGATGGCAGTAGGGACATAGGCAGAACAACTTTTCCTGTGGCTAGCCCGAAAAACTGTGAGTAGTTTTTTTTTTTTTTTTTTTTTTTTTTTTTGGGTTGGGGGCAGGTTTACACCCAAGGTGCACACGTCCTTTGCCTGTATACTCTTGTGACACCATGCCTCATTTTTTCTAGGCTAGGAATCAGGACTTTCATCCTCTCTAGACAGACACTCTACTAACTAAGCTACAATTCCAACCCTACCTTTCCCTTCTGCAGGAAGCAGGCACAGGTGCTCTGGAAGTTTTACAGAGTTCTTGACCAGAATGTCAAGAAGGGGATGGTGGAAGAAGAGTGGCCACTTACCTGTGCCCTTACCCTTGCTCAGCTTTGTGGTAAGCATTCTAGGCCTGAGTTTACTCTGAAGAACATCCCTGTGCAGTCCTAATAATTTTATTAGCCTGTAGTACAAATGACTCAGAGATGGCACAGATACACATTTAGGAAATGGGTAGGAAAGTTGTAGCAGGGTGTTGTATGTGGGAGCTATGCACATAGTCTGAGGGCACCTTTCTTTTTCTGGGTGGTACTTGGGCTGGAATACCTCTTTCTATTTTGAGAAAGGATCTCACTGTGCAGCTTTGCTTGTCCTGGAATTCCATATGTAGGCACGGTTTCTCTGTGTAGCTCTGGCTGTCCTAGAACTAGTTGTGTAGATCAGTCTGGCTTCGAACTCACAGAGAATCCACCTGCCTCTGCCTCCTGAAAGCTGGGATTAAGGGTGTACACCACCTCTGCCTGGCTCTTTAATTTTTTTATTTCTTTTTTTTTTCAATCTTTAATTCTTTTTCTTTAGTTTTTTAAATTAAAACATTGCTCTTCCCCTTCCTCCTTCCAATACCTTCCATGTACACCACCCCCTTAGTTCCCTCTTAAATTCATGGTCTCTTTTTCTTTGTTACTGTTGCATATATGTATGTGAATATATAAATACTAAGTCCATTTATTTAGTTCTTTTACATATATGATTTCAGGGCTCACCACTTGGCTTATCCCTAGGAACCAATTCTCTCACCAGTCCTGAGTTGCCTGTAGTTCTTTGTCTACCCGTGGGTCCTCCTGTGGTTTCTCCCTTCCACAATAATAGCATGTCTGTTGGTGTTGTGCATGTCCTTTTTCGGCAGTCATATTTTTGAGGCATCTTATGCGACACTGTCTCATTAGCAGATTGCCTGGTTCCCTTACAGTTTTTGCACAATGTTCCATGAACTTTAGGTACAGGAATTGTTATAGATGTATGTATCCATTGGGTCTGGGTATTTGCATTTTGACCAGTTTGTTGTCACCTCCCCTTTTTTTGGATGGGGCAAGGGTCTGTCTCACTGTGTAGTCTTAACTGACCTGGAACTCAGAGATCTGCTTGCTTCTGCCTCCTGGAGAGTTGGGCTACCACACATAGCCCTGACTTTTTTTTTTTTTTTTTGGTTTCATTTTAAATTTTATTTTGTGCTTGGTGGTGGTGGCTCAAACTTCTGTCTAATCCCGGCTCTCCAGAGGCAGAGGCAGGTGGATGTCTGTGAGTTTGAGGCCAGCCTGAGTTCCAGGACAGCCAAGGCTACACAGAGAAACACTGTCTTGAAAGACAAACAAAACAAAAAATTATATTGTGTGTTGGGGGCTAGGGGCACGTGGATGTGTTCTATACCAAGCGCAAGTTAGAAGGCAGCTAACTTTCAGGAGCTGCATCTCCCCAGGTTTGGATTCAGTTTGTCAAGCAACCGAGTCCTGCCAGACACCCCACCCCTGCCCCTTTAAATTAGTTTGTGTCCTCATGTATGTGTGTGTGTCTAAAAGTCAGGACCACCTATGGGAGTTGTTTCTCTCCTTTGTGGATTCTGGGAATCAAATTCAGGTTTGGTAGCATATGCCTTTCCTGATGAGCCATCTTGCTGGCCCACACAAATGAGGTTCTTTTTCTTTTAAAATTGCATCTTTTTTTTTTTTAGAGGGCAGGGAGCTGCTGTACACGTGGAGGTCAGAGAGCAACTTGAGGGAGTAGGTTCTCTCCACTTTGTGGGTTTCAGAGTCTAACTTAAAACAAGCTGAAGGGTTCTCCCACCCAAAGGACTAGAAGGTAGAGAAGGGCTCCCTGGATCATCTTAACTTTAATCACAGTGGGATTTCTGGTGTCTGCTGAATGACTCCAACAGAGGGTTGTAGCCACAGTCTACAGTGTGGGCAGGGTGGCCTTGTAGATGAACCCAGAGGCTGGAGGGAGGATTGGAGAAATTGAGCCACACAGCCTTCTGAAAGTGCCTCTAGGTAATCAGGCACTGGGCTTGAGTTGCCTGCCCTATGGCTGTGATAAGTGAACCTAAACTCCAGAAGGCCAGGTGTGAGCCTGAGGCAGCCCCCATACTGGCTGAGGGGAGAGGGTTGTTTCCAAAGTCCCACATTCCATGCGTGTGTGGACGCTGATAAGAGTGCACTGCTTGCTTAGCCTTCTTTGGGTAGAAGGGGACTTTGACTTCATGCCCCCAGCAGGCAGCATGCTCATCTTCCACATCCTGCTTCCTGGTAGCACCCTTCCCCCACTGGTCTCTGTTTCTTGTATCCACAGCCCCAGAGCTGAGATGTGCTGTTTCAAACAGCTTTCTTTCATTTATTTAAAAATTGTTAACTCTAGCTCAAGGGTTCTCAACCTCTCTAATGCTGTGACCCTCATGTTTTGTGATCCCCAACCATACAATTATTTGTTGCTACTTCATAATAGTTATTTTGCTACTGTTATTAATTGTTGTATCTGATATGCAGGATGTCAGATATTTGAGCCCCAAAGGGGTTGTGAACCATCAGTTGGAAACCACTGCTCTACCTGGATACATTTAGGAGAACTCTGAGGCAAATGGTGAAACCCTGCCTCAAAGTAAAAAAAAAAAAATAAAATAAAATAAAACAAAATTACACTTTAAAGTTTGCTAGGAAGCTGCTTTCAGGATTTTGGCATTTTTACACAAAAAAATATTGCAATGTCAGCCAAGAGGTAGTGGCACACCTCTTTAATCCCAGCACTCAGGAGGCAGAGACTGGCAGATCTCTGAATCGTTGCCAGCCTTATAGCGTGAGTCCAGGACAGTCTCCAAAGCTACACAGAAACCCTGTCTCAAACAAAGAAAGAAAGAAAGAAACAAACAAAACAAGAGGGGGGGGGTTACCACTGCCAACAAAAAGAGAACAAAAAAAAAAAAAAAAGAGGCAAGAGCTGGGCATGGCACATTCCTCTAATCCCAGCACTCAGGAGGGTGGAGGCAGGAGGGTCAGCAATTTGTGGTTAGCCTGAGCTATGTGAGACCACACCTTAAAAACAAAAAGATCCCAAAGAATATGGTAACAGGCTTTTTAACTTTGAGTGCTGGTCTGTGGGGCTAGCTAGGGTGGGCAGGAGGGGAGGTATACAAACACAAATGCTTCAGCTAATGCTGATACTTGGTGAGGAGCAGAAAGGGAGAGGAAGGAACATCATTGGAGGCATGGCCTGTGGGCTTCTCATGACCCTTTTGGGAGCATGAGGTGGGCTTAGCATCCCTCAGAAGAGCTGAATCTATGTCTGAGCTTGAATTTTAAGGAAAGAGGTAATGGAGGAGTGATGGTGTGTATTTGAGAAGAGTAACAGGATGAGTTGTACTCAGTCAGAAGGGCAGGGATTTAATCTGATGGTGGGAGGCAGAGACAGGCAGATCTCTGTGAGTTTGAGGCCAGCCTTGTTTACAGGGTAGTTCCAGGACAGGCTCCAAAGCTACACAGAGAACCCACCTCAAAAAACAAACAAAAACAAAACAGAGAGAGAGAGAGAGAGAGAGAGAGAGAGAAGGGCAGGGATTCAATACTCTATGTGGGCTTTCAGGAGGGGCCTCAGGAGAGGGCATTTCTAGATATGGGTTAATTTTTTTTTTTTTAATTAAGAACAGATTTCTATGTGTATAAGCTCTGGCATGGAAGTCGGAGGACAACTTGTAGAGTTGGTTCTTTCCTAGCATGTGGCTCCCTGTTGAAGTTGGCAAGTTCCTTTGGCTGCTGAGGTAATCTTGCTGTCCCTTTTGCTTGCTGTGCTTGGGACGAAATCTTGCATCTTGTAGTGTTGGGCAAGCTTGAAGATTGGCCCTGACTGCCATCTGGTCTACCTGTAAAGTTAGACATACCTAGCCAGTGGTGGCAGCAGCACATGCTTTTAATACCAGCACTCTGGAGGCAGAGGCATACAGATCTCTGTGAGTTTGAGACCAGCCTGGTCTACAAGAGTGAGTTCCAGTACAGCCTCCAAAACTACAGAGAAACCCTGTCTCGAAAACTCAAAAAGAAGGACATACCTGTTCCTGCACAAGACAGTTTGGTCTTACCTTAGGACTGGGTGATGCTTCTGTGTGGTCTCTTGTGAGGCCTGAATCTTCCAAAGCCCCACCCCCAACTCTGCATTGTTAATAGAGTTGGGTAGTGTTGGGACCCCTGTACTGGCTGCTTGGGGATCCCCCCCCCCCCCAGGGTTTCTCTGTATACTGTCCTGGAACTCACTTTGTAGATCAGGCTGGCCTCTCTCCTTGCCTCTTCCCCCTGGGATTAAAGGTGTGGCCACCACAGATTGTCTTGCTTTAGTAGTTTTATACTGAGCAGACTCAGTTTCCCTAGTAGGTTTAGAGATTAGCTGTAGAGAATTAGGATAATTTTACAAACATTGTGTTTAGATGATATGAGTGTTTATATATCTTAACGTAGAGATTAATAGTGGAAAGCTGACTTCAATTGGAGTCAATATTCTACTACTAATCTTAGCTCCTCCAGTGTCATATAAAAAGCAATCCTTCACCACCACAGTTTCTGGACACGCCCTTCGAGACAGGATTTCTCTGTGAAACAGCCCTGGGTGTTCTGGAACTAGCTCTATAGACCAGGCTGGCCTCAAACTCACAGAGGTCCACCTTCCTCTGCCTCTGGAGTGTTGGGTTTAGAGGTGTGCACTACCACCACTCCATCAAGATTTATTTTATTTTTAATGAGTGTTTTTCCTTCATGCATGTGTGCATACCGTGTTGTACCTGGTACCTTCAGAGAGAGAGGTTAGAAAGGGGGCATTGCATTGCCTGTAATTGGGAATCGTCATGAGCTCTAAGAGTCAAAACTGGATCCTCTGTAAGAAAAGTACTTGTAACCCCACCAGCATCTCTCCAGTCCCTAGATTTACTTATTTTTAGTTATGTTTGTGTGTTGGAATGTGCACATGAACACAGGTACCTTCAGGGAACAGAGCTTTGGGGCACCATGGATTTGGAGTTAAGGGCATTTGTTGAACTGCCTGGAATGAATGCTGGGAATAGAAGCCAGGGGTCGTATAGGTAAGAAGAGCAACAAGAACTCTTAATTGCTGATTATTTTATTATTTATTTTATTTTTTGGTTTGGAGACAAAGTCTTTCACTGAGCTTCTAGGCAGGCCTGACTTGTGATCCTCTTGCCTCAGTTTCCTGAGTAGCTTGAATCTCTGTGTTCAAGGACAGCTGGCCTACAGAGTGAGTTCCTGGACAGCCAGGGCTACACACACAGAGGAACCCTGTCTCAGGAAACCAAAAATAAACAAAACCAAATAATTTAAACTGCCCATTTACTATCCTATATATTATCCATGAGTGTTCTGCTACTCAGTGTTTTGACCAGACTGGCCTTGAAATCACAGAGACCCACCCCCCTCTGTTGGGATTAAAGGGGTATGCCACCACATGCAACTAAAGTAATTTTTAAAATCCATTGTTATTTTCTGGGGAATTTTTAGGCTTATGTTTTTGCTGATTCTCATGATGCATATCTTTTCCAAGTTTGTCCCAGTTAGAGATCATACTGTTATGGACAGAGTGGGGTTTTGGTGTCTTTGAGACAGACTTTTACTCTGTAGTATAGATTTACCTCAGATTTGTGGTGATCTTTAGGCCTCACACAGTCAGTGCTAGAGCTATAGGCAAGCGTCACTATGCCTAGTCTCACTTCAGCTTTTACCTGTGAGTGAAGAAGCTCTTTTTTGGGAATATGATTACATCGAAAGATATGTTTAATAAAGTTTAAGACACCTCATGGGTTTTACTTCTATACAGTTACTACTTGACTTCCTACTTTGTTGGCTGCTAGGGTTGGTTTTAGGGAAGCTGGAGTCTTGTCTCCCACAGCCTTGGGCTAGGTGGCTGCCTGGTGACTCAGCTGTGACATATGCCTCCCTCTGGGGTTCAGTTATCTCATTTGAAGGATGTCCCCAGGCAGAGGAGATGGCTATGATAGTCCTTCCAGCTGGGTGGCCCAGGCTTCCTGGTGCCCTTTCAACTCCTTGCCTGTGGAACTTCTGCGTGCTTCCTTGCACATTTGCTTTAGCTTTTTTTTTCTTCTTTTTTTTTCTTTTCTTTTTTCTTTTTTAATGTTGGTGTTTGAACCCACAGCTTCTTTCATGCTTGACATGTCCTGTACCAGAGCCAACTCCCAACACTTGGGAGGCAAAGACAGACATATCTATGAGTTCGAGGCTATCCTTGTCTACACAGCAAGTTCCAGGACAGTCAGGATTGTTAGACACAGAAACCCTGTCTCGAAAAAGAAAAAGTATTTAACCAATGGTGGTGGTGACATTAATCCCAGCACTTGGAATCAGAAGCAGGCGGAAGTTTGAGGCCAGCCTAGTTTCTATAGTTCTAGGACAGCCAGGGCTACATGGTGAGACATAGTGTGTGCATATGCGGAAGTGCACACAGAGCTTTTGTAGGAGTCATTCTGTTTTACCACCATGTGGGATCCTGGTGTTAAATCCGGCTTGTTAAGCTTGGTGGTAATGTGCTTAACCGGCTCACCAGCCCAGAACCTCTTCTCTTCAAGCCACCACGCCTCCTCTCCTTCTCCTCTCTACCCCACTCCTGGAGATAGGATTTCTCTGTGTAGCCCTTACTGTCTTGGAACTCACTCTACCTTTTGAGTGCTGAGATTAAAGGTGTGGGCCACCCCTGCTTGGTACATGCCTCATGCCTCTTCTCTAACTAGTATATTTTACCCAGGAAGGCCCTATACTCTTAGTTACAGTAATGGTTGAGAGTGCCCGTGGTATCAGTCTTGGACGTCAACTACCTCTTGTTCTAGGTACACCATTTATGGTCACCAGCTGCTGGACTTGTTGGCTTAGGAAATGTGTCTTCCTTTGGGGATGTTGTCTGTCTACTTGACATTACTGTTGAGTGCTTTGTATGAGTGCAGTTCCTTGGTTTTTTCTAGAAATGCAAAGCTCATGTTCCTGACAGTGTATCTCATTCCTAAATGTGTTACATCTCCAGGGCTCCGTACGATGCAGGCTCTTGGGTTGATGAGATGAGGTGCTTGTCAACAAGCCTGATGACTTGAGTTTGATCCCAGGGAACCAACAAGTTGTCATTTTATTTTCATACACATGCTGTGGCCTGTTCATATCCTCCCCCCCCCCCAACAATGAGTGAATTAATCTTAAGAAAAATTATGTGGATTTTTACTGGAGTCTAGAGTAGGGCCTATGTACTTGCATTCTAAAGACGCACAATGCTGCCATTGCTACTCCTTGAGCTATATCCACTAGCAAAAAGAGGGGGACTAGGGCTGGTGAGGCCTGGGAGGGATCTTCACCTTGTCCTGTCTTGCCTCATGAATTCATTCATCCTACCTCCCTCACTCTCTTCCTCTCTCCCTTTCCCTCCCCCTCCCTCTCCTCCATCTTTTCTCCCTCCCCACTCTTATCTCCCCCCCCTTTCGTTCCTTTTCCCACTTCCCTCTCTCCCCTGTCCCCCCCCCCCCAGTTTTGTTTTTGAGACAGCTGTGTAGTCCTAGCTGTCCTGGAATTCTCTGTAGACCAGGCTGGCCTCAAACTCCACGTATCTCTACCACCACCATCCAGCTTTTTCTTTAAACAATGTCTTCTCACTCTGTAGCCCTGATTGTCCTGGATTTCACAAGAGATCTGCCTGCCTTTGCTTTCCAAGTGCTGGGATTAAAGCTGTACATCTCCACACCTGGCTTGAATTTCTATTTTCCCGTTGCCCGTTTGTTTGTTTTTCTCTTTTTTGTTTTTTAAAGATGTATTTATTTATGTATATGAGTGTTCTGTTTGCAAGTGTGCCTGCCTGGCAGAAGATCCCAGTATAGATACTTGGGAGCCACCCTGTGGTTGCTGGGAATTGAACTAAGGACCTGGAATCTGGAAGAGCAGCCAGTGCTCTTAACTGCTAAGCCATCACTCCAGCTCTTGTTTGTTTTTAAACTCCTGTTGTGTTACAGGTAACCTGGTAACAATCTCAAATTATTACTCTACATTGTCATTGAGGATTCACCTGCTGTCCTCAACTAGAATGGCCTAGACTCACCAGGGCAGATGTAGCAGGGAGTAAGTACCCTTGCTCTAGCCCCTGTTAGCTCTAAAGTTAAACAGGGTAGGGGGATCAACAGATGAGGCTGTGCCTTTGAGGACACAGGGTCTGGTGTGATACGGTGTTGCATAAGTGCCTCTCTCCAGGCCTTCCTTGTAGCATCAGCCCTCTGGTCTTTTTTATACTGAGGGTTACTTGCCTAGTTGTGGGAGCAGCATGCTTGGGTAGGTGGTCTGGGTCCAGGCAGGTCTTAGCTTTAGGTAGGTAGTAAGTCTCTAATAGGGCCCTGGGATGTTTTCAGGATAGACTTGGAAAAGGCCATAGGCTGGAGTGGGTGTCATTCTCCCCTCTGTGCAACAGAGCTGGTCTTAGGGTTGGAGGAGGAGGAGGCCAGTCCTGGTGTCTGTTCTTAGTAGAACCTGACTGTTGCGATTCATAGAAGCTGTTGCAACAGGAGGGCTGGGCTCTTGGCATTTAAAATGTCTATTGCTTTCCAGGAGGATGGCTTGGGAGAGAGCCAGAAGTCTGGGCCAAATTATTTGGCTGGGCTTGCCCAGAGCAATGAGCCCCACCCCACCCGCTACCAAGCCCAAACCTAAAGGGCGGGAGGTCACCACATCTGGCTAGGTGTATTGTTAGAGAGGCAACAAGCCCCCTGTTCTCTAGTGCATGCTGGATGCCACCCTACTTTGTTTCTTTGGTGGAGGAGCTAGATCTGTGCCCTTGCAATGAGTTCATGAGAAAAGGCAGGTGAGGGCATTCTGCTTTCGTGAAGCTGGATTTGAACCCAAGGCATTACGGCTTCCAGGCCTCCAGGGGTGGGAGGGGAAGGAACCTGAGTTCTCCCAAGCAGCTCTGTAGTTAGAGGCCCTTCCTGGGAGTGAGGAAAATTGACCACAGCTCCCTAAGTCAGGTTTTAGATCCTCACTCCGCTACCTATGTACTCTTTTTCTGTGGGCAAGTTGCTTAACTCCCAGGAACCTTATCTGCAGCTGGAGGTAGAGATAATGGTCCTTATAAGCCTGTGGGAGGCTTCACTGAGACCAGACCTGCTCAGACCTGTTCAGTCACCATACAGCCCCCCACCCTAGAAAACCTATCTCACTTGGGCAGATGTCCTGGAAGGCCAGGATGGATAGGGTTTCTTGGAGGAGTCCAGAACAGGGACGACGTTAAATGGAATCTTGAGTTTGTGACTGTGTCCGTAGTTAGGCTTTAGCGTAGGCTTTGGGAATCTTCTAGATTCTCAGTTGCTTGGTCTCTTTCATACAGTCTAGACTTGGGGTTAAACACATGTGGAATATGAGATAATGGATAGTGAACCAAGGGCTCTCCCATTGAGGTTACAGAGGTAGTAACACGCTTAAATCTCAAGTAAGCTGCCCTGTGGCCATGCTGTCTGTGTTCATCAGTGCTCGTGGGCTCACAGCTTACCTCTCTCCTGGTAGTGGCACTCAGGCCATGGGTGGTAGAAAACTCCTTGGGATGAGCCAGGCAGGAGCTTTCCCTCAGTCCCCCAGGCCTTCTGCAGAAACACACAGGGGATAGGCAGATGAAAAGGTTCTCTTAGAGGGCTGGGTGGGATGGCCCCCTTTCCTGGCTTTTTTCCTTTTCACCAGGCCTCCTGGCTGGGTGTGAAACAGAGGAATTCTAGTCCAGGTGCCCTGGGATGCCTCCAGGAGGGTTCATTCCTGCCTGAGGGGATCAGGCATTGAGTAGAAGGGTGAGGAGTATCATGTGGCTTGAAACCACACCCTGAGTCTGGGCCTGGAGTCCTCTTGTCCTACAAGCTGAGCTACCAGCTTGGTGTCCAGAGGGAGTTACAGGAGGCACAGAACAGCACTGAGTGCAGCCTCTGGAGGCCATGGCACTAGTCAAGGTGGGTATCTAGGCTGACTTGGGGCAGCACTTTTTGGAAGGGGTAGATTGGAGTCTTTCTCCATTTCCTGCTTAAATAAGAGTCATTTTCCATCATAAAATTATTCTGAAGTCTTTAAACGCTGGGCCATAGCAATGCTCTCCTGTCCCATTGTTGGGTACAGGGGAAAGAAGCCTTCTCCTTCATCAGTCCTTAAGGCTCCCCAGACACTGTAACCTTCTCAGCAGGGTCAGGGTAGGTCATAGCCCCAGTGACCTTCCAGTCTGAAGGGCAGGAAGAGCAGGTTACGGTGGGAAAGCCAGGCTCTGTCATCTGTTTCATTGGCTATTTGAATGCTGCCTTCATTTAGGGAAGGAAGTGGGGTGAATGAATACTGAGGTTGTGGGTGTATTGGGGAAGAGAGGGAAGCTCTGCAGGATTGTGCTGGGCTGGGACTTGGTCTGACTAGAGACACACCAATAGCACTCCAATCAGAGGAGGCAGGAGCGACAGGGGTCTGTATTGCTCTGGCTCCTCAGCCCATTCAAGCTTACACTAATTTGTGTCAGTTTTGCCTTTGGTAGAGCTTGATGTGAATGACATCTATTCAGCCAGCGACTGGGATTTATCTGTCTGTACTTTCATTGTATGTATATGTGTGTGTATATGTGTGGGTGGGTGGTCAGAGGGCAAGTAGTTGGTTCTCTTTACATAGCCTTGGCTGTCCTGGAACTCACTGTGTAGATAAGGGCGGGCCTTGAACTCACTGGGATTAAAGGAGTGTGTCACAGCACCAGGCTGGCCCTTGTTTTTGAGACAGTTTTGAACATGTGATTCTTGTGCCTCAGCCTTCCAAGTTTTATATTGAGATTACAGGCCTGAGCGATCACACCTGGTTTAAAATGTAAGAGAATACTGACTGTAGTTTGACTTATTTTTTCTCAAAATGGTATGGCACAAAATCTATAAGCTAGTAGAAATTGTTCAAGTGTTGAATATTGAGGCGGGTATATTGCTTGTAACCCAGTTTGGGAGATAGAGGCAGAAGGGTCAGGTGAAGGTCACCCTGCTGCAGTAGCAAGTTGGAAGCCAGCCTGGGATATCCAACCCTATATGAAATATTAGAAATTTGATCCCGTGGGTCATTGCTTATTTGGTCCTGAGACCAAAGAGTAAAATCATCGGTGTCCTGTAGTGTAGAGTATTACTGGGTTGTGATATTCTGGATTAAATGCATTAAAAAAAAATCTTGGAGGAGGAGATTATGGTATTTGCTGTATTGTATACTATGCTAGCCCCTGTCTGGGCTCACAGGCTACCTGACTTCTGTTATGGGAAGGAGTGGAAGAGGAGGATAAATGGGTATATATCATCCAGGCCATATGCTGATGTCTAATGTGGGGGCTAGGAAGGTAATCCAGAATTGTATTATTTCTTGTACTTGTTTTTAGAGTAGAGCAAGCTAGACCTTGTCTGCCAAGGTCAGACTTGCTGAGCCCACCTGGAGCTAGACTTCCTAGACAAGAGGCTTTTTCCATGCTGGCTTTCACTTCCCTTTACTTGGCCTCTGAAGGATGTTTTGGTCAGTCCTGGGATCCAAGGTCATCTGCTCCATTGTCCCAAATTGCTATAGGTGTCATTGTTCAGGGTTAACAGTCCTGGGTCAGGCTCACTAATAGACACTGCTACCTGTTAGGAGCTTCTGGGTGTTATCTGCATGTGCCCCCTGTTTTAGGTTAAGCCTGCATCTGACTTTTCCCTGACTGGTTTATCTAGCCATATTCTCAGTCCTCAGTCTCCCAGGCACTGGCTTCTCCAAGGACAGTGGGTAGGATAAATAGATAACCTGGGCATCAACTTTTACATTGGGAAGAAAAGAGCATGATTTGTAGGCTATGGGACCCTCCCATGGGGTGAGGAGGACTTGAGTTAGTAGGGGCAGCATATACACTACACACCCCCCCCCCCACACACACACAGAGGACACAGGAAGGATCATTCATTATTCCTCGCTAGATCTTTGTCATCTACTCAGCCTAACCCCACTGAGCATCAGGCACTCCCTGCTTGCTGTCTAGTCATGCTGTCCCAGTCCCTACCGAGGGCTCTGATTTCTGGGTTTGGAAAGTGCTGTGACAGAAGATCTAGCAGGGGCTAGTTTAAGCTGGTTTAGGCTGCTTGATAGGTGTCTGGAAGAGTAAGATGGGTTTCCTGGCTCTGGTCATTCACCCATTTCGACAGTTTTGTTGGCTTTTCTTCTGTCCCTTGTCCTCTGGGATGACTAGCTCATTAAACTCGAGCTCCAGAGCTGGGTCTTTGTTCTGCAGCCTTTGGGATAATGAGCCCACTCAGAAACAGGAGCTGATCTGAGGACAGGAGAGACAGCTGACAGCCTGCAGTCAAGAACTGAGGCCTTGCAGCCTAAGGCCCGCACCCCAGGTCTGGTCACATTCCTGAGGGACCTGCCCCCATGGCCCAAGGGATGGTGTTGGGGGAAGGGCTGCCAGAGATGGGTTCCTGGCTGCTACAGGCTCCTTCTGATTTCCTGAGGAGACCAGGCTGTTGTGTGTGGAGAAAGAACAGGGACCCAGAATCTCAATATTTCTCATCCTATGGGACCCTGAGTGGTGGTGGCAATGGGAGTACCCCCTCACCTGGAGCTGCTGTTAGCTGTTTTGAAGTGTTGAGAGCTTCTAGACAGATGAACCCTGTTGCCAAGAGAAGGAGGCAGATTGGCCGTCCTTTCCTTGGCAGAGAAGGACAGATTGCCTCTTATAAATGGCTTTTCCACAAGTGGCTCCATTTCAGCCTTTTATTATGTAAATATGGCCAACCTTACTTGAGCCTTCCAGGATGGCCTCCAGGGTTTTGTTTTTTTGTTTTCTTTTCCTTTGTTTCTCCCTTTCCTCCCTCCCTCTCCCTCTCTCCTTTTTTGAGACTGGGTTTCTCCCTGGCTGCCCTGGAACCCTCTTTTGTAGAGCAGGCTGGCCTTGAATTTACTTACAGACACCTGCCTATTTCTGGGATTAAAAGCATGGGACAGCTACAGTGTGCCTAGGTGTTAGGTAGTGCCTCCCAGCTGCTCATACCTGGTACTAAGTCCCCCATTCTTTTTTTCTCTTGCTTTTTGCCCCAGACCTGTTTGTGACCTCTCATTCATGCTCCTCTCTCCTCCCTCATCACTGATGCCTGCCTTCTTCTTCCCAGGTAACTAGGCTTTGATGCACCCTGGAGAAGTCTGCGTACTCAAGGAGGCCATCCCCCGCCGGCTGCTGCTCACATGGTTTCTGGGCCCCTGGCACTCCGGTAGGCCTGGCTGGGAGAGGAGTAATCACCTCGGTTTTTAGTCTTTGGGACTTTCTGGGTCTCTCATACAGCCTTGCAATGTAGACTGTGCTGGCCTACAGTCTGTTATATGTGCACAGTGCAGCAGGCAGCAGGTGAGGTGTCTGTGAGTTGACTGTGGCCAGGCCTTGGGCACATAGCTTTCTTGTTTCTCCTGCTAGGCCTGAGGCAGCACACATTGCTAGCAGCGCTGGCATGGCCATTGCCCTGGGCCGATGCCGGGCCTGATGTGGAAACCATAGCTTAGGCTCATAGTTTCTACCTAGCTGGCAGAAGAGTTTGGTTTTCGTTACCTTGGCTACTCAGTCACTCACTTCCTTCAGCTGTTGTGGACAAGAGCAGGCTGAGCCCTCCCTCTGGCAGTGCTTTCTGTAAGGCTGAGCAGTAGCATTCCGTGTTAATTCACGCTGCACTGTGAAACTTTCCACCCGGGAAGTAGGATTTCTTTCTCTGAACAAGGGCAGGTGTCAAGTGGCGGGGCGGGGCCGGGATGGGGGCCATACCAGGCCCACCCCAGTGGTGGGCAGGGCTGGGAGTCTTTCGAGGAAAGGGCAGGACATAGGGTGGAAAGCTTCAGAGGAATTCAGTACTTTCACAAATTGGACCCAGAAGCCAGGCATGGTGGCCACAGTACATTCCTTTAATACTGGTGCTTCCAGAGGCAGAGGGAGGTCAATTTTTGTGAGTTCAGGCCAGCCTGATCTTCATATCAAGTTTCAGGCCAGGTGGGGCTACAGAAGGAGACCCTGTCCGAAAAGAAAAAAGATAAAAGCAAAAAGAAAACAAAAGAAAGAAATTGGGCCCTGAGTGGGGAGGTGCAGAGCTATCTGTGTGTAGCTGTTGGGGCTGCAGACTCCTGTGGGTCTCCATGCTGCTGGCGCTGGGTCTCCATGACATGTGGTCACAGGAAGCTTTGGAGTGGGCTTAGGCAGTCACCTGGGCACTGGAGTGCAGGGGGCGTGGTGTTGGGTGTTGGGTAGTGGTCTATGTGGAATACTTTTGAATTCCTGGGGCCTTTGGTAAGCCTTGCCACCTATGTGCTCCTGAAGCACTATCCTTTATCTGTGGAGTGTCCTGCCTGGCTGAGGCGCTTCTCTATACAGGTGGACAGTATGCCGGAACCCCACCTGCACACACTGCTCCACTGACAGTTTCCTTTGAAGATTAGAGGTGCTTGTGTGCTTATTACCTAGGACCACAGTGAGAGTCTGTGCATCCTGTCTAGAAGGGCCAGCTAGCTGCCTTTCCCAGGCCCCAGATGGCAAAACTTTCCTAGAAGGGTACAGAGCCCATGAGGTTCACAGGCTCGAACAATGCCCAGTGTCTGCAGACTCCTGGATAGTGGAGAGCTTTGTTAAGGACCCGGTAGTTATGGGAGAGAGGATACAGTATCTGGGTCAGGACCAGGAGCTAGCAAATGAGGAACCCTTGCCTGCCCAAAGTAGAACAAAGGTTGCAGCCAGAGGCCAGCAAAGGAACTTGATTTGGTTCATAGAGTTTTTTGGTTGTTTGCTTTTTCATCTTTAAATTAAGGCAGTTACTGATAACAACAACAAAAATTTGGAAATCTGGGAAGACCAGTCCTGTGGGTTTGCATGCCTAGGCAGGACTGTCCAGTTTACCCTGTGGCCCCTAATCTGTCAGAGGGCACTTGTCTCTGACTTCTGTAGCCACCTGCTGGCCATTTTTTTATTTATGTGTGAATGTTGTACCTGCATGTATATGTGTGCACTGGAGTGTCTGCTCCTGTGGCCGTAAGGGGTCGGAACCCCGGGAACTGGGATTACAGATGGCTGTAAAGAACAAGTGCTTAACCAATAAGCCATCTCTCCAGGCTATAAACCCATCTTCTGCTTAGCACCTTTATACTCTGTTTTTCTCATGTGAGTGAATGGCAGGGAATCTCGTGGATTGAGACCTGTCCCTGTACACTGTGGGTGGAATCGGGTGGACTCAGATAGTGCCCTGTGCCAGATCTTTATGTACGTCGCAGGTTAACTATCCTGCCTGTTCTTGCCCACAGGTGGTGCCCGTGGGCAGGGCGCAGGGACATGGGGCCAGACATGGAGCTGCCCAGCCATTCAAAACAGCTCCTGCTGCAGCTGAACCAGCAGAGGACCAAGGGTTTCCTGTGTGATGTCATCATCATGGTGGAGAACTCTATCTTCCGGGCCCACAAGAATGTCCTGGCTGCTAGCAGCATCTACTTCAAGTCCTTGGTCCTGCACGATAACCTCATCAACCTAGACACAGACATGGTCAGTTCCACTGTGTTCCAGCAAATACTGGACTTCATCTACACCGGAAAGCTGTTGCCCAGTGACCAGCCATCTGAGCCCAACTTCAGCACTCTCCTCACAGCTGCCAGCTACCTCCAACTGCCTGAGTTGGCAGCCCTCTGCCGCCGCAAACTAAAACGAGCTGGCAAGCCCTTTGGCCCTGGACGAGTGGGTACTGCTGGCATGGGGCGACCAACCCGTAGTCAGCGGCTGTCCACAGCCTCTGTCATCCAGGCTCGGTATCCAGAGCTTGTAGATGGGCGCAAAGGACACCCTGTTCCCCAAGAGCTCCCTCAGGGCAAAGGGTCAGATGATGAGCCTTTTCTGGGCAGCCCCACCCAAGAGAGTACCCATGGCCTGGGCCTGGGGGCCTGTAGCAACAGCACCAATGGGAGCAGTGGGGGCTGTGAGCAGGAGCTGGGTCTGGACCTGTCCAAGAAGAGTCCTCCCCTACCTCCTACTACTATCCCTGTCCCCCACCTCACTCCTGAGGACCCGGTCCAGCTGAGTGACAGCCAGCACGATTCCCCAGCACCCACTTCAACCTCTGCCCTGCCTGTTGGCAACAGTGCCTCATATGTTGAGCTGGGGGCCACTCCTGATGAGCCCATGGATCTGGAAGGGGCTGAGGAAAACCACATGAGTCTGCTGGAAGGGCAGGGTGGGCAGCCTCGCAAGAGCCTCCGGCATTCAGCCCGTAAAAAAGATTGGAACAAAAAGGAGCCTGTGGCCGGGTCCCCCTTTGATCGGAGAGAATCAGGGGCTAAGGGTCCCAGCCCAGGGGAAGAAGGCGAGGGGCTTGGGGACAGGGTTCCCAATGGCATTCTCACCAGCAGTGTTGGTGGAAGTGGCCCTGCTGGGTCATTTGGGGAGCCGGCATACCCCTGCAAAGAGGAGGAAGAGAATGGCAAAGACGGGAGTGAGGACAGTGGGCAAAGCGGGAGCGAGGGGGGCAGTGGTCACACTGGTGCCCAGTATGTGTACCGGCAAGAAGGCTATGAGACGGTGTCATATGGGGACAACCTCTATGTGTGCATCCCTTGCGCCAAGGGCTTCCCCAGCTCTGAGCAGCTCAATGCTCATGTGGAGACGCACACAGAGGAGGAGTTATTCATCAAGGAAGAGGGGGCTTATGAGACTGGCAGTGGGGGTGCAGAGGAGGAGGCTGAGGACCTGTCAACACCTAGTGCTGCCTATGCAGCTGAGCCTCGTCCTTTTAAGTGCTCAGTCTGTGAGAAGACCTACAAGGACCCAGCCACACTGCGGCAACATGAGAAGACACACTGGTTGACCCGGCCCTTCCCCTGCAATATTTGTGGCAAGATGTTCACACAGCGAGGCACTATGACACGCCACATGCGAAGCCACCTGGGCCTGAAGCCCTTTGCCTGTGATGAGTGTGGCATGCGCTTCACCCGCCAGTACCGCCTCACAGAGCACATGCGTGTACACTCAGGTGAGAAGCCCTATGAGTGCCAGCTCTGTGGGAGCAAGTTCACCCAGCAACGCAACCTCATCAGCCACCTGCGCATGCATACCTCCCCTTCTTAGAAGCCAAAGACCCGAGGGAGCCCTCTGCAGACTTGCCACTTGGGAACCCACGGAAGAAGGAGTGAGGAAGCATGGTGGGAGGGGTTGAGCCCCAAAGTCTGGCACGAGGCTCCTGGCAGCTCCTCTGGCCCAGCCTCCCCACATCTAGAGCTTTAATCAACAGTGTACCAAGGGAAGCCAAGAGGAGAAAAGCTGCCTAGGCCAGCCCTGTGTGTGTGGTACTGGTGACTATTCTACCTCCCCATCCCACTTGGCTCCTGAGCTTCCTGAAGGGGCTGCTGAAGAGCTGGTGGAAGCCCATCATGTATGTGTCAGTGGGACCTGGTCCCTTACCTGCAGTCAGGGCTGGGGGAGGCCAAGGCTTCCCATGGCCAAGAGTGGTGCCTGGAGCAGGCCCTCAGCTGGCAGGGACCTCAGCTGTGTGTGTGCATGTGTGCTTGTGTCTTTGCAGTGCAGTGTGACTCTGGTGTTGGGAAGCTGGTGCTGGGTGGCAGTTCCTTTCTCTTTGTGCTGGGGGTGGCAACTGCTAGCTGGCACTGGGACAGTCAGGGTGACCCCACTGCCTACCTCTCTACAACTAAAGAGCCCTCTGGGCCTGTATTGCTGTTATTCCTACTGAGATGTTCCTATTTCCTTTTTACAGTTTTTAAAAATGCTTTTTTAAAACCAAAATGAACAATAATTTCCTCCTGCCTCTTTGGGAATGAGCCTGGGTCTGCAGACTGAATGTAACTGGGGCAGCTGCCCCTCCCTGTCATTTTCCCTGGTCCTGGTGCTGTGGGCATGGTTGAACCTGCCTCTCCAAGGCTCTAGAAATCTTTCTTGCCCAAAGGTATCCCTGACCCTGAGCCCTGCATGTCTGGGCTTCCTCAGGAGAACATGGCTTTCCCATAATGTCCAAGGAGTGTCACTCGTTTTTGTTGAGAACCCCCCACTCTCATACATTTTTTGAGATGTTGGAATTAGAAGGTCTAAAGTTTCAGAGGGTGGAGGGGAGGTTAGACTTGGTGCCAGGCCCATCAGTACTCTTGTTTGTGTGCGTGTGTGTGTGTGCATGTGTTATGTATGTTGCTTATGCACAGACGCTTTGCTTCCTTGCTCACTGAACAAGGTGGAGAGCCTTCTGACCTTTTGCTACCTCTTGAATTCAATACCACAGTACAGTTGAGGCTGAGCCATTTGGTTTTGTTTTCCTATAGTGGGAGTAAGCTGGGCTTGGGCTGGCCCCGAGCCCCTTATGGGCCCCAGTGTTCTCTGATAGTTACTGCTCAGGGAATGCTGTATGTGGGGCAGGTGCTGGGCACCTGAGTAACAGAAGCCATGAGGAGGGGGCAGCTCCCTGCATGGGCCAGGGTGAGGTGGAAGTGAGCCCACCCCATCCTGTCTCCTCCTGAGCTCTGAGGTGTGTCTTAAGAACTTACTACAGAGTTAAATAGAGGTAAAAATCGGCCTCCGCCTACAGACTTAGCAAATATGGGGTCAAACTAACCCTTATATGGGTGTGCCAGCCAGTCTTAGATGCTTGCGTGGGCTCCAGCAAGGGGCAGAGCCAGACAGACCAAGATTGTCTGTGTTCTGCCCCAGGTGAGCCACAGATTGGGGCCAGTAGGCCTTATCATCGTGTTGCTTGATGGCTTTTCATTTTCCTTTTGGTTTTTTTTTTTTTTTTTTTAAACTACAGACCAAAAAATTCCAGAGTCATCCCATGTTCCCACCCCTCCAAAGACCCTCCAGCCTGAGTGCAGGGACCCAGTGAGTGGCAGGTGTGGGCATGAGGACACTTGGCTTCCTCATTGTACTGAGCCAGATCTTCTTAACCCTTTGCCTGGTATCTGTTTTCTGCTCTTGCAAGTCAGACTGAACAGCTCAGTGAAGACCTGGGCCCATTCCCTCTCCACCCTTCCCCACTCCACCCTATCCCATCCCACCCACCCCACCAGCACTTAAGCCACAGGACACCGAGTCTCTCCATCATGGGAATCCCATGTGGCCTCTCAGGCTGTGGGCTGCCTCATCTGTTGTGCGGAAATTCAGGGACTGGGAGCAGAGCCCCTCAGCATGTCTGTGCGACAGAGTATTGTACCCACCTTAGTATTGTACCAAGCCTTTTCTGTATTTTAATGAGAAAGCAAAACACTAGTTTCCTATTTAAGATTTTAAGGGTTGTTGGACTGGGTGGGGTTGACACTTGGCTTGTTTTCATTTTCCTTTGTTTCCATGGGTGCATGCATGCTTATGAGTGTCTGTGTGTATTTGTGTGTGCAGAGATGTTAAGAGCCTCAAGGAAATCAGGCCATAGAAGGCCAAGGCGGCTTACAGTTCTCTTTTAGTCATTTAATTACTGAATGTTTTGGAGAAAACAGGAAACAGGAAATAGCAGATGCCATGTAGGAAAAAAGATTTAAAAAAAAAAAAAAAATCAAAAGAAAAAAAGCTCATACCCAAATTCACAAACCTATTTTTTAAACCAAAGCACATTTTGAATGAGTATGGAACCTCAGTGGGCTCAGAAAAAAAAAGATACTAATATATTTATCTCATTGTTTACATAAACTTTTACAGTTTCAGACCTCAGCAGCTATAAGGCCAGTCCCAGGGAACTCTCCCTCCCTCCCTCCTGGGTCCTTATGAGTTGACCCTTGAGCAGCTCAAGGGCAGAGGCAGCCCTGGGTGCTGGGTAAGGACTAGAAGCCCCTCCCCCCTAGCTTCACCTGAGCCCTAAACCCCATTTTTGGGGCCTCTTCAAGCTCAGCTGCCACCAAAGAGCATGCACCAAGCTGACCAGCCCCCCCAGGCCTCCTGGCTAGATGCAAGGGGTAAATGTCAGCCCTGCCCGCGGGCCTTGTGTTACTGTGAGGGTCACTGAAGCCAAAAAGCAGGGAGCTTTATGAAGCTCAGCAGACTCTATCATCGCACATCCCACCCCGGGCAGCAGAAGGGTCTGACTTGAGTCTGGTCCTCACCAACAGATGGTGCGAACACTCTCAACAGTGTTGTTTTTGTATCAATGTTTGTGCAGTGATGAATGTATTTATTTCTCAGACTTAGGGCAAGCTGGTGGAAGCAGGCCCGGCTCTGCCAGTACCCACTCCCACTGGACCGAGCTACTGCAAGGGCTCTTCCAAGATTGCAAAAAAAAGGAAAAGATGAACTTGTGAACATGTAAGACTCTCAGACTTGCAGCATAGCCATACAATTCAGCCTGTGACTCCTGTGTTTCCGTCCATTAACGCTGAGGGGAGCCAGGTCCCCACCTGCTGCCCACACTGTCAGTATTCACTGGACCTCAGGTCCTTGTGCAGGAGTGCGATCTGCCGAGCTGTCAGCAGGCACACTGCTGCCTTCCTGGGTTGGGGGAATCCTGGGCAGCCAGGAGGGCAGACCTCAGGGAGCAAGTGCTAGGAACAGAGGCAGAAGCCAAGGGGCCGGGCCTGAAAAGAAAGGACAGGCTCTCAAGCCTTGCTGTGCCCCACTAAAGGGACCAAGGTCTTCCTTTCCCCAGTCACTATGGGGCCAATGTTACTGAACCTATGAAATGGATGCCAGGAATGAGGGATAGAGAGGGACCCGACCTCAGTCTGACATTCCAACCCAGGAAGGGTGGAAGCTGTGGAAACTTGCTGCCCAGGGCCCCCTTCCTAGGATGCCTGCAGCTTCAGTCACCTTACTTTAACTCTCTACCAGGGACCCCTCCCCTACCTCACCTTGCTATTTATTGCTGTAATTTATTGACCTCAAAAATGCTGCATAACAGACCTCACTTGGGTCAGGGAGAGTTCCCAGGGTCCTCCCCTCCACTTGGTGGGGCCCCGTGGGGCCAGGTGCTTAAAGGGACCTCCCTGTACCTAACCCATCACTCATTTCCTCCAGGAGCCCCAGGTTGGGCTCCATCCATCCCATTTGCAAATACCTCAGGAGGGATGGGGTATATCTGTTTCATTTGATTGGAACTGGAAGAGGGATCACATCCTCTGTGCCCTTCCCGGAGCAGGGGAGGGGTGCTGGGATCGCACTCCTGTACTGTACTGGTCACCACTGTTGCCACTCATCACATTGACTTTACTTCCCTAGAGTCTGGGTGGATGCGTTCAGGTCAGAGCTGCAGCTGTGCAGCTCTCCAATGTCAAGAGTGATTTATCCATGACTGATCTCTCCATTCAAAAGCGTGCAGTCTTAATGTACAGTGATGAGAAACTGTTATTTTATGATCTTTTCATTAAAAGCTTGATTGAAAACTGTGGTATCTGTCTTGTGGCTGTACCCTTCAGCAAAGTGACAAGTCTTCAGAGAGCAAGGTCTGGGGCAAACTGATGGCCTGGATGGTCAGAACAACATTGGCCCGCATTAATTGAGGCTGTCCAGAAAGCAGACATGGTGGAGAGGCTGGGATGAGGTGTGGCCAGTGCCCAGGAGCACAGTGGTGACTAAGAGCGAGCTGAGGCACGATGAGAGCCCTCACAGTGGATGATCTCCAGAGCTAGTGCTGGTAGGCTTAACTTACAGATTCTATCAAAGTTTATTCCTAAGGGCTGGGGTTTTGGCCTTGCATTTTCCTAGCATGTGCTGGGACATTAGGTTCAAATTCCCCTGTGTGCACTTGCAAGATGGGATGACTGAAAAAATAGATTCATGAACATTAAGCCTGACTCTTGCTCCTTAAGACAGATTAAAGGCATCTGCCCCCACATCCAGCTAAATTTATTTTTTATGTGTATATCTGCTTACATGTGTGATTGGTGTCCTCAGATCCCTCAGAACTGGAGTTAGTGGATGGTTGTGGACTGCCATGTGGATGTTGGGAAATCAGCAGTGGGTCCTCTGCAAGAGCAGCCAGTGAGCATCCTCTCTAGCTCAAATTCCTGAAGACTAATGCTGTGGTCCTGGTCCTGCTTGAAAGCAGCTAAGACAAGGCCCATCACTGGGGTAGCCTTAGCTCCTCCCTGTCTTGGTGATGAAAGTCTAGTTCCTGCTTGCTGGGTGTGCTGCCTTAGTCCCAGCGCTCAGGAGGCCGAGGCAGGCAGATCTCTGAGTTTGAGGTCAGTCTGGTCTACGCAGAAACTTTTTTTTTTTTTTTTTTTTTTTTTTTTAATTATGGGGCTGAAGAGATTGCTAAGAGCACTGGCTGCACTTCCGAGGACCCAGGTTCAATTCCCAGCACCCAAATGGCAGCTAAAAACTATAATTCCAGTTCTATGGGGTCTACCTGTTAGGATAAAGCACGAGGAACCTTGTGTGTGGGACCTTGGCAGATTTCATGGCTGGTGAGGGTGACTGAGGTGGGGGACATACACTACCACCCTCACGGAGATACATGCAGGGAAAACACCATTGCAGATAAAATAGGAAATCATTTTTAAAAATTGAAGTCTAAATTTCTTCTGTGTGTTTTCCTGCCTCTGAGAGTGCCATGGTATGTGTGTAGAGCCTTTGTGGACGATAGTTAAGCACTGCTGGATGAACTATCTTAGCTCCTATACCTGGTTTATTTTAAATTACCATGGGAGTATTTCTCCCTCTCTCTTCCCTCCCACCCCCCTCTTCTTGGGATACTGTCTCACCATGTATCTATCTCTGTCTTAGAACTCTCAGATTCTCTTGCCTCTTGATCCCCATTATTGGGATTTAATGATTACCCCCAATGTCTGTTTTGTAAGAAAAAAATTTAAAGATTTATGTATTTTATGTATATGAGTGCTCTGTTGTGTATATAAACTCCAGAAGAAGGGATTGAATCCCATTACAGGTAGTTATGAGCCGCCATATGGTTGCTGGGAATTAAACTCAGGACTTCTGGAAGAGTAGCCAGTGCTTTTTTTTTTTTAATGGAGAATTCAAAACAAGTTTAATTTGTAACTGAAAGTAAATTATGTTTGTTTCATGTTCAAAACCACACCAGCTAGACAAATTAGATTGTCTATTTAAAAAGATACCTGAAAGTTTTTTTTCTCCATTTTTTTATACATTTGATTTCATTTTACATTCCAACCACAGTTCCCTCTCGAACCCCCAGCCAGTGCTCTTAATCTCTGAGCCACCACTCTAGCCCTGAAAATTAAATTTTGATGACCAGCTCAACCATCTCTTGCATGGCTTAAAAGCGTTTCCACCGCTCAGAGACCCTGGTCTTAGCTGCTTTCAATGAGGTCCTTTTACAGTTTTCTTATGCAGTGCTGGAGATGACTGCACCGAGTGGTGTCATGGGTGCCGATCCAACCCTGTACTCCTGAGCTGTGCTCAAGCCCCATGTTCTGAGTTGGAAACGTCTCTTTCCCAGAGCTGTTAGTAGGAGAGGCTTTTGACAGCTCTGGCTCCTGCACCCCTAAGGGAATTACTTAGTGGTGAGAGTGGCTCAAGTCTTCAGGACAGGCTAGTTTCCATTTACAGTGTCAGCACCCATAGAGTCTGCACCTGGCCACAGTCATCTGTAACAGGAAGGGGCCAGGATGAAAGAGGCAGCCTTGCCTCCTGGGTTGGACTCTGCTTGTGATAAAGAACCCTTTCTATGTTGACACTGACCAGGCTGGCCCGCAAGAGAGCTGACTGCTCCTGGTTTAGGGTCCAGTGTCACCCAGGCTACCACTCTGGGTCCCTCTACAGGAGCAGCAAGTGTTCTTAACCTCTGAACAAGCTCCCCTGCCCCTGTAGCCCTGGCTGTCCTGGAACTCACTCTGTAGACCAGGCTGGCATTCAGAGAGATATATGTGCCTCTGCCTCATGAATGCTGGGACCAAAGTGCCACTGTGTCTGGCTTCAAAGCTTGCTTTTTAATCTGAGGTGTGTGAGTGCATGTGCCATGTGTGTGGAGGTCAGGGGAGCGAGAGCCTTGTATGTTAACCCTCACCTTCCACATTGTTTAAGACAATTTCTTTTTATCTATTTGTTTAGTGGCTTCTATGGATTCCTCTAAATTTCCCACAGAAGTCCTGGGACCTGAGACAAATGCTTTGTGTGGGTTCCGGGGGTTTGGACTTGAATCTTCACCCTTCTCTACTTCCCATTTCCCTAACCCCAAAAGGGAGCTTTTGATGTCTTGTTCTCAGTGTCTGCTGCAAACCAGGTACCACCTATAGACTATTAACATTGACAGTAATGGTTACTACCCCCTTCTGTTAGGTCATGTGTGGTTATTTTCTAGGACCTGAGTAGGAATTTATGGGCACATTTGCTGCTTTAACTCACAAGGCCTGAGCCACTGCAGGTCTGTGGGCCCGGGGGAGGCAGGAACCAGCTAGAGTCAGTAACGCTCTCCCCTAGACCAGAGAGCTCACTGGGGTCTCTGGAGGGGATGGAGTTTGAGTGTGTGGTTGGGCTGAGCAGATTCAGGCTTGGGGCAACTGAATGCTGACCTATAGAAACCAGACAAGCTGTGTGTGTGTTGGGGGGGGGGGGTGTGTACTGGTTCTTCTGGATAGGGTAGGAATCCATATGTTCTGTGTGCATGAACCTGGCCTGGGGGTCATAGTCCTTGAAGATACAGAGGTCTTGTGAAGAATCCTTGAGTGATGCTGATGGTTCCACTCTGGCGTTGGCACAACTGCTGGCCAGCAAATTTAGAAAAACGGCCCCATTTAATTTTGAGGTTAATCTATTTCAGTTCTGTTCTTTCTGAGCACAGGTAACAAATCTGATCACCCCAAGGGTGTCCCTGGTACAGCATTCAGGTTAGCACCAGGAGCCATCATTGTTGGCTTCTGTGTTAGAAAGTGGTATATGCAGTTTATCGCAGAGGGGCCCAGGACACTTTCTCCTTCTCTGCTTGCCCTTCCTGCTGGACAGGCAGCTGGGCAGAAAGGTAGAAGCAACTTTGGAGTACACAAAAACTGCCACCCAACCTCCTGTACTAGGCTCTCATGTATTGTCTCCACTACCTTAGCCAGTGTTATTGAGTCAGCAAGTGTCTTTAAGGTTGTGTTGCTGTGAAGAGACACCATGACCCTGGCAACTTTTATGAAGGAAAACATTTAATTGCGGCTGGCTTACAGTTCAGAGTTTAGTCCATCATCAACATGGCAGAAACAAGGTGGTGCTGGAGAGGTACCTGAGAGTTCTACATCTTGATCCACAGGCAATAGGAAGTGAACTCTCTCTTAGTGGGTGTAGCTTGAGCATAGACTTAAAAGCCCACCCCCATAGTGACGCTTCCTGAAACAAGGCCATCTCTACTGCAACAATGCCACAACTCCAAATAGTGCCACTCCCTATAGGTTAAGCATTCAAACACACGAGTCTGTGGGGGCCATAGCTATTCAAATCATCACAGCAAGCATCCAGGGGCTCCATGTGGTTTGAACTGTGCATACCTTTGGTCTGCTGGGTGGTGGCTGCCTTTAATCCCAGCACTCAGGGGGCAGTCAGGCTGATCTCTAAGTTTGAGGCCCAGCCTGGTCTACAGAGCTAGTTGCAAGACAGCTAGGATTGTTACAGAGACACCCTGCCTTGAAAAAAACAAACAAGCAAAACAAAACAAAAACACATGACAGCCTGGAAGATTTACCTGTATGTAGAATGTACACATACCTCTGAACAATGTACCTAGCAACCTGTTAGCAAACTAGGACCCTTCCAACAATGGATTTCACCTTATGACCATCAAACTTAGATTCTGTGCTGTCATACTCAAGGTGTTTTGTTGCTGAGACAGGCCGGCCTGAAACTCACTCTGTAGACCTACCTGCAGGGATTACAGGCACACATGTCCCATACTCTAGTTATGTCCAGGCACAAAAGTGGGGAGGTCAATTGCCCTGAGCTCATTTTGACTTCATGTGCACAATGGCAGCTTGTGTCCTCAAAGTGAACTTTGAGAGGAAATGACCTTATTTAACACCTTAAGTCCAAGTACAGTTAGTTGTGTGCTTCGTCCATGTATAACAAATAAATGAATATATAACTTAACCTGTCAATCAAAATAGAGAACCACCCAAATTATGCCCCTTCACTCAGCTAGCCGGCTGTGACCCTCAGACTCCACTCTACTGTGGTTTCTCTGTGAAAGGATCTGCATAATTTTCCTTAAATTCATTCTGAGTAAGTCTTAGGAGTCACTTTAGTACTAAGGGGACTCAAAGTTGCCCTTTAAATGTAGGAACAGCTGGGTTGGTGTCCTGGGGAAAAAACACTGTATGCAAGTATGGGGGTAGTCTCTGAGTTCAAGGTCAGCGTAGTCTACAGAGCAACTTCCAGGAAAACAGACACAAAGCTACACAGAGAAACCAACCAACCAAACAAACAAACAAAAGAATGGGGGTAGTTATCTGGCACTTGCTAGAATTTTGAGTGGGGTATGGGGCAGAGACCAGGCAGCAGCTGGCTCAGTGAAGGACCTTAAAAGCCAAGTCACAGGCTGATGAGATGGATTAGTGGATGTAGGGACTTCCCACAACCTGAGCTTGATTCTTGGGCCTCGAATAATGGAGAGAACAGATTGCCTACAAATAGTTCTTTGACCTGTTTTCTGTGGAGTGTTCTGTGGAGCACGCGCGCGCGCACGCACACACACACACACACACACACACACACACACACACACACACACACACGATGTAGAAGCCAAGTCACTGTCAGCTGTAGACAGAAGTTTCTGTGCTGCCTGGTCCCGTGGCTGCCTTAAACCTGCCTTCAGTCAGGCTTGACTTTGGTAATGAAAGTGTACCTTCCTGCCACCACATGGCTGAAGCCATGGGATTCAATGTGGACAAATGTGGCCCGACATCCAGTGCACAGGAACTTGGGTAGTGTATCCGGGCACATAGAAGACACCAAGTGCTGGCCCCTGGCCTACAGTGGGTGTGGGTGCTGATGAAGTAGGTTAGGAGTCCAGACTCCTCCATGGCCTGTTCATCAGGTGAGGGCCAAGCCGTATCATTCAGATAGACCCAGAGAGAAGACTGTAACCGGCTCTAGCATCTTTGGTAGGAATGGGGAGTGCTCCTGAGAGATGGGTGGAAAGTGGAAAGAAGTTATGGTTGCTTGGTGGACCCTCACCTGCCTTGATACCCAGTGGCTCAGTGAGCTATAGGCCCAGATGTGTCAGAGTTATGGGCAGCAAAAGGAAGTAGGGGAATCCTGAGGCCACATCTGCCTGGCTTTGGAATACCAGCTTCTCCCACAGGAGCCAGTGTCCTTGGTCATCAGGCCAGGGGCCAGGTTTTTGTGGCAAAAGCTCTCCTGAGACATTGTCTTGCATTCCTGTGGCTGCCTACTGCCTAGCACCAAGGACACAGTGACAACATTGGTCAGGGTGGGTTGTATTTAGGGTGCTGGGATGCTCAGAACGCACAGTGCCCTGGCAGGTACATGTTTGATGAGCAGCAGGTGGCAGGTTTCTGTGCCTTGGAGCCCAGTAAGGACTGACTTGAACTTGTGTTTTGTGACGTCATAGCCATGGAAGGTTTAGGGAGGTGGTGAGGGAAGCAGACATTGGGGAGTTTTGAGTGATCTGGTCTGAAGCTGCAGCAATTAAGGTGGCGAGAAGTGGGTGGCATGAGGCAGCTAGCACTCTCCTCAAGAACATGTCCTCCAACTTCCTTGTTCATGGGGACAAATGGAGCTCTAGGTGCTGGGCAAATAGCCAAGTTGTACTGGCTGAGGCAGGGGACTTCCTACTCAATAACTGAAAAGTCTGGGGGATAGATCTATAGTTTGTACTAGGAATTGGGGACAGGCTAGAGTGAAGGCTGTGCATGAGGCTGGAGGCATCAGAACATGACCAGTAAAAGGGGCCTGGGAGCTGTTCAGGGTCTGCAGAAGCTGCCCAGGGCATCCTAGTAGAGCTGAACAGTGAAGTGGACAGGTCAAAATATTTGTCATAGTGGAGATATAATTTTGGATCTTGGGTGAGGGGTGGAGAAGACATGAGAGAGCCACGAGGAAATGTCCAGAGAGTAAATAAGTCAGTGTCCTACTAGGAGAACGAACATTGACCATTTCCCTGGCGACTGCAGCCTTGTATATAGTACCCATTGGAGCATTGACCCCCTTCCCAGGCAGGAAATGATTCCTAGGTAGCAGGGAGAAACCCTCAAATCAGGACTATCCGTCATCCACCCTGAGTGAGCCTGGGTGCTTGTGATCTGGCCAGCCAAGAGCTGAGTTTCACAACTTGTCTGTGTCCCTGTGTTTGTGTCCTGAGCCTGCAGTCAAGATTTCCCAAGTTGTAGACAGAGGTCAGCCTGCCAAGTCCTTAGTCAGGTGCTGTCATTTTGTATAGCTTTTGTCAAGGGAGATGGGGACAAGGCACCACTTGTCACTCACAGCAGCCCAGCCCTGCCTCTGCCTACAAGTGCTTGCATTAAAGGCATGTTTCCCCACTGACCCCAGACTTGAGGTTCTAGTAAACATTTGGGGATATTGGTGAGAAGGCTTAGCAGTTATGAGTCCTTCCCAGAGGAGTTGGTTGGATTCCCAGCACCCACAGCTCAAAATAATGTGTAATTCTTTTTCAGAGATCTGATGCCCTCTTCTGGCCTCCACAGGCACTGCATGCACATGGTGCATGGACATGCTGGTAAAACACCCATACACATAAAAAATAAAATGAGACTGTTTTGTGTGTCTTTGATGTTGGGGTGGTGCACTTGTGCCATGGCCTCAATGTGTAGAGGTCAGAGGACAGCCCTTCAGAGTTCTCTCCTTTTACTGTGGTTCTATAGATTGAACACAGTTTACTGGGCATGTCTACTGAGCATGTCACTAGCCTAAGATATTACAGACTTTAAGCATGAAGGGTAAGAGATGGCAAGATGCTCAGAAGAAACCATTCACCCAAAGCATAGGTGTGGGACCCTCAAGGAAGCAAGACAGCCAAGTGTGGATGTGGGGGTTTCTTGTGAGACTTGTTCCTTGGGAGAGATGAACGAACTATTGTCTTCTGACCCCAGACAGGAAAACTGATGACCAAATAGTGTATGGATACAGCCCACCAAAGCCCAACATGGTGAAGCAGTTGGTGAAACAGTGTGTTTATTTGGGCTACCTACAGGGAGCTGGAAGCCTGCATACAGCCTGCTGGCTGCTTGGCATTGGGGAGCCTGCTTCCTCTTCTAGGAAGCCTGCTTCAGGCCAATCTGAGCTACATGACATTGTCTCAAAGGGAATAAAAGAGAACAAAATCAAAGGATGAGCTGGCCCTGGACTAGTAGAGTTGAGTAGTTGCAGCTGTGCTTGTGGAGTGGCCAGTGAAGGGAGCTGCTCAGAGGCAGAGAGGAAGGAAAGGCCTCAAAGGTAATGGCTGATGAGTCTGGTGGGATCAGCTGGTGAAGGGGAAGGTGCAGTTCTCAGAGGGAAAGACTCACCAGTCAGCAAACCTCTGTCTCCAGTTAAGCAAATAAAAAAAAAAATCAAGTGTTCACATACCCTGTCCCAAATGCCTGGGGCCAGACAGGTTTCAGAGACTTGGAGTTTTGAACTATTTATATAGTCATAACCATACAGCACCCTAATTTGGGAATCTGAAATGTGATGATGGTACCTAAAAGTTCTGGATGTCTAGGTTAGGCACATTGCTAGCAGCAAGGGAAGTTCCAGGTTAGTTGGAGCTATCAACTGGAATAGTTCTTTCTTTAAACAAACAAACAAATAGGTGTGTGTATGTGTGAGTGATACTGGGGTTTGAACCTAACATGTTGTGTATGCAAGGATTCTACAGACCAAGCTGTATCCCAAGAACACACACACACACACACACACACACACAAGTCTATTAATTGTTGGCTTTTGTTTGAGACATGGCCTATGTAGTCCAGGCTGGCTTCCAAAAGTCTCAGGCTTCAGTTAAAGCACTTTGCTGGTCTTCCACAGGCCCTGAACCTAGTTCCTAGCACCCAACTGGGCTCACATAGATGGCTCCCAACTGCCTGAAACTCCAGTTTCAAAGGATCAGAGGTCCTCTTGAGGCAACTGCACACCTGTGGTACACACCAACACACAAACATACATACAACTAAAAACAAATTGTAGAAAACATTTATTGAACTGAGTGCGATGGTTGCACACCCGTAATCTAGTACCAGGGAGATGGAGGCAAGGGATAGCATTGAGGTCAAGACCAGGCTCTATACTAACTGAGCCCCCCAGATCACAAAACACCATCATTCCCTTCCTACCCAGACCACTCAACAAGCCCAATCAATAGGGGTTTTCTAGAGCTAAAAGCAAGGAGACAAAGAAAATGCCATGGCATTTTAGCACCACAGACCCATCCCCGTCACTGTTCACTGTCCTGTCACCCCTCACTCAGCAAGGCACCAAAGTCCACCCACAGAGGATCTACCCACGGAGATCACATCAGATTCATCATTGTTACAACACATGGGAGAGAAAATTAAAAGAACTTAATTTCAAACGTTTTTAATCAAAATTCTAGTATTCTCATGCTTGATCACTCAGAATCTAAGGTGAGTTACATCTGATTTATCCTGTAATTAGTTACTGCAGTACTTCAGTTTCTCTGTCTCTCTTTTTAAAGTCAGGGCCTTCTTGCTATATAGCTGTGCTGACCTTGAATTATAGGTGATAGATCTTGTTGCCTCAGTCTCCCGACTTCTGGACCTATAGGCATCAACTGTCAAGCCCGGTCTTTATCTTATCATTTCATTAACTTTTTATTAATCTGACTGTGAGTTGATATTTTTGTTGTGCTTTTTGAGATAGGTTCACATGTAGCCTTGACTAGCCTCAAATTCGATATGTAGTAAAGGATGATCCCCAACTTCTGATGTTCATGTTTTCCACACCCCAGAAGATAGGATTCTAAACAGACCAAGTCCTGCTTTGATAAAATTTGTATACCTGAATTGATCTGGCGTGACCCCTGTCCAGTTGGGCTCTGACGCCTCCCCCCACCCAACCCCACCCCCGGCCCATTATGACTCAGGCCAGCAGGTAGTCCAGGCGGCGGAGGTCCGGGGTAGGGGGTGGGGGGAGTGCTGGAGCTATGGTTGAGCCGCAGGAGCAGCTGCTGCAGCTGCAAAAGGACAACCGCGATGGCCGTCTGCGGAAGCAGGAGCTGGAGGAGCTGGTGCGTGGGCTGGAAGCTGAGAGCGAGAGCCTCACCGGGCGCCTGGACGAGCTGCGCGAGCGCGAGCGCAGGTGCGAGGACACAGAGGCCCCAGTACAGGCTTGTGGCAGTCTCGGTTCTGGGCAGTGGGACTTAAGTCTGAAACTCTCAGGCTGGCGGCTGGGCCTTCCCAGAGGAGCCTGCGCCCTAGTTTCATCCCTGGTCAATTCCCCCCCACCCCCCGCCGCACAGCCTGCAGCGGAGACGAAGCCAAGCATCGCGGGCTATACGAGGGGAGGCGCGCGAGGCTGCGCGGGAGCGCGCGGAGCGGGCTCGTGGACTGCTGGAGGCTGCCGAGCAGCACCGGCTGGACCTGGTGAGGGCAAGAGCAAGAGGCGGGGCTCGGGCTGGCGAGGTTGGCGAAGAGAACTAGACAGCCTGAACCCTGTCCGCAGGAGGAACACAATCGGAAGCTGCAGGAACAGTGGGAGGATCTGTCCAGCCAGGTACGTACGGAGTCTCAGGCCACGCCCTCGCCCCCAAGGCCCGTAAGCCAGGCACTCACAAGCTCTATCCCCAGCTTTTCTACTATGGAGGAGAACAGCTGAGTCAACAGCGAGCAGAGCAGCAGCTGGGGACTCAGCTTATGGCACTGCAGGTACTGGGGAGGGGCCGGGGGCGGAGTATGGCTCTGGGAGGGGCCGCACGCTTGCTTGGGTGGAACTTGGGACCCTAAGGCCAGAGATCGAGCCTCGGGGCACAGAGATGTGCGAGGCCTGCAGGTTCTTGACATCACTTGGATCCTCCAAAGAAACATCTGGAGCTGGCGGAGGCCAAATTCACCATGCAGGCAGAAGGCCTGCGACAGGTGCGAAGGGCGCTGGGCTCTGAGGGGAGGGTTTGTGGAGAGGGTATGGCCTGACGATGCTCATCCAAGCCCCTGGCTTCTAGGGTGTGCAGCGTACGGAAGAAGCCTGGGCCAGCTTTCAGGAGCAGAGTGGAGTTCTGCAGGTGCGGCCCCATCGGTTCTGAGAGCCGGTCCCTTTCGAATGCCCCACGGCCTCAATCCTTTCTCCTTACCCCCTGACCCGTGGTGGACCTCATCCTTCACCCTGAGTACCTGTTGCCATCCTCCAGGAGCTGCAGGGAAAGGTGATGGAGGCAGCGGCTGCGCTAGAGGCTACGCGCGGTGGCTCGGAACCGTAAGGTTTGGGACTAGGGAGGACAGCTGGGCAGCGCGAGGCCAGGCCAGGTGGCCCATTATACGTGGCGTTTCTGCAGGTGGAACTCGCAGCCTCGTCGGGTGCAGGATTGTGCTGGCTCACTTATGGAGGAGGTGGCTAGAGCTGACTGTGTGAGCACAGGCAGGGGCGTGCGGGCTGGAGCTGGGACCTGCCCCTTACGGGCGACCTGCTTTCTCGGGGAGAAACTGGCCTAGAGCCTGGCCACTACCCTGGCGCAGAGCTGGATGCGGCCCTTTCTCTGCAGGAAAAGCGGCTGTTTGGCGGTGCGGGCGCGGGGAGCATCAGGTGAGTGACTAGCGAGGGCTGGGTGGTCCGGGTTCTTGGAGCTCCCACCCATGGGTTCGTTGGTGGTTCTACAGGCTGTGGGCGTTGAGTGCACTGCAGACGCTGCTGCTGCTCCCGCTGGGCTTCCTGGCGCTGCCCATGCTCTACGTGGCGCTGGCTAAGCCCGACACCGTCGGCCCAGGACTTCCGAGTAGTCTTGGCTCGGACGCAGTCTTCCGCCGGCTTCGCTACACGCTGTCGCCTTTGCTTGAGTTGCGTGCTCGAGGACTGCTGCCTGCCTAGAGCACATCATGCTGGCTTCGGCCGCCTGCACCTCTGTCTCCTTTGTGGTTTCTGGGGTGGCCTGTGTGAAAAGGACGGGGGTGGAGCTCGTGTGTCCTTATAGATCCAGTGACCCCTTGATACCTGGACGTAGCAGAGCTGCTCCGATGTCCAGGCTGTCCTTTTTTCACAGACCTGGCTACTGAGCCCCAGCCTGACTCTCTAGGGAGTAATTTGCTGTGAGCCTGAGCTTTGGGCAGGGTGCTGGCCTGTCCGTTCTCCTTGGGGTGTGTGGATTATTTTTCTCGGATGTGCAGTTACCCCAGGACCCCCCTACAACATTGGGGTTCCCTCTGAGCAGGTTTGAATTTGCCAAACCCAATCTTCCTCACAGCATATGAACACACCGACAGCGTGTGCTTACCACTGTGGGCTTCGTGGGGAACATACTAGTATATAAGCAATGTCCTGATTAGTGGAAATGAATCTGGGTGGAATTTTGATACTGCTCTACTTACTTACTTGGAGTTGGGCGTCTCATGCCATCCCAGCTTTGAATTCACAGTGTAGCTGAGTGATCTTGCCTTCATCTCCTGAATGTTTGGATTTCAGGCATGAGCCACCAGGTGTGGTTCATTCTGTTCTGGGGATTGAACTAACCATTTGTGAATGCTGAGCTATCACCACGGCATTTAAACAATTGCAGCTTTTCTGGTAAGTTTATTGGTGACTTGCTTAATGGCCTGACAAAATGGTCTATAAAGATGAACACAGAGAAAGCACCTGTTGTGGTTAAGGTTAATGGCATCCAGCAGCCTATTAGTTTTGCCATTGGAGTCTCCAGCTCCTTGAATGGGTGATGGCTGTCTTGCAAGCACAAGGACTGGAGTTTGATCCCAAGAACCTATGTAAAAATGCTATGTGGTGATGATGTCAGTGACTCCAATGCTGGGGAGGTAGAGACAGGGGCATGCCACTAAGCTCCAGTCAATGGGAGACTGTTTCAGGAAACTAGCTGGGGGCTAGAGAAATGGTTAAGGGCATTTGTTGCTCTTTAAAAAAAAATTATCATTTTTGTTTTATGTGTATTGCTGTTCTGCCTGCATGTATGTGTGAGGGTATCAGATCTTGGAGTTATAGACAGTTGTGAGCTCTCATGTAGGTGTTGGGAATTGAACTCAAAACCCTTGGAAGAGCTGAGCAATCTCTCCAGCCCCCATTTGCTGCTCTTAAAGAGAATCTGGGTGTTCCATCAAATAAATCCCAGAACCTGGGCTGGAGTGGTATAGCAATTAAGAACACTGGCTGTTCTTCTAGAGGACCTGGGTTCAATTCCCAGCACCTACATGGCAACTCACAAGGGGATCCAACACAAATAAAAATTAAAAACAAAACAAACACAAACCCATGGGCTGGAGAGATGGCTCAGAGGTTAAGAGCACTGACTGCTCTTCCAGAGGTCCTGAGTTCAATTCCCAACAACCACATGGTGGCTCACAACCACCTGTAATGAGATCTGGTGCCCTCTTCTGGCCTGCAGGGATACATGCGGCAGAACACTATACATACTAAACACATAAATCTTAAAAACAGATGTCCTGGGTTCAGTTTCCAGTATTCACACCAGGTATCTGACAACATCCTATGACCATTGTTCCAGGGGATCTGCTTCCCTCTTCTGCCACCCTCGCTGAGCACCAGGTATGGTCATTGTGCACAAACTACATGCAGACACACACACATAAATAATCTTACAAAACAAAACAAAACAAACCCAGCATTGAGGTGTACGCCTTTAATACCAGCACTGGGGAGGCAGAGGCAGGCAAATCTCTGAGCTGGAGCCCAGCCTGGTCTGTATAATGAGTTCAAGGACACAGCCAGGGCTACATAGAGAAACCCTGTCTTGAAAATCAACAAAACCAAAACCAAATCAAATAAAAAGCAAGACCAGGGTTACAGATCTGGGCAACTACTCTCGAGTTCACTTTTGTTTGCTTTCTCAGTTTCATCCCTACACCTACTCTGCTTCCAGTCCTGCCTACTGGGGATGGGCCTTATGCATGTCAGGCGAAAACTTTAACCACTGAACAGATATGGAGACAAAGGTCAGCCTAGGGAAGTCTCTCCTTGGAGAGGAAGTCTGTTGGGAGAAGGCATTAATCCTGAGGTCACAGGCTGGGACTACAGCTAAGAGTGGTATGTTTGCCTAGCATGCATAGGCCTTGGGTTTGATCCCCAGTACCAAAACCAAACCAGATTCCTTAAGCTCAGTGTGACTTGGATCAGGAATTCAACTACAGGGCAGATTTGAGGCCAGCTAACAACACAAATGTAGCACATTTTGGGATTTTAATTTTTTTTCATGTTTACACAAGAAAATACTTCAGTGTACCTGTGTAAGACGGCAAACAAGTAGGGAATGTGTCCAGTGCAAACACTCACACCCATGCATTCATCACCACCACAAGCTTGTCAGTCTCCCGAACCAAAGCTCCATGTGCCTGTCACAGCGCCACACCCAGGCATGGTAACAGTATGAGGTACTCTGGGTACCAGAGGTTTCGGATCAGCCTGCCCCTAGTAGGGGATGTCATTCTGGTAGTACTGGATCATATCATAGGTCCGGCTCCTGAAAGGTCAAGTGAGAGAGTGAAGGCTCTGGTTTCCAGGAGCCCCTCCCCACCTGCTTGCCCTTGGAAGGTTCAGGAATGCTGGGTGACTTGCCTGTTGCTGAGGAAACAGCTCTGGATGACCTTCATGATAAAATTTGCTGCCTCTCGTTCTGTCATGTTAGGGCTGAACCTGTGTCTGGGGAGATGAAATGCTGCATTTGTAGGCATCTGTTCAGCTGTGGCCCCCTTCTACTGGTGCGGCCTAGTGTGTTCCCTGACCCTTTCCAGCAACTAGTAGGTCATTTGGGGAGCTCAAGACCGTCTTTCTACTCCAGGAACCCTGTCTGTTCTGGGGTTCCAAGGATACAGAAAAGGTTTCTAGGCTGAGCCCCAGCGGATGGACAGCCCTTCCCCAAGTGGCACCTACTTTAAAAGCTTGATAGTCTGGCCTCGGAAACAGGGCAGGCCCGTGTCCAACATGAGTGTAACTAGGGAGACGACTGCATCCATATAGGGCCTGTGGAGACAGCAAGGGTGGAGAACAAAGCCAGCTTGAGCAGGAACCTGGGTCACAGTCCTGTGATCCAGCTGCCACTTTCCTACACAATCGGTTTGCCTCCCTGTGTGAGTGTCCTACCCTATCCCTAGCAGGCCAGGTTTCTAGTCATGGTTTCAAGGATGCTCTGTGTGGTGTTAACCTCAGTAGCATGTGAAATAAAGCAAATTGATACTCCATGGGACATGTGGTTGATGCCAGTGCTGGGACTACGGTGAAAGGGTGGGCAGGAAGTCCAGAGTGGGAGCTCACAGCTAAAGGATGCTGGTAGATGACGAGGTCACTTGTGGGAGACTACAGGATGTGGCTGCCCATTCAGAGTGGAAGTTGCTTAAAAAGGTAGAATAGGTGACTAAAAGAGAAGGCCCTTCACTTTTTACAGATTTATCACTGGCCTTTAGTCCCATCACTCAGAGGCAGAGGCTGGCTTCCCAAGTTCTAGGCCAGCCTGGTCTACACAGTGAGTTCTAGGACAGCCAGTGCTGTTACACAGAGACATCCTGTCTTGAAAAACAAAACAAGTAATTTTGGTTGTGAGCTTAGCCTTATTAAAGAGAGGGCTTGTCTCTTCTACATAGTTCCCGGACAGCCAGAATTATGTAGTGAGACCCTGTCTGGAAACAACAGATTGTGTGTGTGTGTGTGTGTGTGTGTGTGTGTGTGTGTGTGTGTGTGTGCATGCATTTGATGTGTATATGTGTGCAGGTGCCTGAATAGGCTAGAGTGGGTAATGCATCTCAGAGCTGAAGTTACAGGTATCTGTTGGCCACCTGCTGTGAGTGCCATTAAGCCTGATTCCCTCCAGGGGGCATGAGTGCTCCCTTCCACATTGCTCATGGGCTCACCGCACAGCCAGATAACCTCGGACACACATCTCCATGAACCACTTGAAGGGTGTGGCTTCCATCTTGCCTCCCATAATCATCACCATCTCATCTGTCAGCTTGATGTCTGGTTCCCAGCCAAGGTTGCCACCCGGTGAGCTTTCAAACATGAAGCCAAAGTCTGCAAAATTCCAAAAAGCTGCCTGTCACTGAGGCAGGAGCGAGGGCAGGGTGGGTTATTTCCAGTAGAGGAGGACTCAGCCACACAAGTAGGGGAGGAAGCTGGGGAAGAGGAGGCAGGCTTGTGTCAGGCTAGAGCAGACACATTCCACCAGCTTTCCCTCTACCAAGTGTAAGCTGCCTGCCATTCTAGTCCCCAGCTCTCTAGGGCTTGGCTGGCTACTTCTACAGTAGTATAGTAGTACAGCCACTGGCTTTGGGTGCACTTGCACTCTACAATGGGCAAAGGGAGGGGAGAATGGCACAGCCTGGCTGACCGATGTGGATGATGTGGCCTTTCTTGTCCAGCATGATGTTGCCATTGTGCCTGTCCTTGATTTGCAGCAGGAACAGCAGGAGGCTGTAGGCAGCCATGCTTCGAATAAAGTTGTAGCGTGCCTGTGTGGAGAGAAGGCTATGGTCTCAACCTGCCTCTGTGCCCCAGCTTAGAGGCAGAGCTGGGTCAGGAAGGCAGAGACAGCTCGCAGTAGTGAGTGTGGCTGTTGGTGTGCAGACAGCAGCACTTTCTGCACCCTGGGGTTCTAGGTTTCTGTAACACTAAAAGAAAGCTATGGGGGACTGATTTAGCTCCTAAAAGAGGAGGACAGAAGGTAGATAGGTGAGGCCCTGGGGCTAGCTACCTGCTGAAAGGCCAGGGTAGACTCATCCCCATACTGGCGTGTGAAGTAGTCATACATGCCAAAGTCAGTTTGTCGGCCCAGCTGGTCTCTGGAGGTGCAGTCCGGTATGCACTCAATCACTCCACACTAGGAAGGGAAGGAGGAACAGTTAGGTGGCACAGTGATATGATGGTTCCTTTGCCTATCATGCTCTAGGAACTCACCCCAGGAGCAGTAGCCACCACCCGATAGGGAAAAACGAAGAGATCCAGGCCAACCAGCTGGAAGATGTTCTTGAAGAGGTCGATGATCTGCAGGGCTAACATGTCCTGGACCAGAGAAGGCACAGGATAGTCAGGGTCCTCCCTGTAGCCTCTGAACCACTTGGAAATTAGTGGCCTTGAGGCTCACACAATAAAGGAAGGTAGAGGTCTGGCTTCATGGCCCACCCAAACTGAGCTATCTCGGGACTGTCCAAAGAATGTGCAGGGTGGGGCTGGAAGGGGATTCTGGGTTTGTTCTAATGTGAGGGGCTCTCCTTTGGTGTCACTAGGGGATAGTGCCTTGCCCCGTGAGCCTGATATGGCCAGCTCTGTCACCTGCCGGCAGTCATCCCCCACTTTGAAGATGGCTGCTTGCCAGCAGATCTTCTTGCCATCAGCCTCCTGCCCTCGACACTCATCCTCAGCATCTGAGCGGCACTGCAGACCTGGGGTGGGGGAGGGGTGCTGTCTGTTAGCCTAGGGGCCTGAGAAAGATCTTGAGATCACCTCTGCAAAGCACTAAGGGGTTCCAAGAAACCTCATGGGTTATCAGTAGAATCATAGGGCCAGAGTTTTCCTAGGAACATCCAAATTTAGAACTTGTATGAAACATAGCCTCCTGGGAGCCAAGCTGAGGATTCAGGGATGAAATAGAGCCAGGCCACTGAGGACATCTCCACATTGGTCTGTCTCCAACCACAACTGTGATCTTATTTGGAATTAAGGTATTGAAGATGCAGTCATGTAAAGAGTCATACTAGACGACAAGTGTCCTTTTAAAAGAGACAAGGCCGCTCCAGACAGGCAGAGATGGAGTGATGTTCAGTAGTATCACTGATATGGATTGCTACAACCACAGGAAGGGAGAGGCAGAGAACACCCAGCCCAGAACTTTAGATTCTTGTGTGGCCACAGCCTGATCCTCCCTTCACTGGAGCATGCCCAGTGATGTCGGTCTCCAGATCTGTGAGACTGCACAAGTCTCTAGGTGCCACTCAGACTACATGCCTCTGTACAGAGCCTGACACTAGTGTGCACCACAAAGGCTCAGTGAGTGGGGCTCCAGTGACTTGGGTGACAGATTCTAGGGTAAGCAAATGTTACTGCAGAGCATTGGAAGGCTGAGCCCACAGGCAGATGCATGGCAAACATCTTTTATAGGATGCTCATAGCAAACCAGCTCTAGTGAGAAGAGACCCTGTACTGCAAGGAGCTATGACTGACCTTCTTTTTCAAGTTCGCTCACTCCACATCGCTTCACCTTAAACTTGGCCAGATATGGAGCTTTTGCAGCACTGAAAAAAGAATGTAGCACATGAGACGGCTAGTAGACTCCTGAGTGATGCACACTTGTGTAGGACAGGCACTCACCTCTGCATTGGTGTCCCTGACTTGTAGTCAATGTCTAGCACAATTGCTTCAGGGTTGCTGGGCAAGTAGCAGCCTGGGCAGGCACAAAAGGGAGCTACATGTCAACCACAGGGAGCCACAACCAGTCCCTACCACAGGCTTCCCATGCAGACTTGTTCTGTGCTCAGTGTAGGTCTGCCCTTCCTAACTCAGACCCTTCACGATCCATCCAGACAGCCAGCAAAAGAACCCCAGCCTGCTGGGGTGTGCTAGACCTTAGCTTTGTGGCAACTACCCTGCTGCTGCCTGGGCAAGTTTTGGGTTTGCTACAGTCTCAATGGAGACTCCTACCCTGGCTGCACTGGCCTAGCCTGTTCTCAATACACTCCATCTCTGTGTTCTGTGCAGTTACGCACTCCAGCTTCTCAGTGTAGTGGTTTGAATAGGAATGGATCCCATAGACTCATGTGTTCGAATGCTTGGTCATAATGGCACTATGAGGAGGTGTGGTCTTGTTGGAGGAAGTGTGTCACTGTGGGGTGGGCTTTGAGGTCTCAGCTCAAGCCAGGCCTAGAGGCTCACAGCTTTCTTCCTGCTGCTTGTGGATCAAGATCTCAGCTACCTCTCCAGCACCATGTCTGCCTGCATGTCACCATGCTTCCCACTGTAAAGGACAAAACCTCTGAACTGTAAGCCAGACCTAATCAAATGTTTTCTTTATAAGAGTTGCTGTGGTCATGGTGTCTCTTCACAGCAAAAGAAACCCTGACTGAGGCACTCAGTAAATATGTCCAGTAAGCAGACAAGAGGAAGTTCATTCTTCAGGTTTGGGATGCTGGGGGCCCTAAGTGTGTGATGTGGCTGACAAAGCCTGGCCCCATGGGGGTGGGGGGTGGGGAGGTGGGATGGGGGGAAAATGGAAATGGGGGGGAGGACAGCAGCTCCCTGTTGCCCTGAGGCTGCCAGCTTACCAGGCTGCACCTTCACTTCAGACAGAGCTGACAGACAAGCCTTCTTTCTTTCGTCACCTTTAGGGTAGGGCCTGAGAAACAAGACAGATGCTCTGGACATGGTGATACACAGCTGTAACAGCAGCACTCAGATGTGGGGGCCAGAGGGTCTGGAGCTTCTGCTACCTAGTGAGTCTGAGGCCAGCTTGGGTTATCCAAACTGTCTAAAGCACAAGGTTCTGCTCTGTTCTGCAGAATCTGGCTTCCAGGGATAGAGAGCTCAGTCCCTGGTGATTGATTCATAGTGATGCCTGCTCTGCATTCCTCAGAGAAGCCAGATGGCCCCAGAAGGTGGCAGGGGCAGAAGTGGAGTTGTTCCCTGGCACCTCCGCCCACACATTTGGTGGTGTGTCAATGCTGTTGAGGTACTGAGAGAACAGGCGACTGTGGGGCCTGACCCACATGGCATTCTGGGTGAATGCCATATATGACCTTTACTGGTAAGCCCCAGCAACCTGGCTCCACTAAGGTGAGGTGGAGGATAACTGCAACTTGTTGTGTCTTGATGCCCTGGACATGCCCCTCCATGCTGAGTTGAATATGGGAGTGTTTCCCAAAGGCCCAGATGCTAAGGAGAGATTCTCAACTTTAACTGCCCAGTGAGGGCAGGCATGGTGGCGCATGCCTGTAGTTCCAGCACCCACAAGGCAGATCTCTGAATTTGAGGTCAGCCTGGTCCACATGGCAAATTCCCGCACAGTCAGGACTATATAGAGAGACCCTGTCTCAACCCCTTCTCCCCTCAAAATTCTCCAGCAAGGAGTTTTAGGTCCCTGGGGCTACAGCCTTGCAGGGGTTATGGTACACCATTTGCTTTCTCTGCTACAGTTGTTATATGTACTAAGCGCACACTCTATCACTAAGAAGATATCCATATTGTCCCCCACCTCCCCTTGTGTGTGAGTGTGTGTCTGTGTGTGTTTTTTGAGAAGGTCTCTCTCTCTCTCTTGCTCTGGCTGTCTTGGAATCACCACCTGCCTCTGTCTCCCAGGTGCTAGGATTAAAAGAGTGCACTTCTACCCCAGCCTGCATTGTTCCTCTTAAGTTGGTTGTCTTAGGTGTGTTGTAGTGACATACTTCCCTACACCTTTGTGTGTGATCAGGGCCCCTGGAAACATGGTGAGGGCCCTCAGTGAATGCAGCAGGAGCAGCCTGCATGTACAATGAGGGCAGCTTATGGAGTGGAAGAAGCTGGGAAGAGCTGTGCTCAGTGGTCTTTTCTCCAGGTCACCTTGGGCAAATGTCAAATGCCAATGATGCACTGCCTTGTCCCATGCCCCCAAAAGCCACATGAGTGCAGAGCCCAGGCTAACATAGAGGGGAGCAGGGGGGATGAGGACAAGATGTCTCAAGACTCTCTCTCAGGACAGCCACTTACTTGATGATGGCTGACACGTTGGTGATCTTGTTAAAGAAATCAAATTCCCGTTGATAGAAATCTTTGGCTGGGCCTGATAGGGACCCTGTGATTTCTTCTACTAACTGCTCCAGAAGGTCACCAATGTCAGCTGAGGAGACAAAGATGGTGAGGTTTTCTTTTCTTTTCTTTTTTTTTTTTTTTCTTTCTTTCTTTTTTTTTTTTTTTTTTTATTTGATACAGGGTTTCCCTGCGTGGCTTTGGAACCTGTCCTGGAAGTAGCTCTATAGCCAGGCTGACCTTGCCTCCTGAGAGCTGGGATTAAAGGTGTGCACCATCACTGCCCAGCCTAACTATAATGATTTTTGAAATTATAGTGGACAACAACAATCAAATTATGGTTCAATGAGAGGAGCAGTGCTGGTTGATAAATGGTCAGATTCCTATGCTGGTAAGTGGGGGACATAGAAGGGTTTGTTCTGAGACAGGGTTGGTGTGTAGCCTTAGCTGGCCTGAACTTGCTTCTAAGACCAGGCTGAGACCTTGAACTCACTGAGATTCACCTGCCTCTGCCTCTCAAATGCTGCCATTAAAGGTGTGTGCCATCATGTCCAGCTCTTTACTTTTTTAAATTTATTTTTGTGTGTGGATGTACACATACTATGTCACACATGTGGAGGCCAGAGGTCTGTTCTCTTCTTCCACTATGTGTGATTCAGGAATTAAACTTATTTTGCAGGTTTCATGGTAGGTGCCTTTATCTGCTTAGCCAGATACAGATCAGAGGCACAGGAACCAGAGTAAATTCTAGGGTACACAGCAAAGTTCTGTCACAGATAAGCAAATGAGCTAGCAAACCAAAGAGCAAAAGTGTGAGCAGCTTATGGGCCACTGTCTGAGAACTGCTGTCACCGAGTTACAGCTGTGCTAGGCACAGACTCTTACAGGACAGGCAGTTGCAAATGCCATGAGAGGACAGGATCCCCAGGCTGGGGGAGCACACACACAGAGGGCCTCTGAGAGAGCAGAAGTCCTGTATAGGCTCTAGAGGAGATGGCAATGGGGAAAGGCCTGAGAGGCCAAAGTACTCACGGTCTTTCTGGTGCCCTTCTTCATCGAGGTAGATGTTAGTTTTCATATTCCAGATAAACTGGTGTGCCAGAAGCTGGGACTTGGCTGCCGCCCAGAGAATGTACTCACGCACATAGCCCATCTGTAGGAAGGCAAGGCCACAGTCAGCCTTTACACTTGGAAGAAACTCTTCCTAACCTAGGACAACAGGTAACTCCCATGTCTTGGCTGCGTGGTTCCCTTCAACATGGATGTACCTGTCAGGGTCCGTGCAAAGTGCAGCAGAGGAGCCAGCCCAGGCTGGGGGCTGGCCCCTCATGGCTAGGGCTCAGGGCTAGGGCACAATGCAGGCCTGGTGTCCTGTGTGGTCCCATTGGTATTTAAGAACCATGGCTTATTTGTAAGGTTGTACAGAATGTTCTGCACAGGATCCAGGAAGCTCTGAGGTGTCCAGAGGAGCATGGCTCCAGCACATTGATGGTTATCATCAATGGTTCCATCTCATTTTCCCCTACCATTATCTGGTAGCTCCTGTTCTTTTATGTTGTTCCTTCTCTCTCTTTGGTATGTGTATGCATGGCATGTATGTATGTGGTTGTGTGGGGAGGTCAAAGGTCGACACTGGGGTCCTCCTCAATCACTTTCCACCTTAGTGGTGGTAATATGGTCTCTTAACCAAACTATAAGCTGATCTAGGAGTTTAAGGCAAGCCTTGGCTCACAGTTCAAGGCCAGTCTGGTTATATAACACCTTGTCTCAGTAAACAAAAACAAAAATGTAATAGAACAAAGTTGCCCAAATTCACAAGTTTCTTTCTTTTTTTCTTTCTTTCTTTCTTTCTTTTTTTTTTTTTTTTTTGTTTGTTTTCAAGATATGGTTTCTCTGTATAGCCCTGGATGTCCTAGAACTCACTCTGTAGACCAGGCTGGCCTCAACCTTGGAGATCTGCCTGCCTTTGCCTCCCAAGTGCTGGGACTAAAGGTATGAGCCCCCACTGCCTAGCCCAAATCCACAAGTTTAAAATGATATTTAAAACCCATTGATAACCTTTGAATAAATTAATCCAGAATTTTATTTATTTTTAATATTTTGGTTTTCAAGATAGGGTTTCTCTGTGTAGCACTGGCTGTTCTTGGAACTCACTTTGTAGACCAGGCTAGCCCTGAACTCTGAGATCTGCCTGCTTCTAGCTCCTGAGTTCCCAGATTAAAGGTATGCCACCACAGCTGGTAATGTACTTGTTTTTATTTATTTTTTTTTTGTTTTAATTTCATTTATTATTTTGTGTTTGTGTTTGGGTGAGTGCCCGAGAGTCACAGTGTGCATGTGGAGATCAGAATACAACTCCACAAATGGTCCTCTTTTCCCATCATGGCATCAGGAACTGGATTCCATGGTTGGGTTTCTGTGGTATGCACTTTTATCCTGTGTGCCATCTGGCCTCCAAATTCATATGAAAATAAATGTCTTGTTTAAGCTACCCGGTTGTTGCTACTTTTATGTGTAGCATGATTAGAACACATCCTTTATTACCTAAGCCTTATCACTATCCTATGACAACAGCCAGACTCAAGGGATGTCTTGTGATTTGCTGAGACCTGACCCAATAAAGATCCTAGAACAGGCTGCCCATCTACAGGAAACAGCTGGACAACGTAGCAGAGCCTTCCCTCTCTGCAGAGGATGAGGCAGTAAGAGCAAAAGGTTCAGTTATGACTGCACAGTCCTGTTTCTGAGGGATCCCAGAGGAAGCCAGTTTGAGCTGGGGACTAGGAGCTAAGGGCAGCAATATGTACAGCTGTCAAAGGAAGTGGAAGGTTGTGCCAATACGTACCTTGTCATATCTGAGAGCCTGCACAATCTGGGGAATGTAGAACAGAATGGCATCCTGTATAACAGTTAAAACAGTAATGAACGTTGGACCTGCACATGGGATGCTGCCTCCTGCTGGAGAACTGGGGAAGGTGCAGAGGATAACAAGAAACATCCAAGGATTTGTAACACATTGGTGAAAACAAACACTCAGATGCAGAATAGTACCTCATCAATAAGGAGAGGAGCCTGCCCCAGGTAAATGGGCTGAAAGTTACTACAGACTTTCTGGTGCTGAAGCTGTAGCAAGCAGAGCTCTAGAACATTCTACAGACCTTTCCCTTTCCCTGCTATAGACCCTCCATCATGGCTACCACAGAATTTCCAGGAGTTTGCTGTTGGGATAAAAGGCATGGTATACTGCTCACCTGTCGTGTTAGGGACCACACTGAAGCAAACTTTCTCCTAAAAAGCTAAAAACTAGAAAACACATGAATTGCAACTAGATTCATTCATTCATTCATTCATTTTTTTTTTTTTTTTTTTAAGAGTGGGTCTCACTGTGTAGAGATACCCCTGCTTCTGCTTCCCTGGTGTTGGTATTACAGGCGTGTGCCACCACAGCCCAAATTAATCTTCTGCCACTATTAGAGTCAGTAAGAAAGATATGCTCTAGATGAACCTGCACAGTTGGGTGCACTCCAGGCTGCACTGTCTTACATCTATCCACTTAGCCACACTGGGACAACTACACCCTAGGCTGGCTTGGCGCTCAGCATGGCTCTGAACTCACCGGAGGGAAGGAACGCAGGACTTTCACTCCATACTGTGCAGTGAGAGGGTGTGGTGGATACATGCTGGAGAAGTAGGAGAGGCCTGTGGGTGGGTCCGTGGGTGCCCAGCACAGAACATGGCTGAGCTCGGGAGCGTCTGCATCGATGGTATGCCAGGTGACAAGGAACTAGGGAGAAAGTTGGTAGACAGGGATGCAGTAGTCTTTTTAGTCATGGCCTATTCTAGAGTGGCTATAGCAAAGGGCAATAGGCTGGGTGTGGTAGTGCATGTCTTTAATCCTAGCATGCAAGAGGTAAAGGTAAGCACATCTCTGTGAATTTGAGGTTGGCCTGCAGCAAGATCTACATACATAGTAAGTTCTAGGTCAAAAAAGAAAAGAAAAGAAATTTGCAGTAACAAAACCATTTATGATAAAATAATTGATGTTTCTGACATATTATGTGAAGTAGCATAATTGTAATAAATCCAAGTTGAGGGACTGGGAATGTAGCTCAATGGGTAGTATGTATTCAAGGCTAATATGCACTGATCCCCAGCACTGCATAAAACCAGCTAAGGTTATACACACCTGTAATCTTAGTACATGGCAGGTGGAAAATGGAGGATCAGAAATTCAAGGTCAGTTTTAGCTATATAGTGAATTCAAGGTTATTGTGAGACATATGAAAACCCATCTATAAACAGATTTTAAGCAGACTAAATATTTTCTTATCATAAACATAATACTTATTTTATGCTAGAAGTAGAAAATGCAGGAAGTCAAGAAAATTCTACCACTGAGGTTACCCGATAACTTTCTGTCTAGTGTGATAGATGTAATAATAATTTTGTTTTAGAGACAGAGTTTCACTCTGTAGCCCAGGCTAGCCTCTGCCTCATGATTTCTGGTATTAAAGGTATGCATCACCATGTCCAGCATTGAAGTCATTTGATCTCATGGTGCAGAGATGAATCCAAGATTCACAGAAGCATTATGCCAGCAGCCTTCTTTAACTTAACACTTAGTTCTCAGATCTTTCTTATTTATTTATTTATTTATTTATTTTTGAGACAGGGTTTCTCTGTGTAGCCCTGCTTGCCCTGTAACTCACTCTGTAGACTAGGCTGGCCTCATACTCCACCTGCCTCTGCCTCCCAAGTGCTGGTATTAAAGGCGTGCATCACCACCAGCTGGCAGAGATTTAATTTTATGTGTATGAATGTTTGCCTAAGTGTTTATCTGTGCCATGTGTGTGTTAGAATTGGGTGGGTGTAGGCCCTCTGAGGAGTAGCCCGTGTTCAACCACTGTGCCAACTCTCCAGCTCTTTTTATTTCTTTTCTTTGACGCACAATTCCATGTGTGGACTAGGCAGCTGTAAACTTTGATCCTCCTTCAGTCTCCCAAGTATCGGGGATTACAGCCCTCTACTGGTGATCAGGCCCAACTGTAGTTCGACAAATGTCTAAATTAATAAAGTACACCTTTCAGTTTGTCTGTGAGGTCCACAGAGGACTGGATCCTGAGAGCTCTGACCTGATAAATAGATGAATAGATGAATTATACCCTGCCCCCCAGAGACAGGGTTTCTCTCTGTAGCCCTGGCTGTCCTGGAACTAGTTCTGTAGACCAGGCTGGTCTTGAATTCACAGAGATCCACCTGCCTCTGACTCCCGAAAGCTGGGATTAAAGGCGTGTGCCACCACCACCATCTGGCCCAGCTTAATCTTTTGATAGATTCATAATATGATGGTATTATTTTGAGGTGGTGAAAAGTGCATGGGACCTGGTGGAGGAGATCAGTCACTGGAGCTGTGTGTTTGGATGCTGTGCTTTGCCTGGATCCCTTCCTGTATTCTCTTGCTCTGTCCACATCCCAGGATGTGAACAGCCTCCTGCACAGGGTCCTGCTGCCATGATGTTCTGCTCAGCCATATGAGGCTGAGCCCTCTGACACTGATCAAGGTAACCCTTTCCTCCCTGAGTTGTTCTGTGGGGTATTTGGTAATAGTAATGAAAGTAACCATGCCTTTCTGGAAGACATTCTAGATGTAGCTTGAACTTGAGCTTGTGTGTAGGGGCTGCACTACCTTGATGGCTTCAGGGACATCACTAACAGCTCCTGGATCCAACCGAACGAGACGGGTCACTTCATTCCCAATGGCTTCTGTATTCTTGAACCTACAGTGCATACAGAGTTTGGGTCACTGCCACAGAAGAGCTAGAGAGAAACACTCAGCTGGAGGGATTTGGATCAACACTATATGACAGATAGCTAAATGTTGTAGGCAAGTAACACTGCAAAGTCTGAAAAGGACCCTTTGAAAACTTACATCATCACAGCATTCACAAGGAGGTGACAGGATGAATCCCACAATTTGAGCAACCCTGTTTACATAAAACCTTTTCTATGTAAGATGGCTTAGTGGACAAGGGTTGATGCCAACCTTGATGACCTAAGTTCACTTTCCTAGTCCCACATGGTAGAAAGAGAACAAACACTAGCAAGTTGGCTTCCGATCAAGACACAGACACACAAAGAGACTAAAAAAAATTCCTTCGCAAAAAAAAAAAAAAAAAAAAAAAAACCAAAAAAGTAAAAAAACAAACCAAAAGACCTTTCTTTAGAGCAACCCTATCCTATCCTATATAGTCATCCATCCTTCTCACTACCATAGCTCTGAGCCTAGCTTTCTGGGCTGGCCTATCTCTGGTTCAGCATTTCACCTTACAATCTACACCCTTAAGCCCCCCTATCTGTTGGTGAGAGGGCAGACATAAGCCTGTAGGTGTTACTGACCCAGGTTAATGCAAGGGACAGTCCTGCTTTGAAAGGACTTAGAACAAGTCTGTTGTCCTGAGTCTGAGGTAGAGGAAACAGGAAAGTGCCAACCTTGGCTCCCATCATAAATACTCATCCTTGGCTGTAGGGAAGAAGGCTGAGGGACCATGTAGGCCACAGGGCTTATGCAATTCATCTCACCTGTTGTTCAGTCTGAAGGTTTTGTTTCTGTTGGAGATTCTTGCCTTGATAGACCTTATGGTACACTAGGCAAACAGCCACAGCAACAGTGTCTACTCCCAGCTTGAGCTCAAAGATGGCATTATTCAAACCCAAACACAACCCAAACTCTCCCAAATTGTTTCTGAGGACCACCTCCCAGGATGGAAGCCTTTACAAATTATACTGTTAGTGCCACTTTTGAAACAGTGCCAGGGTCTTGCGTGGTGCTAGCTTAGAGTTCTACCACTGAGTACAGTCCCTAGTCATACATATCACTTTCATTGGATCTAGGCAGGAGCTGACAAGATCACAAGGGCCACTGTGCAACCTCTGTACAGACTAGGTGAGAAACTTGCGTGTTCCAAACAGGAGTCATGTTATATTTCATGGCACTCTTGGGCCTCCGATGAAGCTGGGGTGACTGAGAGGCATACCTGGCTGGCAGCTGCACAGCGAGGTAGGGAGAGATGCTCCAGGCAAGGTTCACGTTGTCCTTCCACTGCTTCTCACTCAGGCTGATGTACTTGGACCTCCAGTTGGCCACACTGTTCTCTCCTGCCTGGTCCAGCTCTAGTTCTGGGGCTGACAGTGGGTTGTACCAAGTGATGAGGCGCTCGATTTCAGTGGCCTGGTGAGACCAAACAATGTCCAATGTATTTTCTGCATGCTACTCCTACCCCAAGGTGCTACACTGTTACACAGTGGGTAGTGTTTGTGGCCATAGGTCTTACCAACAGTGACAACAGTAGTGTCCTGCGTTTCATGTAATACTTGTGCAGCTGGGAACCCCGGTTGGTTTTCTTAGACATGCCTGGGGACAAAGACAAACATGATCATTGTCCTTTGAGGCCACTTATCTGCCTTGGTGTGGTGATGACTGAACCAAAACCTTGGCCATGATTTAGAATCTAGAAGAAGTTGCCTTTTAATATTCTATTCTGCCATTTAAGTGAGTATCCATCACACCACCAGGATGGGAACTCAAGATTGCTGAGAAGATGTAGGAGCCACCCACTACCCTGACCAACCTGACTTTTTGGAGATAGTAGACATGCCACTGGAGAGCGGATAAGTGTTGATCCAGCCCTGTGTAGCCTGTTGTCGAGAGCCCACAGTTATATCCAGGTTGCTCCGGGTGTCTTGGTTATCTGTGGGCAAATACATTACAGACTCTGGCTGGGATCAGGTGGCTCAAGACAAGGCACCATGGGAAGAGAGATCAGCAAGCCTTGCTCAGCACGCCAGGCACCAAGGTTGACTTCCCTAGAGCCTACATTAGATACCTTGGTGTGATGATGCATCCTCCTTCCTAGTCCTAAAGCTGCATAGATGGAGACAGAGGTAGCTCGGTGGCTAGCCACCCAGCAAGTTCCAGGCCAGTGAAAGACTTTGTCCAAAAAAGCCAGGCGTGTCAGTGCATGCCTTTAATCCCAACTCAAAGGGCAGAGGTAGGCAGGCCTCTGTGTGTTTGAAGTCACTGTCTCCAATATACCCTGGATGGGCCATGTGCCTGTCCTGCAGGGGTGCCCCTTGAAGGTATTTGGCTGACCTTATCATACAACAATGGATTAGGATGAAGTCATCTAGGTATGCTGGCCTTCCCCTACTCAGTGGGCACCTGGGAAATGAGCCTGTCCAGGGAGAAGCTCTAAGGAGGAGCGTTTGGCACTTGCTATACGCATCAGTAAGGGCCAGAGGAAGGGTAGCAAACATACAATTTAATGGGTGTTCAACAATATAAGGCACAGGCAAGATCAGGTCTCACTTGGGCCCTCACTGTTCTTGTCTGGCCTTTCTAGAACAACTCACAGAACACCCAGTCCCCCTGTGTACTCCTGTCTGCACTCCATATGCAGCAGCAGCTGTGCTACAGCCAGCAATGCTTACCTGGGGGAACAAGCTGGCTGGCAGTCAGATACTTCTTATCTGAAAACATGGCAGTCCAAAACTTAATCATTATGCTTATGTCTTCACGCAGCCTCTTTTCTCCTTGAGTAGGGAACTTTGGTGGACAACTGCAGACAATCATGAGAGGGAAAGAGACTGGAAAGCGTCACAAGACAATGACAGCTGATGTCAAAGTTCACTTACTCTCTTCTTTGGAGGGTAACCTGGAGCTAACTCATGGGAAGTATGACTGTCTTGATAACCCAGGCCTGTCTGCTCCGTCCCCCTACCCCATGTATGCTGTTCAGCTTTATCACTGAGGTGTCATTACACAGCTCAGACTGCCTTAACTCCATATGCGTGTGTGTGTGTATATATATCTATACATGTATATATATATTTCTCCCTATACATTGCAAGGAGGCCTTGATCATAACTTCCTGCCTTACAGCTTCTAGATCAATCAGACTGTAGTCCTGCACTACTGTACTTGGCTCATATTTACAGTTTCTGGTGAGTAGCATGCTGTGGCAGATGGTAATTTAGCTGTCTACATATAACCACACAGCCTATATTTGTAAAGACTCATGCGGCTGATATTTGTAGGATTTTTGTAACAGTCATTTACATTACCAGGAAAAGTAAGTATATACATTAATCTCCCTTTCTTTTATTTTTTTCTTGAGACAGGGTTTCTCTGTGTAGCCCTGGCTGTCCTACAATTTTCTCTGTAGACCAGGCTGGCCTCAAACTCACAGAGATCCACCTACCTTTGCCTCCCAAGTGCTGGGATTAAAGGTGGTGCTTCAGCTGCCACCTACCACCACCTGGCTTAAGTACATTATTATAGATTTTTATTCTTTGAAAATCTCAGGCATGTATGCCATGTTTCTTGATCACATGCACCCCTTCCTCTCTAATCATACCCCTTTAACACATCTCTTTCCCAGCATCAACTTTTTGCCTCCTTGTTTTTAGACAAGATCTCTCTATGTAGCCTTGGAACATGCTACGTAGATCAGGCTGGTCTAGAACTCAGAGATCCACCTAGGTGCTGGGAGTAAAGGTGTATACCACCACACCTAGCTCTCCCTTCCCTTTTCTATTACCCACTGAATTCAATTAGTGCTGTCTATACTTGTGTGGGTGTGGGTCAGTCATGGCTTTGTCTTTGATATAGTAGTCTTAATATATTATAGAAGCTGTTTTCAAATGCTCTTCCACATGCAGCTTCACACATGGCTGAACTACAGGTGTATGCTACTGTGTTTGGATGCTCTTAATTTTGACAAATAAAGATCAGATCAGAGTTAAGAGATTGTTGTATCACCTGAAATGGGTGGTGGGAACTGAACTTACAAACACTGGGAAAGAGCAAGTGCTCTTAACTCCTGAGCCATCTCTCCAGGCTTGCTCCCTGCTCCTGATTTTCTATCTTTTGTTTTGATAAAGTGAGTTTAGTTAGGGTTGGAGAAGCAGGGGTAAGATTCATTACAGCAACATGGGCAATTAATTAGTTACAGAATCACTAAAGAAAATATCTCTGTGTCTTCCAGGAACTATTAACTACCGGTAGAGTCTCAGGACCAGGGCTCTTTGAGCCCCTGCCCCAATCTCTTGAACAGACTGAACTCAAGAGACAATCTGCAGGCATTCCACTGGGCACCAGCACACGGCTGAGGATATTCCAGACTAATCATGCTTCCAGCATGAGCCAGGCAAGCTATGTTCTTAAGTTGCAGCTATGTCTGGGCATGTGTACAACACAGCTTGAGTTAATACCTGAAATAGTCAAAGGCTGTGGAGTAGATCTTCTCTCGAAGCACGTTTCGAATGGTTGCATTTGGAACCACATCAGCATGCAGGAGGGACAGCCCCAGGGTCAGCAATCTGGGAGAGAGCCACAAGGTTGAAGCACTAGCCAAGGACTGAGCCTCAAGCGGTATGGTCTAAGCAAACACCAGAGGCCCTGAGTACAGAGTCCAGAAACATTACCAAATTACCAGCTAGGGTATCATCATGTAGTTGTGTGCTCTCTCTCTCTCTCCCTCTCTCATATTCCAAGTAAGCCTTCAGTTCCCTTTTGGAGTGTGAAGATAAACCTGAATTTCTGATCCCCTTGCCTATTTCTTCTTAGGTGCTAGGATAACAGTGTTTTTTTTTTTTTTTTTTTTTTTTTTTTGTTTGCTTTTGGTTTTTTCAAGACAGGGTTTCTCTGAGTGCTGGGACCAACACCCAGCTTTGTTTGTTTGTTTGTTTTAAAGAAGCTGATGCACATCTTTAATCCCAGCATTCGGGAGGCAGAGGCAGGAGAGCTCTGTGAATTTGAGGCCAGTCTGGTCTACAGAGTGAGTTTCAGGACAGGCTCCAGAGCTACAGAGAAACCCTGTCCCGAAAAGTAAAAACCAAACCAAAATCTTTCTATGGATTGGCAAAGGTATTGTACAGTAAAGCCCGAAAGTTAAAATAATTAATTTAGTTAACTAAAAGTTTCCCTATTCTAAGATGAGCTCCTTAGTATAGCACTTGCGTAGCACAGTGAGGCCCCACACCACATAAAAACTGACACATTCTAGAGAAAAGCACTCTGAAGGAGAGTACTGGAAATGTAGCTCTAGCTCTGTAGAGCTCATACCTAACATACCTGATGCCAAGTTCCAGTCCTAGCATTACATAAAGTGGGTATAGAAAGACTCTTCTTTTGTTCCCGAGACAGGGCTTCTCTGTGTAACCCTGGCTGTCCTGGAACTCCCTTTGTAGACCAGGATGGCCTCGAACTCACAGAAACCTGTCTGTCTCTGCCTCCTGAGTGCTGAGATTAAAGGTGTGCACCAACATTGCCTGGCCATGGTCTGGAGTTCTAATGGGTGGTCAGTGGACATGAAGTCATGGTGTGTAGTTCTAATGAGTAGTCAATGGTGATGGGTCATGCATGGCCTGGAGTTCAGGGAAGAGGCAGACAGAGAGAATCTCTAATACTTGGGAAGATAAGCACACTGCTAGTAGCTATAGGCCCCATAGATGACAGCAGAGTCCATGTTCTAGTGAGAAAGACTGGACTAGGAGAGCAGGGGTTTGAGAGGATTTTAGCCAGCCAGAGGCTCATGGTCTCATGTTTTCTACATGTTCTTCCTGAGAACAGTGCCATAGGATTTACTCTCATTGCACAGAAGCATCACAGGACACACCTACCCACCCACACCATGATTCACATGTTACACACATGCCCTACATACCAGGAACAGGATACCCAGATGCCCCCAGAAAAAGAACCCTCACTTGAAACGTGGTCCGATGGCTGCCACATGCCTGTTCATGCTCCCCTTAGCTCCACCAATATTTAGGGACATGGAGCGCTGCAGCAGGCTTGAGAAGATCTCCACCTGGTCAGAGCTACAGTACTTGGCGATCTCAAACCGTTGTACCAGGAACTGGGTAAGGAGGTAAAAAAGCTGTGTGAGTTGGTGTGGGCCAGTCTCATCCCAGTGCTAGTTAGAGCAGCTAGTAAGAGGAGTTCTGGGTGATAGGAAAGCAGGCAGAACGGGGGGGGGGCGGTGTCTAGACAGCACCATTATCTTGGGTCAGGGCCCCTACACTGGCTCGTGCAGGTGTCCCTGTACAAAGGGGAGGCTGACTGGACAGAACACAGCAGGGCTTGGTAAGCACTTACATCGATCCAGATGTAGTGGGGTGTGACTTCAGGGGGACAAGGTCTTGGTTGACTTGCTTCTGATGCAGCCAGAGGGTCTGCTTCCTTTGTCTCAGCAGAAAACAGGCCAGACTTCTGCTCCACTGTCATGTGCCAGGCCCCTGCCATCTCCCGCATAAACTGCAAGTGAAAGGAAGTGTCAGCTTCTCCAGATAGCACAAGTGTGGCTGCTTGTTTTTGATTTACTTCCTAAAGCTCAATTGGCAGCTCATGCCTATGGTCCCAGCACTCAGGAGCCTGGGGCAGAAGGACTGTAATGAGTTCAGGTTTGGTCTAGCCTACAGAGTGAGTTTCAGGACAACTAGTGCTACACAATGAGGTGCCTTCTAAACAAAACAAAACAAAAATAAAACAATACTGGATAAAATTAGAGGCCTAGAAAAGAATGAGATGATATCATATAACCCCATGTCCCAGGGCAGCCATTTAAATGTTTGGTATGTCTCCTCCAGCCTTTCCTCTGACTGACTGTTACCCAACTCTTGGGCCCAGCAGGGCAGAGTGCACCCGTGATGTACCTAAGGCAGTGCAGGCCCTCCACAGGCTCTGTCCTGGTCAATCTTGGAAACAATTCTGAAAACTCTCTGTGTTAAGGAGGACAAGTACCATATGCAGGATTTCCAAGTCAAAAGGCATGTCTCCATCAGCTTATCAGATTTGAGAGTAACTTTGGGGTTCAAAGGAAGCAGGCTGCAACTACCGGGGGCTGAGTCACTCCCTTGGCCTAGCTATATTACTTGGAGGTAGGAGGTTGCCCAGGTAAAACAGAGCCTGGAAGAAGTGGGTGCTAAGTAGGGACTGTTCCCATCTGACCCTGGGGAAGCACCAGCAATGTGTGGGCTACACAAGGCACAAGTGAGGCAGATGCTCTGGCTCCCTTTCCAGTGCCATTTACCCTCTTGCAAGACATGGCTCACAGGTTGAGGACACTGCAGTAGAGTGCTTGCCTCCTCATACTTGCAAGGTCATGGATCCAATCCTAGCACCAACAAACACACACACACACACACACACACACACACACACACACTGTGGCTAGTCACTGTTGTGGAATATTTGTTTACACTGAAAAGTTGTATCTTTGCCTAAGGCGCCTTCTGACTGTTTTAATAAAGAGCTGAATGGCCAATAGCTAGGCAGGAAAGTATAGGTGAGACTTCTGGGGAGAGAAAGGACTTTGAGGAGAGGTAGGGATGTCAGCAAGACATATGGTACAGAGGAGTGGTAACCAAGCCACATGGCAGAATGTAGATTAACAGAAGCAGGTTAGAGGCTGGAGAGGTGGCTCAGCAGTTAAAAGCACTGGCAGCTCTTCTAGAGGACTGGGGTTCAATTCCCAGCAACCACACGGCAGCTCACAACTGTCTAATTCCAGTTCCAGGGGTTCCAACACCTTTATACAGATACACATGTAGGCAAACACCAATGCAAATAAATAAAAAAATCATTAAAAAAATAGAAGCAGGTTAATTTGAGTCACAAGAGCTAGTAGGGAAAAAGCCTAAGCTAAGGTCAAGCTTTCATAATAAATTATAAGTCTGTGTCATTATTTGCAGGCTGTTGTCCCAATGAGAAACTCTTAAGATGTCCTTGGAGAGTCTGGTCTACACAGAGATAAGGTAAGGATGGTATTGACCATAATGAGGTGTCCAAAACAGGAAGCAATTGAGCCTCTGGAGCCCAGGCTTTTTTGTGCTATTGGAAATTGAACCCAAGACCTTACATATGCCAGGCAAGTGCTCTTCTGCTGAGCTATATACCTAGAGCTTTTTCCCCCTCCAACTAAATTTTAAAAAATTATGTGTATGAGTGCTTTGCCTACATGTGTGTATGGGTACCATGTGCATGTGGGTACTGGGAACTGAACCCTGGTCCTCTGTAAGAACAGTCAGTGCTCTTAACTGCTGAGGCATCTCTCTAGCCCCCTTTCCAACTCTTGAGATAGGGTGTCAGTAAATTTGTCAGATGGGGCTTGAATTTTGGATCTTCCTGATTCAGCTTCTTGAACAGCTAGCTGGATTATGAACGTAAGCCATCAGGCCTAGGTGTAGCTGACCCTGACTTTGTCAGTTGGGGTACTCATCAGCTACCCTTGTAGCACTTGGTGGCAGGTGACTAGAATACACTTAAGACTGGCAGTGCTGGCAGTTTTGTAGGTGACACTGCCCTGGCAGGCAAAGGGACATTAGTGTATACATGCTGAGCCCCTTCCTTCCTTCCTTCCTTCCTTCCTTCCTTCCTTCCTTCCTTCCTTCCTCCCTCCCTCCCTCTCTCTCTCTCTCTCTCTTTTTTTTTTTTTTGAGAACTAAACTCTTTTCTCTGTATAGCCTGGGCTTGACTGGAACTCACAGGGATCCACCTGTCTTTGCCTCCCCAGTATTGGGATTAAAGGTGTGCACCACCATTTCCCTGCCTTTCTTTCTTTCTTTCTTTCTTTCTTTCTTTCTTTCTTTCTTTCTTTCTTTTCTTTTTTTTTTTTTAAAAAAAAAAAAAAAAAAAAAGACATGATTTTACTGTGTAGCTCTGGCTGGCCTGGAAATTGTTATGTAGACCAGGCTGGCCTTGACTCACAGAGATTCACCTGCCTCTGTCTCCCGACTGCTGGATCAAGGCTGTGCTCCACCACAGCCAGCCATGAAGCTTCCCTGAAGAACAGTTAGAATCTCTTTAAGGGCCCACAGCCTGGGACAGGTAGCACTGAGGTCTGCACTCCACCATGCTTGCCACTAAGGCTCCTTAGGCACTCAAATAAACCACCCTAAAGACAGACTGCAAGTTCAGACATTCAAGAGCACCTGAAATCCAAGATGCAATGTGAGGGTCGACAATAGTGGTCATGAGCACTGCTGTACCCTATGATGTTGAATCAGTCTGATTCTCTGCCTCTAGAATCTGTCTGAGGGGAGTGGCTCTACAAAACTGTGAAGGGGAAGCCTGACACAGCAGGGAAGAGACTCCTAGTCTCAAAACCGAGTAGGTACATTAAAAAGAATGTGTGGGGGTGGAGAAGGATGGAGTGGAAATGCTGGTAAGATGGAGAGATGCTCAGGGTTAGTAGCACTTGTTGCTACTGGAGAGTACCTGGGTTCTGTTCCATGTACCCATATGTTAGCTCCCAGCCTTCTCTAACTTCAATTTCAAGGGATTTGATGCCCTCTTCTGATCTCCTTGGGTACTAGGCATACATGAGAGGCACAGATATACATGCAGACAAAATAATTATACACATAAAATAAATAAGTTAATAAAAAATTGAATAAATCTTCAGGCTACATAAGATGTACATGATGCATACATGTATCTTGCATATGGGATCTGTATTCCATAAAATATATTTTATTATCTACATGCAAATATTCTGAAATCTAAAAAAGTCTAAAATCTGAAATAGCTTCTGTAACAAGCATTTCAGAAAAGGGACATGTATAATCTTGCCTGGAGGCTCCACAAAGTAGTAAATCTAGAAACACAGACCCAGGGTAAGGTAGCTGATCCCACACTTAGAAATTCAAGAAAGCAATTGCTCCCAGTCAGCTCGGGCATCAGTGGACATGTAACAGACAGCTTACTGGTCTCACTATGGAGACTGCTTTCCGTTCTGAGCCTTCCATATACATGCTCTATGAAACCACTCCATCATCACGCCTTTTACTACACACAACATTCCTTGGCCTTGGTGGCAGCCTCTCCATCTCTCATCTCCCCCATAGAGATAAGCTGGGCTCATCTCTTACCGGAACTTCCACTCCATTCTTGCCAGCCAGCAGCCACTCCCAGCAGGCCAGGGCAGTCTCCATGCCATGCTCATTGAACATCCGGAGTGGACCCCAACACAGATGATGGAGGAGCTGCGGGTCACAATCTAGAACCAAACACAAATTAGTCAAAGGCTTTGATTCTGGCTTTGCTAGGCTGATGTGAGAACCAGCACTAGCCTTTTCTTTACTGCTGGCTCATGAGAGATGAGACAGAGATTTCTATTAGCAGAACTCCAGCTCTTTCTTTGACCATTCACTTAGAAATGAACCGAGAACTCCATGTTCTGTGCATTACCTTTGCTGCTAATGAGCATTGCAGTCAGCTTGAACATGGCCTGTGTATAGTGATGAGGATTACTGTGGTCCAAAGCTGTAATCAGATCCTGGACCATCATTTTGTTCAGGTCAGAAATCTGGCCTGTGGCACCCGAGAACCGAATCATTCCATGTACCTGTGAAGGAGTATACTCATTAGCAGCCATTTGAGTAAGCCAGCCCTGGCTACCAGCTGACCAAGCTCACTGTGGCACTGCCCAGTGACTCACTGTCCCAACTACAGCTCATTTCAATGATGCTGTAATTGAGCATCTCTTCTAGAAATGTATGTTGTGTTTTCATCACCTCTGTTCCTTGAAGGTGGTGACATGGACCAGTCGGTCATGGTACACAGTGCTAAGCCTGGACAGGGCATGTGAACATAAGCTAGATAAATAAACTTTTTTTTAGAGTCAATGTGACTCAAACAACAAAACCAGCTGCACTATTTTTTCATACATATTTTTTTTCCCACCAGAAAGTGTTACTTTATCACTCATATACCTGGCTATACAGGAGACAGGACTTATTCCAAAAAATAAACATATGCCCTAAAGACAAACTTCCTGATGCCACAATAGCATTCAAAAGGCCATGTAATAAGCTCTCTCAGCAATTCTTGGCATGTGGTTAGCACATGCTGAGTACACTACAGGACTCTGCCAAGGCTTACTGGATAAGAACAGCCATTGAATTAAGCAAGAAGCAGAATATTCTGGGGAGTGAGCTAACTCTCAGAGAGCACTCTGATAAACCTTGTCTCTGCATCAGTGTTAGCCTCGTACAACTCTGATGTGAGTAGAGGCCCTCTGTGGAGCCAGCAGATGTGGTTATCTAATCTCAGGAGCCTCTGTTTCCTTACCTGTATGGCTAGAATATTGGTACATACATCTTAGCACATGTCCCGGAGAATGCATGACACCAGCACATTTTTGCTACCACTTAACAGAATGCCTTGGAATACCAGAGTGTGCCCACATGATACTATTTTCTTGCAGAGGTGCTAAGTAAGTGTCATAAATGCACCAGACTGTAACACTGATTTTGCTTGTTCCCAGGCTCCTCAAGTCACCTAAAATAAGTAAATCGTTATCATCCAGATCCCTCTTCATGTTCTACTGTGAAATAGTCACATGGCATCAAATCAAGATGCTCAGAACAGCCTCTGACATAAGAGCAACAGAAATACCTCGCCTGCATAGCGGTTACGCAAATTTAAGGATGCCATGAAGTTGGAGTAATCTTTCTTCACACAGGCTGGCCGTTCAGTTAGCTGAGTTGCCTACAGACAAGTATAGAGAATTATGTTAGATGGTGAAAACTCATCTTTTTATTATGTTTAACTTGGTAAACAAAGTCCAGGTAAGAAGTTGAGTTCTGAGGCAAAGATTATTCGGTTTTCAATGATGGCAAGCCAATGTAACAAAACGTTCCAGAGCACTGTTCTCCTGGCTGTCCTGGAACTCACAGAGATCCCCTGCCTCTGCCTCCCAAGTACTGGGATTAAAGGTGTCACCACCACCCTGCATAACCTATCAGTTTGTGAGGACAAAGATGAAGCTCTTTCCAGCAAGACAAATCCACTGCAAGCTGGCTGGCTATGCCTAGAAAAGAGCATTCAGCTTGTAAGTCCTGCCTTCTGCTCACGTGTGTTCTCCAAGTGCCACATGGAGAGCCCAAGACAGAGAGAATCTTGGGGACATGAGAAGGGGAGAGACAACCCTTACTCTGGGAACTGGTTGAAGTATTTACCAGCAACAGACCAAAGACTCCAGTGTAGTGTGCTGACAACTGCTTGAGGTTCTTCCCCATTTCTAGCCACGAACCTGCAAATTTCTCGAGTCCCACCGAATGACTCCTGGTTTAATTCTACTCAAGGCACCTTTGGAGAACCTCACATGTCTCACTTATCCAGTGAGAGAGAAAAGGAGAAAAGTTTCTTAGCAATCTTGAGATGTAATGGTGTGTGAGTCACCAGAATGCTAACCCTGTGGAACCGGTACCCACACTTGGATGTGTCTTGCTTTCTTTTGAGAGCCTCTCTTAGCCTATCATTTAATACCCAGGGCTACATAGTGGACTACTGTCTCAAACCAAACCAATTTTGGTACAATTTCTAAAGCTGCTTCAACTACACTGGTTAATCCTGAAACCCCTTTTAGCATTAAAGCCACAAATCCAGGCTTGGCCTAAGCTGAGGAACCTAAAACTCTAGGGAACCTCTCAGGCTGAGGAAGATGGCAACATAGAGCCATGTCTCTGACCCTAACTGCTGACAACCCTACTGTGCTGTGTTAGAGCAGGAAGGCTAATGACAGTGAGCTGTTCATGGCTCAACTGGCCACATCTGTATATTCAGTAATTTCAAGGTACAAGCCCCATGATCACAGAGTTCCAGGCCTTCCCCAGCACTGCCTCAGCCCCACATAGAAGCCAGAAGGTACTCAGGCCAGTGTAACGAGTTCTCCTTTCTTAGCTGGGAGAGGAAGACCCTCCTTTCTTGGGTACCTCACCTCTGTGCCTCCACATAGCACGTTCCACAGCCCATAGCACATCTGGCAATGTTCTGGGTTCATAGTGACTAAGTGTTGGGAGAGGGCTGGAGTAAAACAGCTACAATGCTGCAAGGCCAACATCACTAGGTGCAACTGTCCTTCTGATCCTGATTTAAATTTTGGGCCCAATTTAACTCTGAAACTACTGCTTTTGATTCTAAATTAATCTTTGTTTTGTTTTTTTGAGATAGGGTTTCTCTGTGTTTTTTGAGATTGGGTGTCCTGGAACTCACTTTGTAGACCAGGCTGGCCTGGAACTCACAGAGACCCTCCTGCCTCTGCCTCTGCCTCCCAAGAGCCAGGATTAAAGGCGAGTGCCATCATACAGCTGGGGCACATGTATGTATTTAAGTACCTGCAAGTCCAGCAAATGGTTCAGACACACAGTTTTCAAACAGTTTTCAACAGTCATGACCCCTCTAGGGTCCACATATCATTTATATTATGATTCATAATAGTAGCAAAATTACAGTTATGAAGTAGCAATGAAATAATTTTATGGCTGGGGTCACCACAGCATGAGAAACTGTATTAAAGGGTCACAGCATTAGGAAAGCTGAAACCACTGCTCCAGACAAACAATGACGATGGTGTAATGCTGTGTGTGTCTGAGAGGCCAGTTTCTTTCCTCTCAATAGACACTAGAAAGTCAGATTTCCACAATGCACCACGTTTAACTTCAAAATCATATATATTTCAAAACTTAAGCACAATAGGGAAATGTTTGTGTGGCTGACCACCTCTTTTGAACCCTCATCAAATTCCCATCTGTCAACAAATATCCTACAAATGTGTGGGATATAAGTGCCAAAGCGTCTTTGAGAAAAATCAATACGTAGCCTGAGTCCTTCACCCTATAATATTCTCTCCCAGATTAGGGGCTCACTGTTCCATAGGATGTTTGCACATACTCCAAGAGTTGTGTTCTGCTTGTTGTAGCCAGCAAAGTGAAGGATGCTCTCAGTAGCCATGGCCAATCCTGTGTGCTGGGACAGTCCTGACACCCAGTTCTGGTGTTTGTTCAGATATTCCTGAAATGGAGAAAACAAGCCACTTCATGTAACAGAAAGTAAAACTCGCAAAGTATAAAACAGCAGGTTAGACTCCAGGTTTCAGTGCCCACTCTGCCCTGGCCTGCCAGTGGTGGGACCTGACTGAGGGTGAGGCCCCGATCTCTGAGTAGTGATCACACAGTTGGTAGGGTATGTTGTGATCTACATGAGGACCATTCTTGACTGAAAATCTGATATCTGCCAAGTGCTCTGTCAGCTTCTGGAGAACAAGCTGTATAGCCTCAGGTCTGCTGTGAACATGTAAGCCATGTGGAGGCCATGTGCAGGTACTCTGCTACTGAGCGGTGTGTAATGACACTGGAGTCCCAGGACAAGTACGGGAGCATGTGTGCTGGCAAGCAGAAGGGCACTGGAGCAAAGGCATCCATGGCAGAGCAAGAGCAAAAGGGAAGGTTTTGACTCTTTGGAACAGCATGGCCTCATCACCACAGGAGCAGGAACAAAAAGAACACACACAGTATTACAACTGTGTTAGGATTTTTGTAGCTGGGGAATCCATCTGGACCAGACTCTATGGCGATGGGTACTGAGTAATGGTTAAGTTAAAGACAAAATCAGACTTGCTACTAAGACGGGACCACTGTGGTAGGCACTGAGGGAAGACTTGAGATGGCTGAGGCTGAGGACATAGGGACAGGCAGTAAAGCTGGCCAATGAACACTGCATGAAGTCAGGGACTCAGAAGGGATAGGTTGCTGGGGAAAGCAGAAGAGAAGGCCAGGTTACAGTATGCCTGGTAAAAATATTATGGTACTTCCAAGCTTTGTTACAGTCTATTTTCTTCTTAAGGCTAAGTTTGCCAGAAACAGTGCTAGGGTGGGTCTAGGAAGAGCTAGCAGTGAGTGCATGTTTGTTTCTTTAACCCTTTAGGCACTAAAGGACCCCTTGCTTTCTTTAGTAGCTATGGCTCTTTTCCTCCACATGATATGAAGGAAACCCAGTTTGAAGAATTCCAGGGGACAAATCTTAAGACTGTAGGGTGTCAGGCAGCTTGGCTATCCTTTTTTGTGTGACTCTATCCTCTGCTGGGTCCAGATAATCTCTTTTCAGTATTAATTCTTCTGGTTCAACCCCTCTGTAGAAGGAGAGATCTCACAGTAATCCTAGGCACAAACCATGGGTTCTTACTTGATGTATTGTCAAACAGCCTCCAAGTCTCTCAGAGCCAGCTGCTTTACCCTTCTTGGGTTTCAGCAAGAGGAACATTTTTTAAAACAGCTTCCCTTGGTATACACCTTTAATCCAGTGCTCTGGGTGCAGAAGTAGGCAGATCTCTGTGAGTTTGAGGACAGCCTGGTCTACAGTGCAAGTTCCCTGGCCCTATCCAGGCTCTGCACTGTGGCACATATAACCAACCATGCCTGGGTTGTACTGCTGCTGGCTTGTGGCACTGTCCCTGCCTCCCATATCACCCCAACTCACTTGTAAGCGGTCACAAGTCTTCCCACACCCTTAACACCTTACCTAGTGTCAATACCCTGGCTTCTCCCTCCCCAGGTCCTGGGCAACTTGTCCCTGTTCCTGCTCCTGACTCCTTTCCTTCTCCTCCCCTGGTTGTTTCTCCTTAGTACCTGCCTGACACTCTGCATCAACCCTCTCCTGGGCCTGGGCCTTTTCCTTAGGGAAACTTTACTTGTCTTGGGGCCTCTCTAATCCTTGGGTTCTCTCCCAGCCCCAGGACTGCTCTTCTCCGGGCTACCTTCTTACGCCAGGGATCTATCTTTGCTATGTTCCTTGTTGATATCCTGGCAATATGCTGACAGCTCAAAGGTTGCACGGATGAGTTGTGGCTGCATAGGGACTCTGTACACAGAAATCATGCGGAGCTGGGGACATGTGGAACTGGGTCAATAGCACCTCCATGACTCCAGTATCATCAGCCCCAACTGCTGAGCCTTGTTCTAAACTGTTCCCTTTCCCCTTTTTAAGCAAGTGCCTCCAGCCTGTTCTTTCTCTTTTCATTTCTGCTTCTGATTGGTTAACACCTACCCCTCCCTTTGCTCCTTTTCCCAGTAAAATCCAAGTTGATTTGTTGAGTTTGGTGGATCATGTTTCATCCCTGAAGCTGCAGCAAAGAACACCACGTAGTGCAGTGCTCAGATCCAAGCCCACTAACTTGACAATTATACTCACCCCACAAGGTATATCCAACAGAATGAATGGTCCCTGAGCACACACTATTCTCAGACTTAGATTGATGTTCCTGGTCTCTGTTTATTCACATTGGTGTTTTTATATTTTGACTACCGTTTGATATTTGGAGAAAATACCTGTAGGTGGGACTTGGTGACGGTGGGTGCCCACTTCATGGCTTCTTGCAGGATCATCCCACAGCGTGCAGCAAAGTCCTTTACAATGCTCTGGAAGTTGAACAACCTGAAGTCAGCCTATCTATGTTGTTGTGACTGTCACGGGCTGACCAGAGTCCTCTCGAAGTCTTATGTTGAAGCCCTGATCCTCAGAAACTCAGAATGAGACTGCACTTGGAGACAGGCTTTGAAAGAGGTGATTATATTAAAAGACCATTGGGGTGAGCCCAAACCCAGTGCAACTAGTACACTTATGCATAGAAGAAATGTGGAACTATGAGGGATACACCCATAAAGGGAGGATCACATGGGAACACAGGGAGAAGGTGGCCACCTGCACTCCAAGGAGAGTGACCTCAGAACACTCTCCTGTCAACATTTCATTCTTAGACTTTCTTTCTTTCTTTTTTTTTTTTTTTTTTTTGGTTTTGTTTTGTTTTGTTGTTTTGTTTTTTTTTTTTTTTTTTTTTTGAGACAGGGTTTCTCTGAAGCTTTGGACCCTGTCCTGGAACTAGCTCTGTAGACCAGGCTGGCCTTGAACTCACAGAGATCTGCCTGCCTCTGCTTCCCAAGTGCTGGGATTAAAGGCATGCGCCACCAATGCTCAGCTGTGAGCTCATAACTGTGAGGAAATACATCTCTTTCTTTAAGCCATGCAATGTATGGTCTGTAGTTCTTGCATAAGGCTGTGTGGCAGAGCTACAACATACACAGTGTATACTAGGGCCATTGTGTAACATGTCCCAAGCCAGTGAGAAAAGGGGAAGACATGTTCTAGGTGGGAAAAAAAATCCTCACAGGTGCCACATCACTATGTCCAGATTCTCACTACTGTAGCTTATCCATTTGGGGAGGCCCAAGATAGGATACAACTCTGCCCTAGGCTGGAGGAATCCTAAGCCTGGCCCCAATCTAGTCCTCTGCAGCAGGGGCTCCAAGTCAGACTCTGGGGGAGAGGATCATCTTCTGGGACATCTTCCTCATCCAAGGATATTTATTTTACCCATTTGCCAAGGGTAGGGCAAAGCTAGAGCCTGTCATTCTATTTTATAGTGAAAAACGTGGCATGTCTCAGAGGACTGTGCTCTGGAACTCATGCTTGCTCAATGCATTTCTGAGGAGCTGGTAGCTGATTCATAGCTGGAAATGCCTTTGGCAGCTAAAACAGAAATGAATATTGCGGTCTGGATGGCCATGTGGGAAGCACAGGTCTGGGACACAGACAGGTTTGGGAATTCAGGCACTTTTCCTGCAGTGGGACAATGCCAAAAACCATCATAGTGTTAAGTGCTGGGGACTTGAGGATGTAAGGTATGTTGAACACCTGTCTTAACATCCCCAGGGAAGCCTTCATTCTAGAGGACTAAGTAGGACTTACCTCTCGGGCTTCATATGTGTCAGGGACCGTGATCCGATATGGGGCATCAGGAATGTCATAGTAAGGCTGGTCCTTGTGAATATCCTGGAAATATACAGACCCCTAAGCCACTGAGGCTGCTTCTGCCAAGAATGTGACACAGGCAACAGTGTGTCTGCTGACCATATGCCCTATATGGACTCCAAACTTGCTGCAGCCTAGTGTGCGACATCAGGGAACAGTTTTGTACCCACTCCACTGACCACTTGTAGCATAAGTGAGGCTCAGGGGTATCACTGGAGGAGCATCAGGACAACACACAGTGGCCAGCTCATGTGTCAGTAGAGCCAAGTCACTGGAACACTCACAGCACTTAGTGATAGTGACAGGGTTTGCAGGATGTCCAGCATGGTCTTCAGCACAGTTCCACTCCAGAGCAAGTGTGGAAACCTACAGCAAGAAAAGGTCCTCAGGGCTAAGGAGATGAACTTTCTAGGAATGGACACTGTCTACCTCTGTACCTCCCCTGCACCGGTATGAGCCACAAGACATGGCATGCATCCACCTTAGGTTTTCCAAAGTGAGGTGTATGGAGCCTGGTCTGTGGCAGGCCCCAGAACCCCTGGATGTTCTTAGGAAGCCAAAGACAGGCTGTATGTATATAAATTTAGCATTCACACCTCAGAGGCAATGCCAGCTTACCTGTAACGGTCTCAGTACACTGTCGTGTTCTAGCACTGCTTTTGTGTCAGCACAAGCACTGGGAAGCCTACAGGATCCCTATTCTACTTGGGACTTCTAGCTAGATCCTGGATTAGGAGATGGTAAATTCAGTACATCAATGGCTCAGAATGAGCATGTTTCTAGGCCAAAATGCAGGTTGTAATGTAACAAACTCACTGACATCCTTGGGGAGGCTACATCAGTCTTGACTTTGTTATTTTCTGGGCTGATGATGTACCAATGGTTTCTCTGTGCTCTAAACTACTAACATTTCTATACAAAGCCTTAGAGGAATACAAACTCACTTATCCACCAGACCAGACAGGTATTTGTCAGCCACTCTCCTTATCCTCTTGTGAATGTGGTTGAAGTTCACCAGCAGAAACTGGGCATGCCGCTCCAGCTCTTCTTCATTCTCTTTGGTCTTAGCCTAGAATGAGAAGACAGGTACCATAGGGCTTTCCTGTGCCTCCAGCAGGCACACACTGGCCCTCTGGTGAGGCTTACTTTATCTGCCATCATGTTCAAGAAGGCATCAAACACTTTGTCAGCAACAGCAATGACACACTGCATCATCCCTGAAACGAGACAGTGATTCCCAGGGATTAGTATAGTCATAAAAACTGCTAACAGGCGCAAACTCACAGAAGTGCAGAGTGGTATGCAGTTCTTCTGTACCTTCCTTGGCTTACGGGATACTAACATCTGCCGTAATTACCCTGCACCTGTCAAAATTTGGAACAGACACTGGTGCAACATTATCCCCTGAACTTCAGCATGCACATGGGTTTTCTGAATTCTCCCACTCATGTCCCTCCTGTTCCTGGGGCTAATCCTGGACACCACACAGAATTTTCTCACATCTCTTGGTCTCTTATAATATGTTGATACCTCAATCTATTTCATGACCTTGGTATATTAACGGCACAGGAAATTTACAGACACAGGTATAGAGGTCCCTCAATTTGCTCTCTGACACCTGTTCATTAGGATAGGATTTGGGAGACTTAGAGGGAAAACTAGAGGTGATAAGCTTTTTTTTTTTGTTTTTTTGTTTTTTTGTTTTTTCCCCCCCCCCTCTGGGTTTTCTTTCTTCTTAAAATTTATTTTTACTTAATGTGCATCGGTGTTTTGCCTGTATGTTTGCCTGATCTTGGAATTACAGACAGTTGTTAGCTGCCATGTGGGTGCTGGGAATTGAACCTGGGTCCTTTGGAAGAATAGTCAGTGCTTTTAACCACCGAGTCATCTCTTTAGCCCCTTTTCTGGGTTTCTTGAGACATGGTTTGACTGGCTTGCTACTTATTATGTAGTCTAGGCTAGACCTGAATTCACGGCCATACTCTTGCCTTAGACATTTGGGTGCTGGGGTTATTATAGGTGTGTAACCTGGCTATGTGCTTTTCTCATCTCATCCTATCAGGGGACTATGATACCTATAGCTCTTATCATTTCTGAAGTGAACTGTCATCACATGATCTGCGTGACTAACTTTTCCCTTTCCATATTTATAAAACTTACACTCTGAGCTGAGGAACTAAGTGATACTCTGGAAGGGTATAGGTGAGTGAGTTAAAGCCACCACCACAGGTAACATATTTTGGGGGCAAAAACTTGCAATTATGTAGCTGTCTAATTTCTCTTTGAAATTTTGCTAGTTTTAGCCTCTTCAATGGATTCTGCTATGGTAAGTACTGTGGCTGCCCATGGGAATTTTCTACTTTTATGAACTGGAATTCTTTAAGGAGTTGTCCTCTCTTTACCTATTGTGTATTTATTTCAACATTAGTATGGACTCATTAAAATAGTATGTACATTAAAATATATATTAAGATAATAGACATGAAACACAAGCTGAAGATGCACCTGTGGTAGAGCATGGCCTAGTGTGTGTGAGGCTTGGGCTTGATCCTCAGCACCACTAAAAAAGTCAAAATCTGAAATGCTCCAAAATTGGAAACAAAAACATTGTTTTTGTAAAAATGATTTACTTATATGTGTGTGTCTCTGTGTGTTTATTGCACATGGATGTACAAGTGTGCATTTATTGCAGGTGCATGTACGGGTGTCCACAGAGGCCAGAGGGTCACTGGGCTCCTTGGAGTGCTCTTACAGGGATGTGACATGGGTGCTGGGGTCTGAACTCCAGTGCTTTGATAGAGCAGTATGTTCTCCTAACTGTTGAGCCATCACTCTAGTCCCCAAATTGAAAGTCTTTTAAGGGCAGACATGATGTTCAAAGACTTTCAGGTATTAGAGCCAGTCATGCAAACTCTACTGTAATATTACTTAAATGGTAAAGATAGGGTCACAAAGAAAACAAGATCAAGCCAGGTGTGGTGGCACATGACTTTAATCCCAGCACTCAGTAGAAAGAAAAAGTTGGATCCCTGAGTTCAAGGATAGCATGGTCTACAGAGCATGTTCCAGGACAGCCAGGGATACACAGAGAATCCTGACTCAAAAAACAAAACACAAAAACAAACCAACAATCAAAAGAAAAACAAAAAAAAAAAAAAAGAAAGAAAACAAAACCCAATCCAAATAATGCATATTGTGCGTCTACATACACACAGTCAAACACTTACACTGGAAATGGTGTATTTACATAGTGCTTACAGTGTAGGGGTAATCTGAGTAATACAGACATGATTTAAATGTGGCTTCTATGAAAACCCTATGCCTTTTATAAAAGAGACAATAGCACAATACCTCCAAAAGGAGTCTCCCTATTTTTGTTTTACATTTTATATTAAACTTCACTGTTTCTAGAGCATCATTATGATTAATACTTTCCATAATGTAAACTCACTTCTATTAAGCAGTTCCATAACTGGCCACCTGATGAGCTCTGGCTCTCTTTAGTGAAGACAGTATTAGAAATCAATGCCTGGATTCAGGTACACTTTCCAATAGATTGTGTACTGATGAGCTCTGGCTCTCTTTAGTGAAGACAGTATTAGAAATCAATGCCTGGATTCAGGTACACTTTCCAATAGATTGTGTACTCCTAGTTGGGGTCCTTGCAGCAGTGGCAAAATCAGAAGGATGTATGTTTTAGATTAAACTAAAAATTTCTTTTTGTGGTTCTGGGAATTGAATCTAGAGTCCCCATACATGCCCTCTACCATTGAGTTATATTCCCATCACCTCCCTTCATATATGTGTCATGTATGCTTGTATGTACACTTGTGTGGGGCACACTGACACCAGAGGAGGACTGAGTATTTTTCTACCACTGTTTACCTGAGTTTTTAGACAGGTTCTCTCATTAATCCTGAAGCTTGTCTTTTGGTTAGGTTGGCTAGCCAATGAGCTTCAGGAATCCAGGTGTCTTGGCCCCACACCACTGAGGTTACAGGCACACATAGTCATTTTTAGCTTTTTTTACATGAGTGCTGGGAATTTGAGTTCAGATCCTATTGACAAGCACTCTTGCCTACTAAGACATTTCCCAGTTCTCTTTTTGCTTGAGAGTTCCTATGTTATTCAGGGTTGCCTTAAATTTGCATTTCTCCTGCTTCAGCCTCCCGAGGATCCTGGATAGCTACCCCAGTCCTGACAGCTTCTCAAGTATCCTGCCTTACCCCCGAACTCCTTATGTACTGAGAATGACCTTGAACCTGATCCTCCTGTCTCTACAACCAAGTGCTGGGAAACAGTGTACACTAGTATATGAGGTATGTGGATCTGGGAACTGAACACAGGTCTTTATGCCAACTAGGCAAACACTTTATCAAATGAACTACATACTAGGCCACCCTGGAGTATTTAAAAAAAAAAAAATAGTATTTAGGGTGGGGCTGGAGAGTTGGCTCAGTGGTTAAGAGCACTGGCTGCTCTTTCAGAGGACCAGGGTTTAATTCCCAGCACCCACATGGTAGCTGACAACTGTCTGTAACTTCAATTCCAGGGGATTTGACACCTTCACACAAACATACAGGCAAAACACCAATACACGTAAAATAATTAAAAAAAAAAAAAAAAAAAAGGCCAGTGGTAGCGGTGGTGCACACCTTTAATACCAGCCTTTGTGAAGCAGGTGGATCTCTGAATTCCATGATAGCCAGGGTTATATAGAGAAACCCTGTCTTGAAAACCAAAAATAAGTAAATAAAAAAAGTCTTTCACATTTATTATTTACTTTGTGTGCCTATGTGCACTTGTATTTCACAGCGAATGGACTGTGGGGTCAGAAGACAACTTATGGAGCCAATCCTCCCCTCCACCCTGCAGGTCCCAGAGATGGAACTTGTGCTGTCAGTCTTGGCAGCATGTGCTCTTCTATTGTTTGGTTTTTTTGAGACAGGGTTTCTCTGGCTGTCCTAGAACTCACTCTGTAGACCAGGCTGGCCTTGAATTCACAGAGATCCACCTGCCTCTGCCTTCTGAGTGCTGGGATTAAAGGCATGTGTGCCACCACCCACACAACCCCCCTTGCAGTATTTCTTAAGGTTTTATATTTTATGAAGATGTTTCCAATGGAGAATATAACTTTATAAAACTATTTTCTCTACGTGACTAGAACATATGAAACATTCTTTTTCCTAGTCAATTATCATTAAGTACCATGACAATAAGCTTACCAGATTTGTCCTTCTGAATAGCTTTATCCTCAAAGTAGCAGAACATTACCTGGAAGCGATCAGGGTCTGTGGAACGCAGCACCCTAACAAGAAGAACAGCTTTGAATACAGTTTGCAAACCCGAACCCTCTCACCAGAGACCTGGCACTGGTTTGGCTTAAATGATGGCATCTCTACCATTTATAGGAGTGCTACTCACCTGAACTTTCTACAGTGTGACCTATACCATCTAGTACCACATTCCTGTTTTCAATGCAGCAATCATACCACTAGTGACACATCTTGAGGTCACATGAACCAAGACCCTTTATAAGTGCTGGCAGCATTACTCCAGACAGAGCTAATCTGCATTTCTCATCAACAGGAGGTACACCTATTTAATCACACATCATCATTGCCAAAAGCAGAGGGCCACTTCACACACCACAGCAGGACCAGGTCAGCACAACTGCACCAACAGGTTTCTTAAGGCTGTGTGTGTACATGTGTGCCTATGCAGAGGACACTGAAAGGGGAAGTGAGAAAATGTGCATGGGTGTCTCTCAACAGTAGGGATGAGGAAATTGCAACTAAGGAAGTAAGACCTGAATTTTCTTCTCAAAGACTGGGTCTCACTATGTAGCCCTGGCTTTCCCAGAGATTACATAGATCAGGCTCGCCTTGGACTCACAGAGATCCAAATACTTCTGCCTCCTGAGTGCTGGGATTAAAGTTATGTACCACCACTGTGCCTAGACTGAGACTGGCATTCTTTTTTTTTTTTTTTTTAGACAGGGTTTCTCTGTATTGCTTTGGAGCCTGTCCTGAAACTAGCTCTGTACACCAGGCTGACTTTGAACTCACAGAGATCCGCCTGCCTCTGCCTCCCAAGTGCTGGGACTAAAGGTGTGTGCCTCCAACGCCCGGCTTGAGACTGGCATTTTTTACTTGTTTACCTTTGACATATTTCGTACCATTCTTGGGGGTGGCTTGTCTTTTTTTTTTTCCCCTTTTTTAAAGGTTTCATTTACATTCAAACGTGTGTGTGTGTGTGTGTGTGTGTGCGCGCGCGCGCGCACAAGCCCACAAGAGGACTTTGGTCCACCTGAGGCTGGAGCTACAGGAGACTGTAGGATGCCTCATGTGGGTGCTGGGAACCAACTCCCAGTCCTCTAGAGAAACAGCCAGTCCCCTGAACCACTGTGCCACTGTTCACTCTTTCTTTATTGTTTCAAAACAGGGTCTCTCTCAAACTCAAACGAGTCCTTCTGCCTTGGCTCCATACTTTTATGGGGAAAACAAAACAGAACAAAACAACCCTATCTGGGCCAGCCAGATGGCTCAATGGGTAAAGGTCCTACGCCTTCTAGCAAACCTGAGTTTGCTAGAAGGACAGGACTGACTCTTGCAAGTTACCTCATAACCTCTGCTCCAAGCCTGGCATCCATGTGTCCACAGTCATATGTATATATAAAATAAATAAAGTGTAAGAAGACAAAAACAAAATACCTATAACCTTTAGAGAAAAAGGATAAAAAGGAAATAAATTCACACACTTGAAGCATAGCTACCCTGATCAAGTTCCTAGGAGCTACTGAAAGAAAGCAGGAGTCCAACAGTCTGCATTTAACAATAGGCCCCCACACCAGCCTTCCAAGAGGCACCTAAGTCTTTGTAAAGCAAAGCCACATCTTCAAGTAAACACATTTGTGCAGGCTTTCAACTTCTCACGCTGGGGTTTCAAAGTTTCCCTAATAATCAGGAACTCAGGACAGAAGCCTCTTTCTTTAATCAGAGTTTTGGGGTTGTTCCTCCATGCTTGCGTAGGGTTCTTGGTAGTGATCTGCAGAGAGCACAGGGCTATATAACTTAGGGGGTACTCCCAAGTGCCACACTTGAGGGGTGGGAGACAGCTCTTCTGGTTATGCACACTAGCACTGAATCCCTGTTTATCATGATCTGTTTTCCTCTTAGTTTCTTTCTTTTTTAAAAGCTGGGATGGAACCTTGCACACGTGAGACAAGAACTCTACTACTGAGATACATCCTTAGCTCTCTGGCTTGATTTTTCTCAGGAAAAAAGGGAGGAACTACAATAACATACTATAGGAGATGGTAATGGGTCATTTTTCTTACATTAACCATCTTCCTTTTTTTTTTTTTTTTTTTTTTAGTTTTGATTTATCCTGTGTGTGGAGGTGAGAGGATAGTTTCTAGGGAATTTGTTTTCTCTTCCTACTTTGTGTGGTTCAGCGACTGAACTTATAGGAGCAAACTCCTTTTACTCACTCAGCTATCTTATCAGTCTTGTCTGTTTTTTATTTATCTGTGAGACAGGGGCTCTCTATCATATAGCTTTAGCTGTCCTGGAACTCACAGAGATCCACCTGCCTCTGCCTCCTAGGTGCTGGGATTAAAAGCATGCACCCCTGCTAGAAGCTGTTTGTTTTTTAAATGCTTGTAGGTCTTGAGGAGCTAAAAAGTCTATCAAGACACAATCTTTAACGTGTTTCAGGGTGTACCTCATGTATTCTAGCCGATACACAGACAAGAGATAGGTAGACATGGCAAAGTCCAGCTTGTTGATGAGGGCGGAGACCTCAGGAGGAGGGTCCAGCAAGTTAATGATGGTGCTTCTCAGCTCACTCAGTTCAGCCTGGAGGAAGGGAACACAGGGGCTCGTGAAGGTGCCTTCCCAGAAGGAAGCCCAGGCTTAGTAGGGACATGGAAAGGGTCTGTTCTAATTTTTTTCTGGACAGTTAATGAGAGAGAGAGAAAAGAGTCCTTACGGGTGTGACCGTGTCATTTTTCATGGCTGAGTTGTACTGGAGGACTGACCGAAGGGGCTCCTTGCTGGGAAAGGTGAGCAGAGGTGACTTGGTCGCTATCTCACAGACTCCCTCATACCATTCTTCTGGCCAGAGTCCTGTAAGAGAAGGTGTGCGTGAGGTAAGGGCTGGTACAAGCCAGCAGACCACCTGACCAACATGCAGGAGAGAAGAGAGAGGAAGGGAGGGGAGGAAAGGGGAAGGGAGAGAAAGAGAGTGAGAATATATGAACTATCTAGTATCTGGTTAAAGAAGTCTTACATCAGTATTGACTCTGGCAATTTCTAGAGTCCTGGATCCCTCAGACAATTATCCCCACAAGGAGATCTACAGCCACGTGGCATAGCCAGTGGTGTTTCTAAGTTCCTGTGTGAACACGCAGCTACATTTGGGCTCAGAGCACATATGCTCAGACTCTGGGGTGGATGAGTCTGACCATGGCTGTTTGTACTGCACACTCAGCCTTTCTCTGGGGTGAGAGAGACCACTCCCTACCTGAACCCTCCACAGCGAATCCCATCAATACAGAGTAGAGCCAGAAGTCCCGGAAAAGCTTCTGTAGCCTAGGTTTAGCTTCTTTGATGGGCGGCAACCGTCGGGTGAGCTGATGCAGGAGGAATGGGGAAAGGCTGTTTGTTAGTAAAACTCTACTAAGTGTAAAACCATGCACACATTCTCCAAGAGCCCCATTCCAGAATAATGGGTCAGAAAGGGTATAAATAGATGCACTGAGCAGTGGCTGATGCGTCTCAATTATCCTACGAATTAACAGGGTCATTTTCTCACTGGTTATATGGAATGCTCACTGTGAGCCAGGCACTGTGTGTGTTCACTCAAAGGGCACTTTGCCTAACTGGGAGGAAAACAACTGTAGTGGGGCAGAGCTCCTGCAAGTGTCATCAGGGACTCACATAAAGCTCGGCCAGGCAGAGAACAGCAAGGAAGCACCAGTTGCTATAAGAAGCCTCGGGCCCCAAGGCTCGGACTGGGAGGGCCCTCAGAGAAGGTAACACAATTGGAGTGTCTTATGGACAGAGTACAAGAAGTAGCTTCCAAGTCCTTTTCAGCACATGAGTATTCAAACAGTAATCTTGGGCAGAACCTCGACATCAGCAAAAGCAGACTGCCCTGAACCCTGCTTGAGAGAGCAGCTTGCCTGGTGGAAGGCACACAGCTGTGTGGCAGGTGTACAAACTGCTTCACTCTGTACAAAGCACCCCACTGAGCACACTGGTCCTCACAGCTCCCGTGGAGTGATGACGTCCAGTCCTGTACTCCTGTAGTGTGGGGCTTTGCCACCCAAACACTAGTGGCATGTGTGTACTAGGTCCTGGGCCAGGAATACGGAGTAGGGAGAGATGATGTCAAATGGCAGGACATGTTGTTCATTTGCATCTGTAGGCATGTAAACTGGTTCAGCAGTCATTGGGGAAGGATACTGCAGTGTGCATCAAAAGGCTAAATATCAAGCTGCATGTCATGAAGCATATACCTGTAATCCCAGCACATAGGAGGTAGAAGCAGAAAGGCCAGGAATTCAAAGTCATCCTTGGATGCACAGTGAGTTTAAAGCCAGCATGAGCTACTTAAGATCTGTCTTAAAAAATAACCAAATTTTCTAAGATCATCTGTTAGTATAGGTAGAATTCACAATGTAAATATGTAAAATATGCAAAACATACAAATGCAGATTTCAATATATATTTTATATTTTCAATATCCATGTATTTCAAATACATTTCAGTGTAAATGTATAAGCAAAGAACAAAGATGGGGAAAAAAATCCCCAGGTGCCTAATAACAGTTACTTGTGAACAGCTGAGTAGTCAAGGGTTTCAGTTCTCCTCTTTGAGAGGAGGACTTCTGCATCTCTCTACAAGTACAGGGACATAGGCTCCAGTCAGGAGCTCAGCAGCCCATGGTCCATGTGGCAGAGAGTCTACCAGGGCACTGTGGCCTGGGGGAGTTGGTTTAGGGCAGACTTTGAGGTGGTAAGGGGATGAGGGAGAGCAATAATGGATGGAAAAACCACAGCGCAGGAAGCCCAAGGCTGCACACATCACTGGCTACCAAGAACAAATGACAACAGTGCTTCTGGTTTGGCCAGTAGCCAAGGATGGCAAGCTGAAGTGTCGGTGTGACTGACTACCGTGATAGGTGTGCCTAAGATGAGGGCCTAAGAAGGAAGTGGAGGCCCAACAGCAGGGTTCAAGGTAAAGTCTAAGAGGGTCTGGTGGTAGTGGATCTCTGTGAATTTGAAGCCAGCCTGGTCTACACAGTGAGTTCTGGACCAGCCAGAACATAGTGAGATCTTGTCTTAAAACAAACAAGCAAGCAAGCAAACAAACTTTCAAGTGGCAGAGAAGCCCAACACAGTTTTGACAGGCAAGACAAAGTAGTTACACTTTCTCTTCACTCTGTGACCTCCGTGGCTCCCTCCTAAGGACTGGCCTTGACAGTAAGCCATGGGCTATTCCTATTTTCTCACTCCTCCTGGTTATTGGGAATCTCAGCTAAGACTCCTCTAGTGCCTAGGAAGTGAAGATGGGGGTAGGAAAGGACACAGCAGTTCTTTGATATGTCCCAAGATAACAACAAGGCATTATGGCAGGTTAGTGCAGGGCTTCAGGAAAGATTGGGGGGTCAGGGAGCTGAGACACCCTAGAGAAGGGCCCCTTAATATAGGACAGGCAGGGGTTACCAGACAGAAGACCTGCTTATGCTTAAGAAGAAGTCAAAATCCTAGGACAAGTGGGAGAGACAGATCAAGGAGTTTAGAGTCATGACAGACAAATGCAAAAGTGTTTGGACCACTCCCATGTGTTCTCCCCGTCTCCGATCTCCACAGGACTGCTGCAATTACAGATGTGTGACCCAATTCCAGACACTGAAATTAGTCCTCAGGCTTGAGAAGATACTGCTACTCACTGAGAAACCCCCTCTTCCCATTCTCTAAACAAAAGCTTTAGGGGCTGGAGAGATGGTTGTACAGTTAAGAGCACTTGCTGCTCTTTTACATGCATGCAGTACAGGCAAACTACTATACAGATAAAAAATATTATTAAAAAAAAAAAAAAGCAGCCTGGTGGTGGCACATATCTTTAATCCCAGCACTTGGAAGGCTGGGGTAGGTGGGTCTCTGTGAGTTTGAGGCAAGTCTTGTCTACAGAGCCGAGTTCCAGGACAACCAGAGCTATACATAGAAAAACCCTGTCTTGCAAAACAAAACAAAACAAAACCCAAAACACAACAAAACAAACAAACAAAAACAAAAAGAAAGTTTTAAGGGTCATTTCAAAAGATTTATTTATGTCTATGTGTATGGGCCTGCATTAGTTTATATGCACCATGTGCATACAGGTGCCTGTGGAGGTCAGAGTATTGGATCCCAGAAGGCACCCTGCTCCCAGGACACTGAACAGTGCCTCAGACAGGCTTAGCCTCAGCAAGACTGAAGACATGCTGGCAGTAACACCCAAAACCTCAGCAACAGAGGAACTGTAGTTTGGAAGAGCTTGTCACCAAGCAGGGATCAAAGACATAGTTGAAAGGGTTTCTGCTGACAAAGCTACCGAGTACTGTTTGAATTGGGACATATTTGCTTTGGAAAATACACAACAGCCCAGCACCAAAGTTCACACAGAAACCCTGCTGGTGGCCCTTTCTGGTTTTATCTCCGTAAAGCCACTGCTCAGAGGCACACTGGTAAGTTTGGTTTCTAACAATTTTTGTCAATTATAATTGTTTGTTTTTAAATGGTTTGAGGTAGGAGATTGATTCCTTTACTGGATTACAAATTGAGAAAAAGAAAATATTATTACTTTTAAAGTTCAGAATAAAATTCTGCCAGTTGTACTGGTGGCACAACTGACAGAACTAGAATTGTTTTATAAGAGACAAGAGCTTTAAATCTTTGATACTTTAAACTGGAAACAGTTGGCACATGGCCGGAACCCAGCACTGAAGGGGTTAGGCCAGCGGATGGGTTTGCAGTCCCTTCATACTTATCACACCAGGGACAAAAATAATTTTCTTTTCAAATTAGGTAATTGTCTATTGACTAAGCAGAGAATAACCCTGTTCTTAGGAAGTTTTCTCCAAGCATTACTATTGAAGGTTAGAGGAATGTAAGAGGTCTAACCTCAAAAGGCTCAGAAAACATTTGCATATGTTGATACATACACATGTCCACACACACTCCATATACCACACACATACACACACACACATACACAACCATATACCACACACACACACACACACACACAACCATATACCCCCCCACACACACACACCATATACCACACCCCCATACACAGGCCTCCCCCATGGAAATGTAAAATCCAGGGATAGTAAAGGGCTCCACTACTCTATTCTTTCGATTCCTTTGTAAGTTTGCAGTTATTTCAATATAAAAAGGTTTCCCAGCACTGAGGAGGCAGAGTGGATCTCTGAGTTCAAGCCCAGCTTGGTCTATAGAGCGAGTTCCAAAACAGCCAGGGCTACAGAGAGAAACCCTGTCTTGAAAAAAACAAAAGTTTCCATATTACTGACAACTACTTTTTTCCTTCCTGTTTGTTCTGGTCTGGATCTGGAGACATCAAGGCAGGAGATAGGGTGTTCTCTGTGACACATGACAAAAATGCCAACTCTACTCCATGCAACTTGTAAGACTATGTTATATGATGTTCCCACAAAAACAAAGTTTTGATGATTTATCTTAAAATTATAGTACTTCAAAGACAGCAACTTGAATGTATATACAACTCAGAGATGTTTTTTAAAAGCCCTAGAAAAAATAGAAAGATTTACCTGTTGGAGCTCTAGTTTTTCAATGCATAAAAAACACCTTTACATCTCCCTTTTCTAGTAAGTGAATCATGAAAATTATGGCTTATAGCTTTTGAGTGCAATGCAGAAATAGAGTAGATGATAAGACCTCAACTCCTAACACAGGGGCTTCCAAGCACACTCCCTGAATCCCAGGAGAGGGTAAAGATGTTGCCTTCTGTTTTATTCTGTAACATTATAATTACTAACTACTGTTTTAGCTGAGGATACTTTTCAGTGTAGTCAAACAAAATACTTCCATTAAGTTGCTTCTGTTCTTTCATAAAGGTTTATTTTATTTTTATTTGTGTATATGCATTTGTCTGTTCAAGTGTGTGCCACATGTGTGCAGATGCCCAGAAGGGTGTCAAAATCCCTTGGAGCTGGAGTTAGAGATGGGTACGAGCCACCTGACTTGAGGGCTGGGATATGAAGACTAGAGAGGACACTGCCAAGCTACCTCGCTAGCCGTTCTTTAATTTTAACATCAATAATACTCATGTCTGATTCTATTTTAAAACTAGCCCAGTTCTATTTGTAGCCACATACATTAGACACCATTTCTAGAAACTGTCCCTCATATGCAGACTACATAGCCACCAATCTCAGCAAGGAGCTGAGGAGGGTCAGAAAAGACAACAGACATATTCAAAGTCAGAAACCATGTGACACTTTCTCTAAAATAAGCAATTAGCTTATTATCTCAGTTAGCTGCAGATGTAGTTCAGTTGACAGAATGCCAGACAAGCACCAATGAGCCCTGTTTCATTCCCAGTAGTGTACAGATTAGGCCTGTAATTAAGGAGGTAGAGGCAAAGAGTCAGAAATTTAAGGTCACCCTTGGCTAAATAGGGCTAGCCTGAGACACACAATGCCTTTTAAAAAGGTCCTCAGTTATGACAAAAAAAAAAAAAAAATGCTGGAATTTTAACCATATGCTAGTGGACAGGCCCTAAGGACAAAGACTGGCAACAGCTGTTCCCAAGTATGGGTAGTTTTGAGTGCGCTGGCTCAAGTCTAGTCATTCAGATCTAGTCATTACGTGCCATCCATCAGTCCCTACATTTTGGTGCTAGGGACTGAGCCCTGATCCCATTCAGGGTGGGTGAGAGTAATCAATATTATCTATATTCCCAACTCAAACCAATGCCATCTTTTAGTAGCAGCAAAGGAAGGCTACATCTCACGATAGGTTATATTGGCAGTAGTATTCCAAGAAGGGCATCCACACAGCTAGTTCCTAATTGTCGAAGGCCTAACAAATCCAAATACTTAGGAGCCAGTAACTCTTATTTGATCTAGACTGGTAACAGCCAGGTGGTGGTGGCACACATCTTTAATCCCAGCATTTAGGAGGCAGAGACAGGTGGCTCTCTTTGAGTTTGAGGCCAGCCTGGTCTATAAAGTGAGTTCCAGGACAGGCTTCAAGGCTACACAGAGAAACCCGTCTCCAAAACAAAACAACAAAAAAATAGACTGACAACAGATATTCTAAACCAGGAAATGGTCACAGGCACAAAACAAACTCTTCCTAGGAATCTACCTTTCTGGTAAAACAGGGAAACAACAAAAGAGAGGCCATCTGCCTAGTTAATAATTGATATATGGAAAAACCAAGTCAAAGCCACTAGATAGAAAGATAGGATTTGGCCGGGCAGTGGTGGCACATGCTTTTAATCCCAGCACTCGGAAGGCAAAGGCTGGTGGATCTCTGTGTGTTCAAGTACAGCCTGGTCTACAGAGCGAGTTCCAGAACAGACTCCAAAGCAATACAAAGAAACCCTGTCTCGAAAACCAAAAAAAAAAAAAAGATTTGACAAGGGATGTGTAGATAAGGACAAGAGATCTCTCTCCTGTCTACAGACCTTTACAGAGGGTGAGCCTCTGACATCACCCTCCCATACATCCTGTTTGCATAGTGAGATTGGAAGTAAAAGATTTCTTTTTCCTGACAGCAGAGTTCTTCTACAGCAAGTCACATAACCTAATGGTCTTTGAGAGTGCCAGGAGACACAGGCTCCAGCCACATTCCTTCAGTAGGTCCTTAGGGAGTCTTGCTAGGTTCCAAATCTTAAACAAATTATCCACAGATGACTGTACAGAGTACAGCCATCCAAGATAAGTTTTTAGAAGGCTGGCTCCTCCTCCCCAGCTGAGCAGTAGTTTGGGCTTACAGGTAGGGCTGAGTCCATCCACTGGAAATTCCCCTCCTGTCTCAGGTACTTACTCAAGCTCATCTCTTATGAAACCTCTAACTTTCTGGGCACCCTGCTCTCACTCTGAGAGGTATAGCCATACCCTACCTTTCCATGCCAGTACTGTTCTGAGAGTTCTTGATTCACTTCACGTCTGTCCCTTAATGGCTCTAGTGCCAGCTGAGTTTTCTGGAGACAAACGATGGTGTTTAGTGAATAAATGAGAAAGAAACTCTAGGAACCTCCCAAGTTTCCTCTTTTTTCATTGCATTAAAGAAGCTGTCAGGTCAGCAGACAAAGGTGCTTGTTGTGCAAGCATGACTACCAGAGTTTGATCTCTAGGTAATGTTATGGTTGGGGGTCACCACAACCTGAGCTGTATTAAACAGCGTTAGGAAGGTTGAGAACCCCTGGTCTGGAGATTCCTAGATCCCAGGAGATGTATGAAGCACGCAAAACATTAACACTAGTTGTATGTTTATTTCTTATCAGATTCCCTTAAAGTTTAGCTTGTGTAAGAACTGGTACTGTGCCAGGCCTCTTTCTGTGTTAAAACACGGAGAACCCAGCAGGATGGAGTCAGGGCTGCCTCTCACTGCTGTCTGTTTTCTACACCAGCTTTAGCTCTGCAAAAATGAAGCATCCATTCCACCCTCTTCTTCTTTCTGTCATTATGTCTGTATGTGTTGGGAGCAAAGGCCTTGCTGAGCAGCTAGCTAAGGAAAACGTGAGCATGTCCTTCCTTCCTGCTAACTTCCACAAAGAAAACACAGTCACCAACGACTGGATTCCAGAGGGGGAGGAGGAAGAGGACTATCTGGACCTGGAGAAGCTATTCAGTGAGGATGATGACTACATTTACATCATTGATGCAGTTTCCCCGACAGATGCAGAATCAAGTGCTGGGAACATCCTGCAGCTTTTCCAAGGAAAGAGCCGGATCCAGCGCCTTAATATCCTCAACGCAAAGTTTGCCTTCAACCTTTACCGAGTCCTGAAGGACCAGGTTGCCACTTCTGATAACATCTTCATAGCACCTGTTGGCATTTCCACTGCCATGGGGATGCTTTCCTTAGGCTTGAGCGGAGAAACCCATGAGGAAGTACACTCAGTTCTACACTTTAAAGACTTTGTCAATGCTAGCAACAAGTATGAGATTACCACTATTCATAATCTCTTTCGAAAGCTGACCCATCGCCTGTTCAGGAGGAACTTTGGGTACAAGCTCCAGTCTGCTAATGGCCTTTACATTCAGAAGCAGCTTCCCATCCGGGAGGACTTCAAAGCTAACATGAAGGAATTTTACTTTGCTGAGGCCCAGGTGGCTGACTTCTCAGATCCTGCCTTCATATTGAAGGCAAACAACCATGTTTTGAAGCTCACCAAGGGCCTCATAAAAGCAGCTCTGGAGAATATAGACCCTGCTACTCAGATGATGATTTTGAACTGCATCTACTTCAAAGGTAAGATGCACTTCCATGACTCCCAAAGGAAACTCACAAAATAGCCATCTGCTATACAAAAGACAACACTAAGAACTGTAGTGTAGCTGTTACTTAGGAGGGAAAATAAGACACTACATCAACTCAGGGACAGAAAGAACATCAAGAGGTGGTAGCTGCTAATCTTATTATTTTACACTCACTGGATTTTTATGTGGTAGGTATCATGGTGCTAGATCCTTGTTTTATAGACAAATCCACTAGAGCTAAGAGATAAGATGCCCTAAGGAAGTGTGGTGGTGGCAGCCTTGGAGGTGGCACACATCTTTAATCCCAGCTTTCAAGAAGCAGAGGCAGGTGGGTCTCTATTTGTGGCCAGCCTGATCTACAGAGCAAGTTCCAGGACAGCCAAGGCTGTTGTATAGAGAAACTTTGTCTTGAAAAACCAAAGCCACCCCCCCAAAAGAAAGGTCCCCCAAGGGTAAAGGCTGTAGAGGCAATGTTCAAGATAAATCTCGGTAAGATATCTAATGATTTATTAATTGGAAGAAATGATGTAAGCTTTCCCTTTTTAGTATTTGACCAGCATGTATTAAGATTTCTTCATTTCCCTTCCAAATTATCAGTGAGTAGAAATATGGACAAAGGCTAAGGAAATATGTCTGGAAAATTTTCAGCTACAGTAACTGTTAACTTCTTCTCAGGTTATTTGTTTTTGAGACACGGTCCCCCTGTGTAGCCTTGACTAGTCTAGAGCTTGCTATGTAGACCAGGCTGGCCTGCTAAGATCAAAGGCATGTGCCACCATAATCAGCTTTCTCAGGGGACTTTTGCATTAATGGATGAGTAGGAAATACACAATTAATTCTGTTCCTTTTTTTTTTTTTAATTTTTGTTTTTCCTTTGAGACAGTTCTTTCCTCTATAATGTGATCTTTGTGATGGAACCAAAGTTGGCAGGCCTGGCAGCATCTTTACCTGCTGAGCCATCTTTCTGGTCCTAAATATTTCTTTCTTCAGCAACTCTTACAGGCCAGGCATTAAAGCACTTTTAGTACCATCTCCCACTAACATATATGCACATGCACATGTGTATAGCTATACGATAAGACCTAACTCAAAATTTATTTTTTAAAAAAGGTCTTGCTATGTAGCCAGGCTGACCTAGAACTAAGACGACCTCCCCCCCCCCACCGCCTTGCTTCCATCAATGCTGGGGCTACAGGCAAAATCCAAACCTCTTGGAAATCTGATCAAAATAAACTTACATCTCCCTTAAGCCACAAACAGTCATAGGAGAGGCTTAGAGCCAGAGCTAACAGCAGCACTATAGCCTTATTTCTTTGTTGTCAGAGTTCAGGATACTGGTGAAGGCATAGGTGTGGGAAGCCTACATTTCCTACTTGTTCAGCCCAGTGGTATAATGCTCCAGTACCTGAAGGGCAGGAGATTTCTCCTGGCTTCTGCATGTTGGGGTGGGGCCACAGCCTCTGCTGACCTGTCTATGTGCTACACAGAACTCCCAGTTCTGGAAAAAAAAAAAAAAAAAAAGCATCCTGCCAGACTGGGCTGCTAAGCAGCACTGCAGAGGCCAAGACCTCAGGGGGCTTGGGAGCCTGAGAGTTGACTCTAGGCTTCCTTCCAGAGCCAGGCACAGCATTCAAGTTTCAATGAGGGTCCAGCTAAAGGTTAAATCTCTAATAAGCCTGTCTGTGACCATAGACAGACAAACATATAGTACATATATATGATGAAAATATTTTCTTTTTCATTACTAGTTCTAAGTACAAGTTTTGGAACTGAGCAAACAAGAGTCTTCTATGTTCTGGTTTCACCTGTCTCATTTGTGTGACCCTGGGACACTCATTTGACATCTTATCATGGAAGGATCAGACCTACTCTGATAAGTTGCACAGAACTGAAGAGACAGTAATGCAACCCTGTAAACAGTAAGAGCACAATGAACTTGAAGGAGTGTATATAATATAGTTCAATATGACAAGTGTGATATTGCAAGTAACATTTACTCTCATAAGCAATCAGGCTACGTGCTTGGGGATGACTTCAGAACAGGTTGGCAGGCCATCACCACCAAAGCCCTCAGTGTTCAGTTTGCTGGTTGCCCACAGTCTCTACATTAACTAGTCATATTGAAATTCTGAACCAAGAGGCTATTGTGTCAGCACTGGAGTAGGTGGGAATATAGCATAGACTAGACGTGATCATATTATCTACACTGCAGTATCCACTTTGCACTGAGGCATCTTTCCCTACTGTGCTGGAACACTGACTAGACTTGTTGCTGGGAATCAGAGAGTGCATCTTTTTGTTTGCTTGTTTTGAGACAGGGCCTCACTATGTAGACCAGGCTAGCCTTGAATTCACAGAGACTCCTGCCTCTGCCTCTGGAGTGCTGGGAGTAAAGGTGTGCACCACCACACCTGGCTGAGAGGAATGCGCCTTAAAGGTTAGAAAATTTTGTAAGTACAATTTTAGTTTCTAATTCCCAAATCTCTGTTACTAAGTTAACTCTGTGTTATTCCTGCTTTGTTGGAGTCCCTTCATGTCAGTGCTGGAAAAGCAGGGATTTCCAGTGGGTCTGAAGCAGATGTCTGTAGGCACTAGTAACTGTTACAACTTAAGCTGCTCTCATGCTGGGAGGGCCTAACAATGCTGTTACAGCCTCATATAGCTGTTGATCCCCACACTACAGGGAATTATCTGGCTTAGAAATCCTGGGTGTGGATGACTTAGAGGTAGCAGCTGAGCTTCAACCATAAGCAGGCCAGAGCTGGCTGGTGTTTAAACTTCCTCCAAAGATCCCTGCTTTTCTCATCTCAGCTGCTCTATATACCAGATGGAAACCATGAACAAGTCACCTTATTTCATGTGTCTATGATACTTTATCCAAAAAGTATGGATGAAAATTAAAATCATCTATTTCATATAGCTTCTGGGAACTGAAAAATGAGATAATATACAAAAGGTGCTTATGCCTGGCATGTGGCCTGCTGACAACTAGTTACCAACATTAATAATGATGAGTGTCGTAGAGCTAAGATTTACTCCTGAATAATCACTCTATACCCAGCTGACATGGCAGATCCTGAGGATACAGCTATATCAGATATGTGCCCTGCCAAATGCTAGAGAACCATACTGTGAGGTCTCAAAGGGTTACTCACTTTACAAATAATTAGATGAGAGGCCCAGGCAAATTAGGTATCTGTCAGGGACTAATAAGTAATGTCAGAATCTAACCCATAATGTCTTGTGGTCACTTAAATTTCTCTTGCTAAGACTCTGGGGATCAGTCCTAGAGAGCCCTCTGAGGGAAAACATTCAAGAGCAAAGACAACATTCTAAAGGGACATCTTACCAACTGCCTGCTCCTTTTGACTTTACAGGAACCTGGGTGAATAAATTCCCAGTAGAAATGACACACAGTCACAACTTCCGGCTCAATGAGCGAGAAGTAATTAAAGTCTCCATGATGCAGACTAAGGGGAATTTCCTCGCAGCAAGTGACCAGGAGCTGGACTGTGACATTCTGCAGTTGGAGTATGTAGGGGGCATCAGCATGCTGGTTGTGATCCCACGAAAGCTCTCGGGAATGAAGGCTCTTGAAGCACAGCTCACACCCCAGGTAGTAGAGAGATGGCAAAAAAGCATGACAAACAGGTACTTCAGGTCATTTGTTCTTTTGCTTTCTTGGGCTGGGGTATCTAAGAGTGCTGAAGCCATGGCTAATTTCTGCCCTTTCCTTCTGAGCCAGGGTTTCACTCTGTAGTCCAGATTGGCCTGGAACTCATTATGTAGTGCAGTGACTCTCCTCTCTCATCAGCCTGATATAAGTGCCAGGGTGACATGTGTGAGCCACCCTAAGTTTCACCAGTTTTTGTTTGTTTTTTAAAAGGGGAAAGTATGCAAAAGAACAAGAATTGCCACATAGGCCATTCTTGTTTATGTCAGCCTGAATTTCTTGCTCAGCAGGAGCTCTGATGAGAAAAGCCATCCCCTCCACACAGCTGTTTCAGAGGGCAGGGACAGGTAGCCTCAGGCCATCTTAGGAATCACCTCCATCTTCAAAAGCACTTTGTGGCTATGAGCCCCAGGTGAGACTAATCACATTACTTAGCAGGGCTCATGATGAGAAATAAACAGAAGAGGTGGTTGACTTGCTCCCAACCTCTGCTCCCCCACAACCCCCCAGAGCCTAGAATGTAAGAGGGTCCCAGCAAAGAGAGCTCTCTCCTTCCTTGCCAGGAAATTATTTTTAACTCATTGAAGACTTGTCACTGATTATTTTCCTTGATTATTACTTATTATTTATAGTTGAAACAGATGATGTTAAATATTGCTGAAATCATTATTGGACTTCGGCAGGAAGAATAGAGAAATTAGATATATTTCTGTGTTATAGGTAATTACTGTTTGTTAGACTCATAATGAGAGGTGACACCTGTTGAACAAGAAAGACAAAAAATTCAACAAACTGAAAATGCTGCTGGGTATAGTACTGTGCCCTGTAATGCCAGCACTGGAGAAGCTGAGGCAGGAAATCACAAATACAGGGTCAGCTTAGGAAGAATAAGACCTACTTCAAAAACACCAAAGCACAGGCCAGCGAGATGTATGAGCAGGCAAGCATGCTCACTGCCAAGCCTAACTACCTGAGTTCAATCCCTGGGACCCTGGTGGTAGAAGGTGAGTCCTCCTTTATCTTATCTCTATACACATACTACATACCCTGGGCAATATGCATGCACAATAAAAATTAAAGCAAGCCTGGTGGTAGTGGTAGCATTGCACACCTTTAATTCCAGCACTCGGGAGGCAGAGGCAGGCAGATCTCTGAGTTTGAGGCCAACCTACTGAGCAAGTTCCAGGACAGGCTCTAAAGCTACACAGAGAAATCCTGTCTTGAAAAACAGAACAACAACAACAACAACAAACCCATAAAATATAAAACCTTAGAAGCAGATTCTTGGAGCAAGGTGGATTTCCCAGGTATATGAGTCACTGAGGTCAAGCCACCTTGAGTTCTGTCTCTAGTCCAGCACAGCATTTCCACCCCTCACCTCTTTCTCCATGTGGACTCCTAACCCTAACAAGGAGAGCCTAGCCAGCTTCTAGCCAGTCCTGAGTTTGCCCTCCCTGGTTGGCTCTTTAACATCTTTCCTTTCCCCCTCCCTTGGCCCTTTCCTTCGTGCTCCAGTCAGATCCAAGGCCTTCATGTTTCTTATATATAAAGTAGCTTAACACTTACATATATCCTATGTACATATCCCCCACAGACTAGAAGTCATCCACCTTACTTATAACCGACACATAATATGAATATGTGTAAATAGTTGCTCTACTTACTACATTGCTTATAGAATGATGGGAACGGAAATTCTGTACATGTACAGATACAGTTTTCCCTGGTACCTGGAATCTGTGGTTCATGAAATTGATTGATATAAGGGCTAACTGTGACAGGACTTACAGTGCATGGCTTTTCCAAAACTTAACTGACAGTACCAATATATAAAATTTAAATGCCAAGGAATGTTATGCCAATTCTGTGGTAAAGGCAACCCACTGCAGGCCATGCAAACTTAGCAGGGAAAATGTGATTATTCTGTCATTTGTATCCATAAAATTGACTCTCTCCTTCTCCAACTAGAACTCGAGAGGTACTTCTGCCCAAGTTTAAGCTTGAGAAGAACTACAACCTGGTAGAGGTGCTTAAGTCTATGGGAATCACAAAGCTGTTCGACAAGAATGGCAACATGTCAGGCATCTCAGACCAAAGGATCACCGTTGATCTGGTAACAGCACCCTCCTGTTAGTCCCTAGATCCTGCCTTGCATTGTTGCTGCCTCTTTCCCCAACCTCCTGGTGGGCCTGTGACCCAAACTTGAAGGATACAAGGGCTGGGTGGTGATTTTGGCTTCCAAGGCCTTTCAGACACTGGACAGTCAGTAGTGACTGTAGTTGTATGGTTGAAAGTAAGTACATGTGCTGTGGCAGAGATTGTAGTCACAATGACCAGGCACTCAAAGACCATGTGGGTCATTGTGATAGACATGACTTTGTCTTATGTGAGGCCCCTGGGGCTTTTCTCCAATGTTGAGTCTTAATGGGGTGCTCCACCCCACCCGCCTTTCGTGACAACTTGCACAGCTGACAACTCTCTTTTCTGCTTTTAAACAGTTCAAGCACCAAAGCACCATCACAGTGGATGAAGAGGGCACGCAAGCTGCAGCTGTAACCACAGTGGGGTTCATGCCGTTGTCTACCCAAGTCCGGTTCACTGTTGACCGTCCTTTCCTGTTTCTAGTGTATGAGCACCGAACCAGCTGCCTGCTCTTCATGGGGAGAGTGGCCAACCCTGCCAGGTCTTAACAGTGCCTTGTGGTCTGGGCACCTAGTGTAGTTTGGGGACAATCTGTAATTCTGTTCTCAGTCTAAGAGGACAAAGATGTTTTGATGTGATAACTTATGTGGTTTATGATAATATCTGGATTTAAGGTCCACATAGTAGAAGGGAGTTACCAAGGACTAAGAAGCTGACACAGAAGTTAATGTAGTAACTCTAGTGCTAGCTATTCCCCAGGTCCTAGCAACATACAGGCTGCCTCAGCCCCGACTCCTGCGCCCCTAAGAACAAACCGCCAGAGTGTACATAATGCTTTCTCTGCAGGCAGCCCCATCAGCTTTACTTTTCAAGGCTTTTCCTCAGCCAGTCCCTATCTAAATGCTATTCAGGAGGTTTTACCCCTTCCAGGGAGGATGCCCGACAGCACCATTCCTGCCCAGTGGAAAAGAAACCTCAACATGCCTGAGATTTGGGACTTAATTCAAGATCCAATCTTCTGAATTCATGTGACCATATCCTCCCCTGCTGCCTCAGGGTTACCTAGGTGTGTACACAAGGCTACACAGATCCTATTCTAGAGATAAATAAACAACTATATTTACTGTGTATCTGTTATAATTCTCTAAAAAAAAAAAAGTTTCACTATGTAGTTTTGGCTGGACTGGAATTTGCTAAGTACACCAAGCTGGCCTTGAACTCATATGGTATCTTCCTACTTTTGCCTCCTGAGTGCTGGGATCCCTAAAGGCATGTGCCACAATATCCAGTATAATTCTATTTTTTTTTTTGTAGCTCTAATAACAAAGGGCAAGCTGAAAAAAACACCCTTAAGAAAGACAAAGGTTAAAGAAAGTCACTCAAATGCTGCACAGTGATTAATACATTATAGAAGCAAGTCCTAGGATGAAGGTGAGGTGTGTGGCTGAGTCCTGGATACCAGTCTGATAGACTTCCTGAGATGGGTGCTTCAGTACCATGAGCTGGAAACTCAGTCTTTAGTGAGGTACATACATGCTTTAACTTTCATCTCTCAGACATGGCCCTGTAGTAGGTCTGGTCTGATATTCCCAAGGTTTGGATGGTTTGGGGTCATCCACAATACTCCAAAGGCTGCTCAGAAGGCATGGATCAAGAAGTATGTTTTTATTGGGGAGACTGGCAACTGTAATAGGAGCAGCAGCCAGCTCTTGCATATGGACTAACTGTAAAACCCATACCTTAGAGGAAGAAGTTTTATTTCTCTATAATGCAAGAACTGGAAGGGGTCTAAAACATGTACAAAGTACAGCTACAAGGTGGGGCTGGAGACCAAGGCCAGGCTTGCTGGACTGGAAAGTCTTGTAGGGAGTCTTAGTCACAGAAGACTGGCCACATGAAGCAATAACAGTAATGGGACAGCTGAGAGGAGCATGCTACTTACAGTGCAATGCACACATACAGACACTACTATATGCATGATGCTGCTGGCTTAGGAGTCCATACTCTCATCACCTCCTCTTGACAGCTGAGAAAGCAATTTACAGAAGGGGAGTAATCTGATGAGACCTAGGTCCAACCCAAGGTAGGCAGGCTCCAGGGCCTGTACTTCTTGCTATCTTATATCTATACCAGCACTCTACTGAGAAAAGACAGTATAGGACCGAGGCACAATCTTCCCACTCCATCTTTTCACCTTCTTGGTGAAGCCTGAATGATGATGGCCCATCACTTTCCCCTCCAGTTTGCAATTTGTTTTAACACTGTTCTTTGCTGATGTTTGCTCTATATATTTTATCTTGGTAATTTTTCTTGTCCCTTATATCCACCACCATAGTTATCTTAAAACTGTGTCCTAAAAAGATGGATGGGTATGTCCCTGTAATCCCAGTTATTCTGGCTGAGGTTAGGAGGATTGGTTGACTCTAAAATTTAGAGCCTGGACTGTAAGGTGAAATCCTGTCTCAAACAAACACCTCCCTATCCTAGATCTTTAGCCTTTGCCATGTGTCCTTTTCCCAGAATGCCAATGCTCTCACTTCCAATTCCCACCTCAGCCAGAGCCAGCCTAGGTTGCTCCAGGCTCCTGCACAGGGCAGGACCCTCTTGTCTCCACGCTCCTTACTTACTTATATCTACCTGGAATCCCTGTGATCCCCTCTTAAAGAGACTAGCCTACCATTTCTCAAAGCAGTAGAGGATCAACTCACAGAGAGCACAGGCTGTGGGCCTAATCTGATGCCTAATAGCTACGAGATGTTGAGCAGGTTTAATACCTCACTATGCATACTTATAACGTGGAATTCAAAGCAGCAGTGGTGTCACAGGGTTGTTGTGAGGCAGCAATGCCTATACAAGGTCTAGAGCACAGGTAAATATTTCTTTTCTTTTTTTTTCTTTTTTTGTTTTTTGAGACAGGGTTTCTCTGTATTGTTTTGGAGGCTATCCTGGCACTCACTCAGTATGTAGACCAGGCTGGCTTCTAACTCACAGAGATCTGCCTGCCTCTGCCTCCCAAGTACTGGGACTAAAGGTGTGCACCACCAACACCTGGCTAAGATTTCTTGTTCTAGGCTAAGAAAGCATCTTATCAGGGACCCCTAACTTAGAGGCTCTGGACAATGTTTTCATGAGGCACATTGTGAACCAAGATGTATTTCTGTGGAAAAGAAGTATAAAGCTTGCAAGTGTCTATGACCTAGAAAAAGATATACCCTGTCCAAGTCCACAGAAACTACTCAGGTGAAGATGAACCTGCTCTCAGTGGGGTGCAGGAGGTGTGCATCTGTCAGCCATTGCATTCTAACTGAGTAGATGAGGTGTCTAAGTGTCACACAGCCTTCAAAATGCTTATGTGTGGACTACATAGCAGCAAAAGCAATGAAGAAATAAGTTTGCAAAGTTAGAGACAATAAAGATCACCTAACTAAGTAGGAAGGAGTCCCACAACCACATGACTGAGCTCCACAGCAACTGGAGCGCTCCAGTTTCCGGTGGTCACTGGGTGTTGACTGATGTGATAGGGCAAGAGCCAAGATTTTTCTCCAAATCTACCACCCTTTTGAATCATTAAAAGTCAAAAAAAAAAAAAAAAAAAAAAGTATCTCTTTTTCTTTGAAAAACAAACAGCAATAACAACAACAAAACAGTACAAGACCCTAATATTAAACACACACACACACACACACACACACACAATCAATTTCTCCCAGAAGGTACAAGAAGTCACTAAAAAGCAAATGCAAAAAGCCATGATCCTTTGGCTCTCTGTTGAGCAATTAGATCAAATATTTGTTTCCTCCCCCGTAATATAACCATTAACTAATGTTAAAGTTAAAGTAAAAAGTTAAAAAGTGTGTATAACTGTTCTTTTGCCTTTAAGTGTGGCTATGTCCCCATGTCTCCTCTTTTAACACCATGCTTAAATCTGCATTAAAATCTTTTTCTTTTTTTCTTTTTTTTTAAGACAGGGTTTCTCTGTAGCTTTGGAGGCTGTCCTGGAACTAGCTCTTGTAGACCAGGCTGGTCTCAAACTCCCATCATTGCCCGGCCTAAAATCTTTTTCTTAATTCCAATGAAAAATGATGACACCCAGCTGGGAGGTGGTGCACACCTTTAATTCCAGCACTCAGGAGGTAGGGGCAGGAGATCTCTGTGCGTTCAAGGCTTGCCTGGTCTACAAAGCGGGTTCCAGGATAGCCAGGGCTACACAGAGAAACCCAGTCTGAAATAAAAAACAAAAACAAAACAAAACAAACAAAAAACCCCCAACAAACCAACCAAACAAGATATACTTATTCTATTCACATAACTTTCAAAGGTTGGGGGACTTAGAATGCTTGTCCTGAGAAGCCCTTCATTACAGTAATACCTGAGAAGCTCAGACACTCAGAACCCCACAAATGCAAACACTATAAGTTCAACCTTAGCCTTTATGACCCTGAAACCTGGGTGCTCCCAAGAAACTTCCCTCATCATTGCTACCCTCAAAGAGTAAAATGTTCCTGGAAGATTTCTTGAATGAACTTATTACACTCTAAATGAGCACTAATAGACATTCTTGAAAGTTCACAGGAAGGGAGGCCAACAGGGGAAGGTGACAAATGGAACAGAGCATGACACATATATATGAAGGTGCCATGATCAAAGTCATCATTTTATGTGCTAACCTATAAAGTTACTTTTACTTTTTATATTTTATTTTGAGACAGGATCTTATGTCCTGAAACTCTCTCTGTAGACCAGACTGGCTTTGCCTCTGTTCCCTAAGTGCTGGGATCACAGGTATGCACCACCACCACCAGCCCTCAAAAGTTCATCATTTAGTAGAGGGCTAAAGATGATTTGGCAGTTAAAAACACTGACTGTTCTTCCTGAAGACTTAGATTTGATTCTTAGCACACACTTGGCAGCTCAATCCAGGGAATCTGATGCCCTCTTCTGGCTTCTATGGGCACAAGGAATTCTTGTGATGCACAGGCATACATGCAGACAAAATAACCTTACACATAAAATAAAATAAAAAATTAAGTTGGGCCATGTATGGCGGCACACACTCAGGAGATAGGCTGGTAGAGCTCCATGAGTTTGAGACCAGGCTATTACATAATCAAAGTATGCAGTGAGATCCTCTCTCTCTTGGGAAAAAAAAAAATGTTTTTCAACCATTAAAAAAGCTGACTGTTAGGCTGGAGAAATAGCTTAGCAGTTAAGAGTACTGACTGTTTTTCCAGAGGATCCAGGTTTAATTCCTAGCGCCCACATGGACACTCACAACTGCTCCAAATCCAGGGGGTCTGGCACTTTCACAGATATACATGCAGGCAAAATATCAATGTACATAAAATAAAAATAAAATCTAAAAAAATTGACTGTTCCTGGGCAGTGGTGGCATGACACATGCCTTTAATCCCAGCACTTGGGAGGCAGAGGCAGAGGCAGAGGCAGGAGGATTTCAGTGAGTTTGAGGCCAGCCTGGTCTACACAGAGAATTAGTTTCAATACAGCCAGGGAGTCACTGAGAAACTCCATCTTGAAAAACAAAACCAACAACAAACCAACCCCACCACCTCTGTTTTTGCTGGGGGTGGAGGAGGGAAAGTTCCCAGGGATATGGGTCATAGAATATTCAGACTCCAGAGCTCTGGATGATGCCATCACAGTCTTTCCTGTCTAGCCATGCTTTTCCATGGCCTTGCTGACTCCTTTCCAACAGGCCTCATGCTCCTCACTGTTCTTTCTAGGCCAAACAGAGGCTTCCTGTGAGAGTCACAGCTCAGCTTCTGTTGCTGACAATCTAACCCAGAGCCTTGTATGCACTAATTATGCTCTATCATTGAGCTGAGCCTTCTTCATTCCACAAAAACACTTCAAAACACAGTTATATAGTAGATAATGTTAAGGGCAAAGTGGAAGAATTTTTTTTTGAAAAATAATTAATAGGGGAAATGGCATTATAGAAAGGATTCTGGAACCCTGAAAATCTGGTTGTTTTAAATGTTTATGGGTGTTTTGCCTACATATATCTTTGCACCATGTGTGTGCCTAGTGCCATGAAGTCAGAAGAGAGTGTCAGATCTCCTGGAACTGGAGTTGCAGATGATTGTGAGGTTCATGTGGGTGGTAGGAGTCAAACCCAGGTCCTCTGCAAGAGCAACAGTGCTCTTACCCACCTGCACTCAGGAGAAAGGGGCAGGTGGATCTCTGTGAGTTCAAGGCCAGCCTGGTCTATAGAATGAATAACAGGCCAACCAAAGCTACACAATGAGACCTTATCTCTATTATTTTTCTAATATATATTTATTTTTTGCAGAGCAGTGGACACAGTATAAAACAGGATCGGATGGGATGGGTTCTCTACACAGGGGTGCTGCATCAGGATGCAGGCCCTGCACCCACTGTACCTACAGGCTTCCAGAAGTGACAGGGCTGTAGCCCACTGTCTGCAGGAGAACAAGAAGTTTCCTGGCTTCATCTCACAGGAGGAAGCCAAGGAAGAAGGCAGAGCAGCAGTGAAAGACATTAACACATGGCACAATGTACACAAGGAGCAGGGTCAGACCTGGGTGGCACCATGTGAGAGTTCCTTGCCAGAGTACTGAGGAAGTCTGGGAAAGAGCTACTCTATGGGTTGTCACCAAAAGTTGTTGTTTGTGACTGAAACAAACATATCTATAGATATTCATAGAGTTATTTATTTATTTATTTATTTATTTATTTATTTATTTATTTATGTTTGCTTGCTTTCTGAGACAGGGTCTTGATATATAGCTCTTGTCCTGGAACTCACTCTGTAGACCAGGCTGGCCTTGAACTCAGAGAGCTACCTGTCTCTGCTCTCCCCCCCAACCCTCAAGGGATTCTGCCAGCTGAATTACTGAGATTTTAGAAAGTATTTAATAAGGAATTTGCTCAACATGAGTAGCTGGACCTGAAATCACCTGACAAGTAAATACTCACCACAGCAATCACAGGAATGAGCACCCCCAGATTCCCTGCACTGCTGGAAGCCTAGAAAAAAAAATATGCATCACTAACAAAAACATTTCTTTTACAAACAAACAAAAACCCCAACAGTATTGAACAGATAGAAGACAGGAGCATAAAGACAACTATCTGGTGCAATACTGGTCCTAGCACCTTTTACATGCTAAACACTTAAACTATAAACCCTAGTCCCCATACCACATAACTCAATTGTTGTGCCTGTGTGCTGAGGATTGACCTTGGAAGTGCTCTACCACTGGGCTACATCCTTAGCCCCAGAATAATTGTAATGGGGGTGGACAGAGGCAACTTAAATATCAAACACAAACCATTAATTTATGATTGCATAAATAGTGGCAATTCTACATAGTTATGACATAGTCATTAACAAAACAACTTTTGAAAAAATTTAGTCACCTTGGGAGAGTGCTGACAGAAATGTCTGAAAGCAAATCAGAGTTTAAGAGTTCCCTCTGATTCAATTATAGTTAGATCATATATGCATGCAAGAGAAAATACACCAAAATATTATCAGTGAATTCATCTAAGCAGAGGATTATGGTTTTTTACTTTATAAATTTCTGTATCTTTTCTATAAGTTAGGAAATCCTGGAAAGTTTAATAATTAAATGGTTAAGTTCTTTAGATAGGCCCCAAAACATGGGTAAATTGCAACCAACACTTGTGGGAAGCTGAGGAAGCCTTAAGCGAAGAACGTGTATTGTTGACTCCACAGGAGTGGCAACGCCTTCCCCTGGGGTAAGGCTCAGAGGGGTGGCAAAGCCTCTCTGGTCCCAGAGAGATGACAGTGTGTCAACAGTTGAGTTGCAACAGCAGCTTCCTCCTCCTGAATGACTGTAGCCTGAGATGGCCCCCTACAAAGCCTCATCCCCCCTCCCCCTGTGCAATACACAATAAATGAATGGAGGTTCTGGGTTGCTGAGTGGATGTGCTCCATTAGAGCAAGCATAGCCTGCCAGAGCTCAGAATTTCTGCATCTTTCTTTATTCCCTCATTGCTCCAGTCAGGTTTCCAGGATTTGGCAGATGATGGTAGTAAGTGTTTAGAAGAATGCACTTAGAACACTGAACTATGCTCTATATTTGTAACAGTGATAGCAGATGTGGGTGGTGAGGACCCACAGTGACCAGGAACTGTTCTGAGTGCTTTCCTTGCGTTAACTTAGATGAGATTCACCAAGTATCAGAGCAATTTGCTGAGGCTGTGTGGTCACTTGGGGAGGTGCAGACAGAAGCCAATTCTGGTTTTCCCGTGCTGTAGCAGATGAACAGTGGTCCTCTTGGCTCTGAACTGAAGAACCCAAAGCCTCAGGGCTGCACAGTGGAATGGAACCCTCTCTATAGACCTTAGTTTTACTTTTTCTTTCTTTTCTTTACTTTTTTCTTTTCTTTTCTTTTTTTTTTTTTTTTTTTTTTTTTTTGAGACAGGGTCTTACTGTGTAGCCCTCACTGGCCTAGAACTTGTTATGAAGACTAGGCTAGCCTTGAACTCACTAGAGATCTACTCTACCTCCTGAGGACTGTGATTAAAGGTGTATGCCATCACATATGGCAGTTATGAGCCAGCATCTTCCTCTTGCTTCTACAGGCTCCCCTTATCCAAGAAGGTCCCGTTTCAGTAAATACTTGGCAAACAGTAACTACTCTACAAAGAACAGGGTTCCGATGTTTATACTTAGGAGAAAATGGTATCCTGGTGTTGCTCTTCTGGCCTGTGAATAAGCATTAAATTCCAGGATTCTTGAGACTCTACAAGCATGGCAAGAAGAAGCAAATAGGAATGGCCACAGGTCCCAGTAGGCCAGTGGGCACTGGGGCTCACTTCTTGTGGGAGAGAAGGTTCCTGAAATATTACCACACTTCCTCAAGGGTTTATGCCTCCCTGCATCACCAGCCCTCCTCTCCCATCAACCTGACACTTAGTCTCTCCTGAGAACTGAGAAAGTCACCATCCTGGGAATCTTGATAAATTGGTCAGAAGAACAAGGTTGAATTATGGACAAGGTCTTTTATTTACTTTTTATTTTATGTGCATTGGTATTTTACTTGCATTTGTGTCTGTGTGAGGGTGTCAGGTTCCCTGTGCCATCTCTCCAGCCCTTATGGAAAAGGTCTTAAATAGGTTCTTTTTTTTTTTTTTTTTTCTTGCATCAGCTACTTCTTGACCAAGACTTTTATAGGAAAGATTCCATGGAGATGTCCACTCAGATATTACTTCCACAAGGCACTCCTGACCAGCCTAGTCTAACGTGCTCCTTGCTGGACTGCCCTGTCCTATACTCCCACAAAGCCTCTCAAGTAGAGGGTGCTATCTTATTTACTTGACCCCTCACCCGGAACAACAGCCAGGACCCTGCAACCCACGGGCCAAATCCAAACATTACCGGTCTCTTGCACATGCCTACAGCTGCTGTCTGCTACCACAGCAGAGTGGAGCTGTTGCAACAGAAACTGTCTTGAGCCTACAAAGCCTGCAATATCGATGGCCTTGTTCTTTTGACTAAGTGGCTAACCCTGACCAGTGACAGTACCTGGCCCACTGTGGATGAAAAGGGGAAGAGGAGGGAACAGTGTAAGAGCATGGAAATGGAAATGTAGGGAAGGCATGCTATTGATGGGGAAGTGAGGTAAGTGGGTAAGAGGTCTCTCACTGTCTTAAACACTCCCAAACAATCAACTTGAGCATTTAAAAAGTAGCATTCTGGGCTAAAATTAGAAACACCAATGATGACTCATGCTGGAAAGGATGTGGAGAAAGGGGAACACTCCTTCACTGCTGGTGGGAGTGCAAACTTGTACAGCCATTTTGGAGATCAGTATGGCGGTTCCTCAGGAAAATTGGAATTAATTTACCACAGGACCCAGCAATCCCCCTCTTAGGCATATACCCAAATGATCCACATCCATGCAACAAAGACATCTGTTCAACTATGTTCATAGCAGAACTATTTGTAATAGCAAGAACCTGGAAGCAACCTAGATGCCCCTCAACTGAAGAATGATTAATGAAGATGTGGCACATCTACACAATGGAATACTACTCTGCAGAAAAAAATAATGGTATCTTGAAATTCACAGGCAAGTAGATGGCACTTGAAGAAACCATCCTGAATGAGGTAACCCAGTCACAAAAAGAGGAACATAGTATGTACTCACTCATATATGGATTTTAGACCTAGAGCAAAGGATCACCAGCCTATAATTCACACCACCAGAGGAACTAGGATACAAGGTGTATTCTAAGAGATTCATATAAAGTCCCTCACAGAACCAGGAAGAGACATGTCCCCCAGAGCACAGGGGAAGTGGGGGGGCAGTGATTGGAGAGAAGTAGGAGAAAATGGGGGGGGGGGAGGAAAGGAAAACATGTGCAACTAGGAAGATTGAGCCCGGTTAGGAATAGAAGACAGGAGAAAGAAGAGAGAGAGAGAGAGAGAGAGAGAGAGAGAGAGAGAGAACATAAAAGAGGGAGCCAATATTGGTTTGAAGATAAAATTGAACACAAAGAAAGGTCTAGAGACCTACAAGACTGCCACCAACTAACAATTTGAGCATCCGTGGAAAGGCTACCATAAATGCCCTTCCCGGATAGTGAGATCAACAACTAACTTATCCATGAAGCCCTCATCTAGTAACTCTTAGAAACAGGAGCAAACACCCATACATAAACACTGAGTCAAATTAGAACCCAAATGCAGATGGAGAGGACAAGACCAGGCTGCAGAAACACATAGAGACAGATGACCTGAACAAGGAGGAGCTAACTTAGGGCCACCAGACTGATAGCTGGGAAGGCAGCATGGGACTGACTCAGGCCCCCCTGAATATGGGTCTCAGCCAGAAGGACTGAGCAGTCTAAGGGACCTCAGACAGTGGAGCCAGGATGTATCCCTGGTGCCAAAAGGACCATGTGAACACATCCCCCATGGAGGGATAACTGCCTTAACCTAGAGACAGGAGAGAAGCCCTAGTCCCTACTTCACATGACCTGTCAGATCTACATGACCCCAACTGGATGGCATTCCCCTACATATGGAATTGGGGTGAGGTGATGGGAGGGGAGGGTGGTTAGGGTGCATGTGAGAGGGCAGAGAGGGTAAAAGGGAAGGAGGGAGGGAGGGGGAACTGTGATCAACATGTAAAATAATAAATTTAAAAAAAAAATGCTTTGACTCCAAAATTTAAGTTCAAGGACAAGTTACTGGGGAAAAAGATTTCTATTTTTGTTTCCACAGAAAATGAAAAGCTGTGGATTCCTTCCAGACTAATGTGGTTTGATCAAGCCAGACCGCCTGAAACAGAGTACCAGGTGATCCTACATTCAAAACAGCTGGACAAAGCAGTCTTGCAGACTACAGCCAGGATTTCTGCATCATCTTAGAATCCCCCATGACAGCGCCCCTTACCAGCAGGAAGTAGTTTGGAAAGAACGACGCCCAAATTCCCAAATATTGTCTATAAATGTTTGTTTTCATTTAAATGGACTTGGTTTTATTTATATATATAAAGTAGCATTCTGTCTGTCCGTGTGGACCGCCTTTCTAGGATAGTCTGAGAGCAAATAAAAGATGGCCCCTCTTATGCTCAAATGGCAGCTGTAAGTTACTCCTCAGCATAGGCTCAGGTCCAGGACACTCTCACCACCTGCTTCCTGATGAGTGACACAGGGAAAGAGCTGCCCAGGAAATACCCACGCTGCTGCTGTCCTCACCAGGGCTGATACAAGCATGTTCTTTCCCTAACCCACAAGCATCCCCAGTGAGAACCCATTCTTTTTCTTGTTTTCTGCAGATGTTCTTAAACCAACTAACAGGTGGTAGGGTGTAACTCAGGGGTGGAGCACACACTTTGCACTGTGAAAGCTTGGGTTTGGGCCCCAGAACCAAAAGCAAAATAAATTTAAAAAATAAATAATTTAACATTATATTTCAACCTCAAAACCCAGCAATCTCTTTCCTCCTACCTTCAGGGCGGGACCCTTCTCACTGGCCCTCTCGCTGGCTCTTTTCCCCTCCAGGCCTAGCTGCACAAACAGTTCCAGCAGGTTCATCAACAGCTCGTCCACAAGATGCTCTTCCTGAATATTGGCTGCAATGTTGGCCAGGGCGTTGATTACGGCTAGGGAACAGTGCCTAAAGAAAAAGAACACAGTTAAACCCACTGGCCAAACCTCAGCTACACTGGGCGATGTGCTGCAGGGAGAGATACTGGCTCTAAGTGGTCCTGGCCTACCTCACCATGCACAAGGAGTTTCCAAAAGGTTCTGAACATGTCATCTTCATGACAAACAGACCCTGAAAGTGAATGGCTGAATAAATGACTATGGACTTCTTGGCCAAGGATCTGGATACCAGGGACCCTGACTTTTCTCTAAACATTAAAAGCCTACTGAGTATCCAGATGTAGAATTACTCAGTTCTAGGCTTCTCTGCTTGAGTTCTGAGAACCTAAACATCATTTCACCTGATGATCAGCTTCTCCCCGATGCTCCCCACAGCCCTGGAAATGATGTTACTATTAGCAGACAGTGAACATGAAGGAGTCCCAGGACTACCTGCCCCTGGATTATGGACATCCTACCCAGGTGTGAAACTGATGTTTTACTGCCATGGGCCAGGCCTCTGCAGCTCTGCAATCAGCAGCTGATACTTCCATGGTATATAACTTACTGGAGCACATAAGCCTTTAAGCCTTTGTTTCTTCCTGTGTAAAACAAGTATAATAATTCCCTCTTCATAAGCAGGAGGAGTAAAGCACTAAACACAGTCTGGTCCCTAGTAAATGCTAGTTATGATAAAAGATACTCCTTTTACCTGTAAGTAAAGCCTGGTAGGTCAAGGAAAAACAAAACCTATCAAATGTTCCTATTAGTGAGAAGACAGATTTTGGAGGCCATGTGTGTGTGTGTGTGTAGGGGAGGGAACCCAGGGTCTTGTGCATGCCAGGCAAGTGCTGTGACACTGAATTACATTCTTAGACTGACAAATCATTTCGACAACAAGAGGCCTTCATGGGGAAGAGGCCATTTTGACTATAAACTGAAGAGATAGTAGCATGCAATTAGCAGGGACTGCATAGAATGAGGATAGGGACGACCAGCACAATGGCCAGAAAGATGCCAGCCAGAGCAAGAATGGAGAGCAGGAGTCATGGGACAAGGAGCGCAGGAGACCTGTTCACATGAAGGGAACAACATGAAAAAGAGGTGTCAGTTCCACTGCAGAGACCAGGACAGACAGAATGTGTAGGTGAGTTTGGCTGGGACCCCAATCTAGTCCTCAGATTGTTTATAGCCTGGACACATATGGTGGCAGTTAGCAAACACTGAGCTACAACTGTTCCTTACTACCCATGGGAAACTGGCTGCAAAACTCCCAAGGATATAAACAATCCTTTCATTTAAATGGTGTGGTAGCTGAGTGTAATAGCAAGTAGCAATCACTTGTAATCTCAGCTCTCAGATGGTGGAGGCAGGAGCATCAAGGTTTGAGGCCAGCCTGAGCTACCATAGCACGACTGTATCTTAATAAAACAAAAGATAAACTAGGATAGTATTTGCATAAAACTATGTACACATTCTTACATACACTAAATCATTTCAAAATTACCCATAGTACTTAACACAATGTAAATATCACAAAAAAGTGATAGAATTTCACTATGTAGCACAGGGCAGTTTGGAACTTGCTATGTGGCTCAGGTTAGCCTCTAAGTCTCATCTCAGTTCTCTCGCCTCAATTTCCTAAGTGGTAATATTACAGCGTGTATCACTTCTCCCAGCCTTGAGGATATTTTGTTTGGTCAAGAGTTTTCATACACACACACACACACACACACACACACACACACACACACACACACACACTTCTACCAAGTACTAAGCAGACCCAGGACTGCTTAGCCTCTGGGATCAACTGAGATAGGCAGGGCTGACTCCAGGTGGTCTGGTTGCTAACAGATCCTAGCACATTTCTACTCACTGACACAACTGTGCTCTTTGGCCAGTAGAGAAACTGAGGCACAGGCAAGTTGAGCACCACTGTGGCTAAGCAGCTGTACTGCTGCCCATTAAACTGACACGAGGAGGGTCTGTGAGGAAACTTGTATTTAATAATCAAAAGCAGAGGAGCCTGGTGACCAGGAACAGTAATGCCAACACAGGGGCCCACTTCTGTCTTCCAGTCTCATGTCTTCGTCTGACTTTTCTTCCTGCCTTCTGATCTGACAAACTCTTAGCAATCCTTCAAACATGGACAGAAATGACTCTTCCTCAAGGCATTCTAGGTAAAGATGTCTGCCAAGGAAAACTGGCCGGGCTTTGGGTGAACATTAACCCCAGCACTTGGGAGGCAGAGACATTATGGGCCTCTGCAGTTATCTTTCATGTACACTAATTTATAGCATGCAGTACTTCTGTAAGAAGGCTAACACACACACAGGCAAATCCTCAAACGCCCCTCACACAGAGTTAAACACTGTCAAGATCTAAAGCAATGAAGTACAGAAGAGTACCTGTAGCCATGGTCCTTATAGTCTTTGGTGGCCGAATACACAACTGAACTGGCCTTTACACTGATTTGCTGGAAGAGATTCCACACTTCCTGATAAATGTATTGCTGGAAGAGAGCAAGGGATAGTGTCACCATTCCATGATTCCCGAGATCACTCATACTCATGGGAAAGCCCCTTTTGTCATCACCCAGGGAGAAAGCTCTGGAATCTGATAACAATAAGATCATGCAGGGCATATTTTTTGTATGCTGTGTTTAAGGGCCAAGGCATTTATATGGTGATGAGAGGAAAACTTGTAGGAGTTGGTTTTCTCCTTCCATCCCTCAAGTTCCAGGGATTGAACTCAAGTCAACAGGTTGTCAGCAAGTCATTTTATCCACTAAGCCATCTTTGCTAGCTATGTTTATTTTATTTGTTGACTGATTTATACACAGGGTTTCACTATGAAGCCCTGGCTGGCCTAGAACTATTTAGAACAGGGTGGCTTTGAACTCACAGAAATCTTGCCTCTGGTTTCCAAGTGCTGTGATTAAAAGTATACACACCATGCCTAGCCTAAATATTTTATTGTTTTAAGATTCTATTTTTAAATTATATGTGTGTGTGTGTGTGTGTGTGTGTGTGTGTGTGTGTGTGTGTGTGTGTGTGTGTCTGCATGGGAGTTCATGCACGTGTTGCAGTAACTCTTAGAGGCCAGAAGTGAGCACCAGATCTCCTAGAGCTGCAGTGTTGGGAGGTCTTGAGCCGCCTGACTGGAAGCATAGGACTGAACTCAGAGCTTCTACAAGAGTAGTATGTATTTTTAACCACTGAACAATTTTTCCAACCCTCTAGTCTATTTTTTTTTTTTTGAGCAAAAAATAGGTTTGAAGTCCTAACTCTCTTGTCTCTACTTCCCAAGTGCTGGAACTACAGGTGTTTGTCAGGGTGCTTACCTAAGGGGATTCATTTCTAGAGCTCTAAAATAACCCAAATCAAAAGTGAAACAGAGGCAGCTTTTATTTAGATCAAATTTTATGCTAGTCAGGTTGATAAGAAATGAGTTTAAACTTCTGCTGGTACCGGTGGCTCACGCCTTTAATCCCAGCACTTGGGAGACAGAGACAGATGAATCTCTGTGAATTCCAGGCTAGCCTGGTCTACATGGTGAGTTCCAGTTCAACCTCCAAAACAATATAGAGAAACCCTGTGTCGAGAAAGAAAAAAAGAAAAGAAAAGAAGAAGAAATGGGTTTAAACTTCTTTTCGTGAGATCCAAACAACCACTGATTACATTATTCTCACCAGACAGTGTTGAAGCCATTGTAAGAATTTAGCTCAGTTTCAAAGTGCATTAACAATGTGATTTTATACTCTTATAATCAAAGGCCTTTGCAGGGCTCTTCCTTACATTTCCAGTAATAACCAGGCAGCCCAGCTGGTCGATGATGAGCACATCAAGGGGTGATGGAGGCTGACAGAATTTCTGCTGCAGGATTTGTAGAATTGGCTCCATGACCTTTGGGGTGTCCCTCAGAGCCACTGCAATGTGTCCCAAGGCACGGATGGTATGGTCAGGAATCAAGTGAGCATCCCTATGGGAGGGAAGAAGAGAGGTATCTGAGAAAAGCTCTGGGAACTGGGTGGTGGTGGCCCACGCCTTTAATCTCAGCACTCGAAAAGCAGAGGCAGGAGGATCTCTGAGTTTCTGGGCAGCCTGGTCTACAGATTGAGTTCCTAGACAATCAGGGCTCCACAGAGAAACCCTGAAAACAAACAGAAAACCCTTCAAAAGTAAAAAAGCTCTGAGGCGTGCAATGTGAATTAAAATCAAGAGACTATGGCAGCCCTGGGCTTCCCTCTGCCTGTGAAGAAGTGCTCTTCTGAAGGAACTGCTGTGTGCTCTCATCACATTCACAGGCAGAGACCCAGACTCCAACTCTAGCACTGTGGTCCAGTGTAGTGAGAGCATCCAGCCACACCTGGGTGGCACTGACTGTGCCCACTTGGGTGTGGTCACAGGTGCACAGGTGTGTAGGTGAGCATGTGATACTTGGTCTAGGATCCAGGACAAGCTTGCTCTCTCTTGCTCCTCATCGGGTCACAGAGGGCAACTGGTGTGGATCCTCAGAGGAGGGACTAGTGGTGGTCATCTGTATTGAATGTATGTGATTTCTCCCCAAGTAAAATTCTATTAATCTATATTTGCCCCAGTCCCATGAATCTTGTGCCATACATCAAGTATCTACTTTGGTCCAGAATGAACATTTGTGGGTGGAATTGACCATGACCCTTCAGCAGACCCAATGCATGGCTACACTGTGAGCAGGGAGGAGGCACACACATGCACTATGACTGAGCCTGAAAAAGCATAGCTGTGCTTCCAAATGACAGACACATACTTATCACTCTCCTGGGAGATATACAGCCGGTTGGAGAGGCTAGCCAGGAAGGCCTCCACTATCACTGGGTCCACGGTCAGGCCAGCCTTCAGGCATCTGTGTAACAAGGAAGTCCAAGTGAGACAACGGAATGGTTTTGTTTGTTCTCCCTTTGATTTGTTCCTTGCTGAGGTGCACATCATTTTACATAGCAGCTCTGAAGCTTCTACTCCAGAAATCTGAATGAAAAGCCATTCTATAGGATGAATTTAAGGAATTATAGTGGACTTCACTCGCCCACTTGGAGGTATCTCTACTGGAAACAATAACTTAAAATCAACTTTGCCTGTTGTGAAGGAATAACTTCCTTCAGAATAATGTACCCATACTAATTCCAGTTTTACACTTCCTTTACAATTCATAGCAACTGTTCCCAGATGGCTGACCAGCACCCCCCCCCATTAACTCCAGTTCTTCACAAATGCAAAGCACGAGATCTCCCACTAAGCTGCACCCCTGCTCCCCACCAAGGGTCTTTTATTAAGGAGAGAGGCTTCTGTTGTAGAGAAAAATGGGAACCTTTAGAAGCCCCCAAGAACATAAAATCTTGTTTCTCAGGTGTGTCTCGCTTGCCCCATCTGTTTGGCTCTTCAGGCATACTAAGAATGAGGAGCTAGAATTCAAAGAGAGGCACAATTCCTAACTCATACAAATTAGAAAATATCTGATTCTCAGCTTGGGAGAGCAAGAGCATGCAGCAAGTCTCCACAGCAAAGAGCACTTAATCTTACTGAAAACAACAGCAAAAACTGTGGCAGGATATTTGATCACACTGTGAAGATGTGTCTCTACTAAGGCATCTTCTGATTGGTTTAATAAAGAGCTGAATGGCCAATAGCTAGGTACAAGAGGACCGGCAGGACTTTAGGGAGAGAGAAGAATTTGGAGGAAGAATCTGAGAGGAGGGATTTGCCAGCCAGACACAAGGAAGTGGGATATACAGTACAGGGGAGAGGTAATGAGCCATGTGGCAGAATGCAGAGTATTACAAATTTTCTCTAATAAGCATTTATATTTTTCTGACCAAGTAAAGGAAGGCATCTTTATTAAAAAAAAACAAACACCTCTTTTTATAAATATAAAATAAATAGAAACATCCTTTAAATGAAAAGGATAACCTCATTCCTTTTGCAACAAACCTTTACCTCGTTACACTCCCCCAGCCCCCTCCAGAGGCTTCCTTCATCTAAAGCCCCTACCTGCAGATGTTGTCAATGGCGATGTCCCGGAGCTGCTCATACATGGATGGCTGGTTCTTCTTACCAGGCAAGACGTTCAGAGTTGACTCGGAATGCTCATTGGTGACACTGATTTTTATATCATTCCCAGCAACTAAAAGTAAAAATTCAAACTTGTCTGATTCAGTTTCATTTTCATCCCCTTCTTTCTGTGTCTCAAACTAAGATTACAAGATGGTCAACTTCAGCCTGTGAAGACAATCACTCAACAACCAACCACAAACTACTCACTGGCTTTTTTTTCCCCCCCAAGACAGGATCTTACCATGTAGCCCTGGCCTGCTTGGAGCTTGCCTCCTTAAAGGCATCACCACGCCTGGCTAACTGACCAGACCAAACATTTTAGAACTGAGACTCTGAGACTCACAGGAAGGGTGAAAGAGCATGTTTAAAATAAAAAGGACAGGTGGCTTATAAAGTGTTAAAGCATGGCGATTTCTTAATGAACCATTTGTAAAAAGTGACAAAGTCGGGCATGATGTTGCATACCTTTAATCCCAGCACTTCAGGGACAGAGGCAGGCAAATCTCTCTAAATTCAAGGGCAGCCTGGTCTATAGAGTGAGTTTCAGGACAGCCAGGGCTACACAGAGAAACCCTGTCTTAAACAACAACAACAAATAAAAAAATGACAAGTATCCACGTGGGTGCAGCTTTGATGTTTAGTGAGGCATAATCCTCTCCTGAGAGGTACAGAGCAGGGTGTGTGTGTGTGTGTGTGTGTGTGCGTGTGCGTGTGCGTGTGCGGCAGTGCACGTGACAGAAGCCTGGGAGATCCTAAGCACAAACCCAAACATCTACACATATTCCTTAACAAAGTTACAATGGCTGATTCAAAAGATAGTTCCCTTAGCTAGAAAACATCACAATTATAGATCAAGGGTTTTTTTCTTTTGTTTGTATGTCTTTACTATAAGGACTGGGGGAGTTTTCTGATGTCTAGGTTTCAGTTTCTTCATCTCTAAGAAAAAGGTATCATTGTAACTATGCATAACAACAACTACATTAGTGCCTCACATCCACAGAAGCTGGACTAATTAATTAGCTAATTAACCCATCTGTTCTAATTACTATTGTGTGAGAAGACCTGTGCTGAGCCTACATCCTCTTGTGGGCAGTGGGGACCAAATGAGGCAGTATACATGAGACTTCTAGCCCAGCTCTGAGGCATGTAGGGCCCGCACTTATTTCCTCAAGAGAAAATGCCAAACAACAAAACAAAAACTAAAACCAAGATTACAAAGGGCCTTCAGTGGAAGGCAGAGAAAGGCCTGAAACTAAGGAAATGGGGGTCTGTAGAAAAAGACAGAAGGAAAGATGTAGAAGAGAGAAATGGCTCAAACAAGTACAGTCAGAACTCAAATAGTTACACAGTTCCTCTCTCAAGAACCCAGAAGCTTCAAATGCTAAAGATGAGAGCTTGTTGTGGAATATTATTATAAGGTGTATTACATTTGTTCACACTGTGGAATATTTGTTTAATGATGCAAAGATGTGCTGCATTCTTTTATGTTAGTTACATTTATTTAACTCTGTGAAGCTGTGTTTCTTTACCTGCCTAAAACATCCCATTGGTCTAATAAAGAGCTGAATGATCAATAGCAAAGCATGAGAAAGGACAGGTGGGGCTGGCAGACAGAGAATAAATAGAAGAAAAAGAGAAAAGAGAGCAGTGATAAAAGGAGGAAAGGAGGACTTCAGGGACCAGTCATACAGCAAGTCATGTAGTAAGAGGTAAAGAAAGATAAAAGCCCAGAGGAAAAAGGTAGTTAGGATAATTTAAGTTAAGAAAAGCTGGCTAGAAATAAGCCAAGCTAAGGCCAGGCATGCATAAGTAAGAGTAAGTCTCCGTGTGTTTATTTGGGAACTGGGTGGTGGGCCCCCAAAGAGCAAAGCGTAAAAAGCAATCAACTACTAGAGCTATTACCTGTGTGATACTGACTGTGGTACTTATAGAGCTTCACCAGCACCGGGGATGGAATCACCAGAAAGTCTCTCAAAGATGGTGTCACTGAGTGCACCACCACGGGGAACCTTTCACACAGTCGGCCCAGACCCTGCAACACAACATCAGTCCATCAGGCTGTCTGGAAAGGACCATCTACAAGGCCCTAAGACGCTTCTGATGTACAAGCCTGACCCAGACTTCCAAAGTCAAAGCTCCCAGAGACTACCTGCTCATGGGTTAAGCAAAGGAAATAGTACCGATTCTTCATCAATCAAGGTACATATATATTGCTAAGATTGTTTGTCTTTTAAGTAAACAAATTAGGGTACAGTAGGCTGTTAAGCAATGGCAGGTGTGTGGAGTCAATGGGGTCTTTATCAAGGAATGCCTTAGACAAGCAGAACTGGGCATCTTTCTGTGAGGTCCTGTGGTTTATGTCTATAGCTCACCTGCTGGCCTTGAGTTTCACATCAAGCAGGACCACAGGTCCCCTTTAAGGCAAGCAGCCCTTGCAGAAATACATGGCCCTATACAAAGCAGCCTACCCTCAGTTCACAGTAGGCTCTAGTAGGACTTTTTAAAGAACAACTTTGTTGCCTCTTGTTTGACACTGGAGAATCAACTCCAGCCTGACCAAGATAAAGGCACCTGTGAATGGGAATATATGGGACTGACCTGTAGGCAGCAGATTAGCAAGGGTAAATGGGCAATGATGACCTTGCTGGATGTCTTAGATTGTAGCTTTTCAGACAGCTTAATGCAAAGGTTTTCTGCACCTTAATTTAAAATCAGAAAGAGATACAAATGATCACCATTTACAACATTCAGAAAATATGTTTTTCTCTACCTCTGGGCTTAGTACCTAACCAGGGCCTACCACTGAGCTAAATCCCCAACTCCAGGAAGTATGTTCTTACTGCTTAATCACAGGACATAGTAAATTCAACACTGAGAGGCAACATCAGGCACCCACATGATGTGAACTTACATTATGTTCTCTTATTTCATAATGTTCTACCCTGCAAGAATGTTTCCCAGACTTCCCCACCCACTGAACCAGCCTCTTCCCTCCAATTATGAACCTCCATCTCTCCAGAGCAAACTCTAAAATCCCACCAAAAAATAGGAGGGAGAATGCACCAGCTTGGTGGCCTTGAGCTTCCCCTTCCTCCCAGGCCCACTGCCTCATGTTGTAGGATAGAACAGAAAATGACTGGGCCAAGCATTCTAGAAGTCACATTGGGAAATACATAGGAGGATCCTTGGGCAGGCCTAGAGCTCAGAGGATACAAGGAGGCAGCTTGGAGCTCACCCTGCTCATCCTTCACAGCCCACACCATGAGGTCCACGCAGGCAGCATTTGCTTGGCAGCGCAGTTTGAGGGGGCTCATCTCACTGTGGACCCTGTCTGCGTCATGTAGAATCTTCTGTAGTTCCCCTTGGCTCATGTTGAACTGCTCCAACACAAAATCATGGATCTCTTTCACAAAGGAGGTGGGGAGGTCTACGGGAAAGCAAGTTTGGTTTGAGGGCAGGGGACAGATGGAAATAGCCACACCACAACATGGGCAGCAGTTTCCTATGGGAAGACTGTTCCCTCTCAATAAAAACAAAGGTGATGTTTGAGGTAGCTACTATGGTTGTAAGAATGCCTGCAGGGTCAAGCATGAACAGGTTAGGTTGAAATTCTCCAAAAGCATACAGTATTGGTCAGAGAAAAAGAGTTCTTCTGGGAAGTGAGACCAGGCTTTTGTCTTGTTGTTTTGCTTTGGGTTATTCTGCTTCTGTTCCAGTGGTGCTGGGGATTATCTCGACACTCCGCCTATAGGCAAGTGCTTTACACTGAACTATACTCTAAGCCCACAGTACTGTCTTTTAAGCAGTCAAAAACTAAAACTCAAATATAGGAAATACCTAAAAAGGGATGCATCATCAAAGGAACAGTTCAGTTGAAAGATTAGAGACTTTTCAAATTCTAGTCCCTAGGGCCTATCACAGTGGTTCTATCATTTTTCAGGCACCTGAATTGACCCCTAAGAGGCTGTTTCTCAGTCCTGCTCTGCTCCCCCCCCCCCAACTAGATTTGGAATAGCTAAGTAAATTATAGTGTATCTATATCTTAGAAATACATGTAGTCTGGGCTGGAGAGATGGCTCAGCAGTTAAGAGTAATGTCTGTTCTTCTAGAGGTCTTGAATTCAATTCCCAGCAACCACATAATAGCTCCTAACTGTCTGTAATGAGATCTGGTGCCCTCTTCTGGCCTGCAGGCATACATGCACACAGAACACTTCATATATAAAAACAAATACATCTTAAAAAAAAAAAAAAAAAAGAAATCTATGTAGTTATCAAAACATTTAAAAGGAATGTTTTAATGTTATGAAGAAATAGAATTGGAAAAACACATGAGAAATTGAGAGTAAAGGCTAAACCTTTTATTTTATAAAACGTCTAAATCTGATATGTAAAACTATATACACAGAACAATGATAAAATGTGTGTAGAAAAACATTAGAAAAAAACATCTCTTCAGCAATCATTGGCAGTATTAACATCAGGGACAGATTTTTTAAAAAATTTCTTCTAAAGTTCAGTCATATGATCTTGTTGCTCACATGTGATCTTTTATTTTTTGGAGATAGAGGGATCTTGCTATCCTGTCCATCTTTCTGAGCAGCTAGGATTACACCCAGAAGCCACATCTGGCTTTCACTTGTGATTTCTAAGTTGGCACCAACAGAAAGCAAGTACCAGACTATAAGAATGGCCAGGAGCAGCCCTGCACTCACATCCACCAGCATCTTTACCTCTCATGTAGTACAGAGTATCTCGAAGCATCTTGAACATGGTCAGGTAGAGGGGATCACTGAAGGCTGTGTAATAGAGGTCAGCATTGGGATTGGCCTGCAGAGGAAACAAGCATATGTCCACGGTGCAGAGACTCTGTACTGCCTTTGGTCCTGCACACTGCCCAGCAAGCAGCTGTACTGTAAACTGAGAACCCACTTCCTGTAACTCATAGCAGACATTTTTATCACCCACTTCATCCTTCCCAGTAAAAGGCAAAAGTAAACAGGAGGTCCCTGACTGTCCTGGTGACTACAGGCATGAGTTATACAGACCCATAAACACAACAACAAAACCACTAGCATTCCACTGTCATTGCACTGAAAATGAAGGACATGAAGGACACAGAAGGGGCCACCAGACCAGAGGGAACCCAGCATTATCCACCATTTTGAAGGAAGACAGTAAAGCCTGGGCACTTCCACATTTAGCCTATATTTTATAATTAAAATTAATTTTGAATTATTCGCCCTTCTCTTCTGAGACAGGGTTTCCCTGCGTAGCCCTGGTTGGCCTGGAACTCACTTTATAGATTAGGCTAGCCTCAAACTCAGAGATCTGATCACCTCTGCTTCCAATGTTCTGGGATTAAAGATGTGCACCACCCGGCCTGAATTACTCTTTACCAATCTAATCTGAAATGTAGTATTTGGAAGAGAAAAACAAAACAAAACAAACAACAACAACAACAAAATCCAGAAAAACAAAAAACCTAAAGTTAAGATGCAGTCCTTAATATTACCAACTGAGAGGGGATAGCATGGGGTGGAAAGGGTAAGCTGTGTTAGGCTGCTCAGTAACAAGAGTCCTATGGAGAACACAGGAATGAGGTGGAAGGTATGAGAGTCCCAAAGTGTTCAGGGGGCACTGACAGGAGTTGGTAACCAAGGACCATGGATAGTCTCTACTTCATGACTACCCACCGACCAGTCCTGGTGACACTCTGGCAGGCACAGATGAAGAAATGAGATGGGCAGGTGAGCACAGCTCAAGGTCTGACCAAGATGCTCAGAGTTGAGGTCAACTGAGGGTTTTCAGGGTCACCCATGCCACATGTCCACAGTCCAGCTACAGCACTCACTGGCCACATACCTCAGGGTCTCTAGGCCTGTAAGACATAGTTTTCTATTGTTTTATGTCTAAGGCCAATATTTAAAACTCTTTTGGGGGGGCATGGAAATAGGGTCTCACTGTGAATCCCTGGCTTTCTTTGAACTCACTCTATAGAGCAGGCTGGATGGAAGTAAAGGCATGCATCACTCTACCTGGCCATTTAAAACATTTTTGTGTTTGTTGGCAAGAAACTACTTTATCAAGTGGATATTTATTCTAAAACCCCAAATTGTTAACAAACAAAACTGCCCCAAATCACCTTGGTTCATTCACAGGGAAAAGGGTCCTAGGACTTCATGTTAAAGCCCTACACGGCTGAAGAGATAGGCCATGGTTCAGAGCACTTACTGCTCTTCTAGAAGATCTGGGTTCAATTCCCAGTACCTTCATGGCGAATCACAACTGTCTGTAATTCCAGTTCCAATGCCTTCTCCGGGATTCAGTGGTCACCAAGGATGTATGTGGTACCCAGGCATTTCATTACAGGTAGTGTGTAGACCAAACAAGTTTCTAGATCAGTAGTTCTCAACCTGTGGGTCATGACCCCTTTGGGAAATTGCATACCAGATATTTACATTATAATTCATAACAGTAGCAAAATTATAGCTATGAAGTAGCAACAAAATAATTTTATGGTTGGGGTTCAGCACAACATGAGGAACTGTATGAAAGGGTCACAGCATTAGTAAGGTTGAAACCACTGATCTAGAGACTACTGGTCAAGGCCAGCTTTCAGGCCTCAGTTTCCTTGCATGCACTCAGTCATGTATGACCATATACTGATAAAAGAAACTATGGCTGGAGAGATGGCTTAGTGATTAAAAGCACTGACTGCTCTTCCAAAGGAACCAGGTTCAATTCCCAGCACCCACATGGGCACTCACAGCTGTCTGTAACTCCAATTTTAAGGGGAAGGAGGGAGGAAGTGACAAGGTTCTAAGATCATAAACAACCTAGAGTGACAGAACTAAAACTCAGGTTGACAGGAAGTACAAAGATTTACAAATAGCTAAGATCTGTAGCAAAGTGCCAGACTGCAACCTGGAGTTATGACAATGTGTCCTTAGTCAGGATCCATCAAAAGCAAACTATACACCCCACAAGCACTAACATCAAAGCCTGCTGATGGCAAATGCAGACCAGACCTTGGCTCCCAATACATTTTTTAAAAGTCCCTCAGATACATACCACATACACATAAAATTCAGGGCTCGCATGTCCCTATAAAGTACACCTTGCAGCTTTGGAAGCAACAAAGGATCAAGGAAGATAAACAGAAAGACCCAGGCTAACTGAAAGTTTCCTAAGTGTGTGACATGGGCACATTAGTTAACTGTCATGAACCTTCCAGTTGTGAAATGAAGACCCTGACCACCAGTCAGAGGCACTGTGTGGTGAGGTAATGAAAAGAACTAGGGGGCAGGCAGGTGGGAGGTGTGCTGGGCCTAGGGTTAAAATATGCTGAGCACTCATTGCAAGCTACCCGTCACTCCAGCCCTCCTGCAAACACTTCTGCACATGCTAAAGTCAGGCTAATTTCATGGCAATGTCTCAAAGGTACATACTTCCGTCACGCTGGCTACAACTGCATCTAAGGATTTGAGAACAGGCTCCTCAACAATCTTCTTCACCTGTGAGAGAGACAGAAATCACATGAAGCATCTTACACAGAGAGACAGGAATGCTGTTTCTACCTACTAAGGACAAACTCTTTGATAGCCCAACCCATAATAAGGCTGAGGTGGAGCTCAACGCTAAGGAACAGCTTAGCATGCCCAATACACTGGGTTCAATCCTCAACATTTTCAACAAGAAAAATGCCAGGGGCCAGAGAGATAGTTCAGTGGTTAAGACCATTTATTTCTCTTGCCTAGGATCCAGGTTTGGTTCCCAACACCACATGGGGGCTCACAACTGCCTGTCACTGTCCTTTGAAGGGATCTGATGTCTTCTGACTTCCTTGGGCACCAGATATGCACATGATGCACATACATATGGAGGCATAAAGAAAATAAATATAAAAAATTTAAAAGAAAACTGAACAGAACCCCATAAATTTGTAATAATAACTGTGATGGAAAGTAGCTTAATAACAAATCAACTAAACAATGATCAAGCCATATGCGGAAAATCCCCTTACTATTCTAGCGTCTCTTGGGACTTTCTTACCCTGAGTATGAATGACAATAAAAATAAAGGCAGCAACTGACCAACTACCTCAGAGCTGCAAATGTTAGATTTATCTCTTTCTGAGATAGGGTTTCTCTGTGTAGCCTTGGCTATCCTAGAACTAGCTCTGTAGACCAGGCTGACCTCAAACTCAGAGATTCGCCTGCAAGTATTCAGAGTCCAGTTATGCTCAGTTATGAAGCACAGCTATGAGAAAGATTCATGCAATATAATCCTCTCCTAGACATCAAGAACTTTACACATAATGGCTCCTAGTGGCCTGGGACAGCAGCTCACTGGTTCTTCTCTGTAGTTAAGCTTGAATACACATCATACATCCTTAATAGCTGGGGACCACATGTGTGTACGTACCATCACCATGACACCAAGTTTCTCTCTCTTTCTCTCTGTTGGATTTTTTGTTTTCTTTTGGAGAGAGGGTTTTACTATGTAGCCCAGTCTGACCTCAAACTCACAGAAATTCTCCTACCTCTACCTCCCTGGTGCTGGGTCTTACTCTATAGCCCCATCTGGCCTTGAGCTTTACTACAATCTACCTTTAAAGATTCACCTAGTTCAGCACGCAAACAATGGCACCAAAGTCTCCTATGATGTCATCTCAAAGGCTACACAAAAAACTCAAATTAGAAAAACTCAGGTTTTATATTAACACAACAATTCCTCTGAGTAAATCAAATGCAAAGGAAAAGCACTGTTTCTTGTGGAGTTTGAAAGCTTGGACTGAGCCTGTCCCTGCCCTAGATCTGTATACTCTTGATGTACTTGACACTGGCCTCTTCTCAATGCAAGTGTAGGATGCTGCCTCTTCTATATACTCAGGGTAAGGGTTAAATGAAAATGTACCATAGAATGTCTCCTGAGTGAATGTGCTCAAAGTCAAAGGAACCGCCATCCTGTTGAGTTCAGTTGTGCCCCTACACCCCATAAACGATCATCCTAGAATGACTTGGCTTATTGTCCACAACCACCCGCCACATGCTTCAAGTAGGGCACAGGATTCTCCACAGAGTGCCTGCTGCTTCTACCGCTTGGCAATGCTGCACATGGCTTAGGGAAGGGTCTAGAGCCTGTGCTACATACACACAGACAGGAGGATTCATTGAGCTGAGAAGTTTGAGTTTGGCCTGGGCAACAGAGCAAGACTGTTCAAAATAAAAGAAAATAAAGCTATAAAATAACCTTCTATATGTGCAAGGTGCATGGATAGCAAGAACAAACAAGGGTGGAGAGATGCTCAGAGGTTAGGAGCATTGGCTGAGTTCAATTCCAGCTCCCACATAGTAGCTCACAACCATCTGTAATGGAATCTAATGCCCTCTTCTGGCAAGCAGATACAGAACAGGACTCATATACATAAAATAAATAAATCTAAGAAAATAACAAATGAAGTTCATGCTTAGATGAGGGTTTCATTCTAAGATATTTCATTGTACATAGGAAAAAATTTAAAAATCTGTAAATGACCCCAAATCCTAAATATTTCAGGTACCAAGCATTCTGAACGAGATATTCAACATATATTCCAAAATTTTCTTGTTAAAAAAAATAAAAATAAAAATTAGAGGCTTTCTGATGGGCCTGATGACACTAATCTGTATTCCTGGCTACTTGGGAGGCTAAAACAGGAAGACGTGAAGTTCAAGGCCTGGCTGGGTAAAACAGTCTCCACTCCAAATATCCATCAGCTGAGGCCCTGTTTCAAAATTAAAAATACGTAGTTTTTATTTTAAGCCTAGGAATATGACTCAGTGATAAAGAAATTCAACCCCAGTACCATGTTAGCCTGGCATCGTAATGCATGTTCTCTTAGCACTCTGGAGGTACAGGAAGGAGGACTGTCAGCTCATGGCCAGCCAGAGCTACACTGCTCTCAAGGACAAACAGCAGCAATAGTCTGCTGCCTGATTGTCCTGTGGTCTACTGTTGTAATGACAGCTTGCTTACCAAGTTTAAGAGTTCGCGAAGCATTTCCAGAGGAATATTGAACTCCTTATAGGTGATGCCATTGAACAGAGGGGAGACAGAAAAGCTGGAGCTGGCTGTGGAGAAGTAGTATTCAGGCTCCAAGGCAGTCCCATCAGGCAAGCAAGAGGCTGTCAGGGGAAAACAAAGTAAAGCAAAAGACATGGCCGACCCATAACCAACTTTGTCGTGAAATATTATTTTAAGATGTGTTACATTTATTTATGCTATGGAACATTGGTTTAATGATGCAAAGATGTGTTGCATTCTTTTATGTTGCATTTGTTTAACTCTGTGAAGCTGAGTTACTTTGCTATTTAAAACACCTGATTGGTCTAATAAACAGCTGAATGGCCAATAGCGAGGCAGAAGAAAGGACAGGTGGGAATGGCAGGCAGAGAGAACAGAAGAAGAAAACAAGAAGAGAGAGGAGTGGAAAAAGGAGGAGAGGAGGACTTCAGGGACCAGCCATACAGCAAGTCATGGAGTAAGAGATAAAGAAAGATAAAAGCCCAGAGGCAAAAGGTAGTCAGGATAATTTAAGTCAGATAAGCTGGCTAAAAATAAGCCCAGGTATGCATAAGAAAGAATAAGTCTCCATGTATTTATTTGGGAGCTGTGTGTGTGTGTGGGGGGGCTTCCAAAGAGTTAAAAAAAAAAACCAATTACACAACATAGCTGTACATATTGTCTTTGTTGATACTACTATTCCTTTTTACCCCAGCCTTCTCTGAACTCACAGCCACTCCCTTCTTTAGTTGCCCAAGTGTTGAGATTATAGGAGTGCACCCACTGCTGTCCTTGTTTTTAAGGGAAGGGGCTTTCCTGGCTCCATTTTGAGGGTGCAATCCATGACAGTAAGTGACAGTGGCAGTGGAAGCCATGTGCAGAGCTTGAAACTGCCTGGTCACCTCCGGAGAGTCAGGGTGCTAAGAGGTCTCCTTGTACTTCTATTCTTAAAGGTGTATATGTATGTGTGTGTGTGTCTGTGTTTGTGTGCCTGTGTGTGTGTCTGTATCTGTGTGTGTCTGTATGTGTGTCTGTCTGTGTGTGTGTGTCTGTGTGTTAGTATGTGTGTGTGCCTCTGTATGTCTGTGTCTTAGTGTGTATGTCTGTGTGTATGTCTGTATGTATATGTGTGTCTGTGTGTATATGTGTATGTGCGTCTGTGTGCCTGTGTGTGTGTGTCTGTATGTGTCTGTGTCTTACTGTGTGTGTTTGTATGTGTGTATGTCTGTGTGTATCTGTGTGTGTGTCTCTGATTCTGTGTCTCCATGCATGTGCACATGGGCACAGGAGCCCATGGAGGCCATAAGAGAGCATCTGCCCCCTTAGAGCTAGAGTTATAAGTGTTGTATGCCACCCAATGAGGATGCTGGGAGCTGAACTTAGGTCTCTCTCTGCTTTCTATGTTTTCAGATCAGGATGTGAGATTCCAGCTACTGCTCCAGCATCATGCCTATCTGCTGTCATCTCTCTGACATGATGGTCATGAACTCACCCTCTGAAACTGTGAGCAGGCCCTCAATTAAATGATTTCTTTTTTCTTTTTACATTTTTTAAAGATTTGTTTTACTTGATGTGTATGGTTGATTTGCAAGCATGTACATATGTGCACTACATGTGTGCCTGTTGGATCCCCTGAAACTGGGATTACAAATGGCTGTGAACTATTACTGTGTGGATGCTGGGAAGTGAACCCAGATCTTCTGCAAGAGCTACAAATGCTCTAACCACTGAGCCCTCTCTTCAGACCCCAAGGCTTTCTTGAATAAGTTGCATCAGCAACCAAACAGTGACTACAACAGATTAACTTTACATATCTCTGAAAATGTCACACAAGGATCAATATGGACCCCAAAGTAAATAATAGATCAAAAAGTCATTTTTTAATTTAAATATGTGTATGTGTGTGTGTGTGTGGAGGGGATATACGAAAACAAGTACAAATGCCTGGAGGTCCCATGTGTCAGATCCACAAGGAGCTGGAGTTACACCCAGTTGTGAGCAACCTGATGTGAGTGCTAGGAATCAAACTCAGGCCCCTGGGAAGAATAGTATGTACTCTTAACCACTAAGCCATTTCTCCAGCCCCTAAAAAGTCATTATTAAAACATTTTATCAGAAAACTATCATTAGAAATACTGTCATATTAAACAATGACGGACAGCCCAGAGTGGTGGTTTATATCTATCATTCCAGCAATTTGGGAGGGTGAGACAGAAAGATTACAAGTTCCAGGCTGGCATGGGATATACTGTAAGACCACAACTCTTAATAAACAAAAGGCCTGGGAAGAAGTTCAGTGGTAGAGCATGCAGGCTGAGTCCCCAATACCACAAAAATAAGTAAATCAGTCATGGTAGACAATCAATCCACAAAGAACCTAGTAACCTGTTTGACTTCTCCAGTATGAGAGCACAGAAGCAGGTCAGGGCTAGACAAAGTGTAGTGCTACAACACTGGTAGCACAGAACCGACACCAACAGGCAACAAAAGGGGACCCTGAGATGGAACCTTGGGCTGAGACAAATGAGGAAAGAAGGGAGAGAACTGTGGTTTAAAGGACTTGGTCATGGTGAAGGTGGAGTGGTTGTGACCTGGCAGCAGACACTTCTCAGGCAGGCACTGGAGCAAAAGGAAAGGGCTCCATGAATGAGCTGGGATATGGCTCAGACAGAGACAAAACCATAAAAAGCAAGAACCAAGGACCGAAGGACTGGGATTTACATATTTACAGAGCTGGGTGTGGTGACACATGCTGGTAATCCCAAAATTTGTGAGGCAAAGGTAGTAACATAGCTACAAGTTCAAGGCCAGCCTGCTCTATCTGGCAAGATCATGTCTTGGGATAAAAATAAAATAAAATAAATGGAATTAACATTAGGAGATATCACTGCAAATTGTAATTTAAAAAAATAATCATTTCAGACGTGCTGCTGGGAGTTGTCTGGAGGCGCGGGGCTGAGGGCCCTTGGGCAGACGGGTCATGTCGCACAAACAAATTTACTATTCAGACAAATATGACGACAAGGAGTTCGAGTACCGGCATGTCATGTTGCCCAAGGACATAACCAAGCTGGTCCCTAAAACCCATTTGATGTCTGAATCTGAATGGAGAGATCTTGGCGTTCAGCAGAGTCAGGGATGGGTCCATTATATGATCCATGAACCAGAACCTCACATCTTACTATTCTGGTGGCCACTACCCAAGAAGCCAAAGAAATGAAGCTGTTGAACCACCTTTCAGCCTCAAGCTTTACTCAGCTGTCCTTCCTTCCTACTATCTTTCAGATAGCATGATTATGTTGCTCTCTTATTTATCATTTTGATATTTAAAGGATGTTCATTCAATGCACTGTTTGAATGTATTTGAACCTGCTTTGCTTCTTGAGCTGAGCCACCAATGCCAAAACCTGTCAGATGAGTGTGACCTCAAAGACCTAGTGTGCTCTGTATCCAGAAGCACTTGCCATCACTCTGAAGCATGTGAAAATCAGATCATGGCTGTTATAGGGGTGGTGTGAATTTGCCGTTGTGGTTTTTACTATTGGGTATTATATTTATGGTCACTGATGGATTTATGTTTCAATATATTGGAAACTTTCCATTTTATCTGACAAATCTCTTCCATGTTACAAGCCTTGATTAAAGGAAGTTTTTATAATCTAAAGCTGTGGTTATAAGGTTGTCCTATCCCTATGTCATTGTGTGTCTCCCACCCTCCATTGCCTCTGAGCCACTCACCGTCCTACAACCAAGGTGACATTCTAGAACCAGCCTTTTCGGTAGATGGTGAAAACTTGGCTCTTTGCAGAAATGAGGTTTAGTTGGATATTGCAATAACCAATTTATAATCTATTTTAATTGGACTTACTGTAAAAACCTTTGTTGAGGGGCTAGAGAGATGGCTCAGCAATTAAGAGCACTGGCTGCTCTTCCAAAGGACCCAGGTCCAATTCCCAGCACCTACATAGTGGCTCATGGCTGTCTATAACCCCAGTTCCAAGGGATCTGACACCCTTACACAGACATACTTGCAGGCATGTACCCCCCCCCAATGTACATTAAATAAATAAAGGTTTTGTTTTTTTTTAAATAATCATTTCAGCCAGGCGTTGGTGGCATACACGTTTAATCCCAGCACTCGGGAGGCAGAGGCAGGAGGATCTCTGTGAGTTCGAGGCCAGCCTGGTCTACAGAGCTAGTTCCAGGAGACTCCAAAGCCACACAGAAACCTGGTCTTGAAAAACCAAAAAAGAAAAAAAAAAAGAAAGAATCATTTCACCTGTTAATGGTGGCACCCGCCTTTAATCACAGTACTTGGGAGGCAGAGACAGATGGATTTCTGTGAGTTCAAGGCCAGCCTAGTCTATGATTGAATTCCAGGCAATCAAACAAAGTCCTGGTTTCACTTGTAGTGTGGGAGTGGGAGGTTTGAATGAGAATGGTCCCACAGATTCCTATTTGAATGACTGCCTGACAGTTGGTTTACAAAGAATTAGGACATGCCACCTTGTTGAAGGTGGTATGTTCCTGGGAATGGGCTTTGAGGTTTCAAAAGTCCATGTCAGACCCAATTTCCAATTTCTCCCTCTCTCTCTCTCTCTCTCTCTCTTTAAAAGTCTGTAAGTCCCACAAAGACGTAGGCAACAGATAATCTCACTACACCAGAAACCAAGGGTAAAGCAGGACAAATATATTCACAATACCACTGCCAACAACAAATCTAAAACAAACAAACAAACATTAACAATCAATGGTCCTTACTCACCCTCAACATTAATGGTCTTAACTCACCTATAAAAAAACAAAGGCTAACAAAATGGATACGAAGACAGAATCTATCCTTCTGCTGCATACAAGAAACACATCTAAGCTTCAAAGATAGACATTACCTCAGGGTAAAGGGTTGGGAAAAGATCTTCCAATCAAATGGACCCAAGAAGCAAGCAGGTGTGGCTATCCTAATATCTAACAAGTTAGACTTCAAACCAAAATTAATCAAAAGAGATGAAGATGGTCATTTTGTATTCATCGCAGGAGAAATCCATCAACACAAAGTCTCAATTCTGAACATCTATGCCCCAAACACAAAGGCACCCACATTCGTAAAAGAAACGCTAATAAAACTCAAACCTCACATAAAACCTCACACACTTATAGTGGGAGACTTCAACACACCACTCTCACCACTAGACAGGACCACCAATCAGAAACTCAACAAAGAAACAAAAGAACTCACAGAAGTTATGTCTCAACTGGGTTTCTATAGAACATTCCATCCAAACACAAAAGAATATACCTTCTTCTCTGCTTCACATGGAATCCTCTCTAAAAAATCAACCACATACTAGGTGGCATAACAAATCTCAACAGATACAAAAGAATTGGAATAGTCCCCTGTATCTTATCAGACCACCATGCTTTAAAATTGGAACTCAACAACAACACAAATCGCAAAAAACCTACAAACTCATGGAAACTGAACAATGTGCAATTGCACCACACCTGGGTCAAAGAAGAAATAAAGAAAGGAATTAAGGACTTTCTAATATTCAACGAGAATGAGGACACAACATACCCGAACTTATGGGACACCTTGAAAGCAGTGTTACGAGGTAAGTTCATTGCAGTAAGTGCCCATATGAAAAAAACAGAGGATACTCTAAGGAAAGCCTTAGAACAAAAAGAAACAAACTCATCCCAGAGGAGTAGACACCAGGAAATAATCAATTTGAGGGCTGAAATCAACAAAATAGAAACCAGGAAACAATACAAAAAAAAAATCAATGCAACAAAGAGTTGGTTTTTTTGAGAAAATCAACAAGATAGACAAACCTTTATCCAAATTAACAAAAAAAGCAGAGAGAGAACATGCAAATTAACAAAATCAGAAACGAAAAGGGGAACATAACAACGGACACAGAGGAAATCCAGACAATATTCAGGTCATACTTTGAAAACCTGTATTCCACTAAAATTGAAAATTCAAAGGAAATGGACAAATTTCTGGATAACTATCACTTACCAAAATTAAATCAAGAACACACAAACAACTTCAATAGACCTATAACCTGCAATGAAATAGAAGCAGTCATCAAAAGCCTTCCAACCAAAAAAAGCCCAGGGCCAGATGGCTTCAGTGCAGAATTCTACCAGAAATTCAAGGAAAAACTACCAATACTCCTCAAATTGTTCCACACAATAGAAACAGAAGGTTCACTGCCAAACTCTTTCTACGAGGCCACAATAACCTTGGTACCCAAACCTCTCACAAAGACACAACTAAGAAAGAAAACTACAGACAAATATCCCTGATGAACATCGATGCAAAAATACTCTATAAAATACTGGCAAACCGAATCCAAGAATACATCAGAAAAATCATCCACCATGACCAAGTAGGCTTCATCCCTGGATTGCAGGGATGGTTTAACATATGAAAATCTATCAACGCGATCTACCATATAAACAAACTGAAAAAGAAAAACCATATGATCATCTCCCTAGATGCTGAAAAAGCCTTCGACAAAATTCAACACCCTTCGTAATAAAGGTCTTGGAGAGATCAGGGATAACAGGAACATACCTAAACATAATAAGAGCAATATACAGTAAACCAACTGCCAACATCAAACAGAATGGAGAGAAGCTTAAGACTATTCCTCTAAAATCAGGAACAAGACAAGGCTGCCCTCTCTGTCCATATCTCTTCAATATTGTACTTGAAGTTCTAGCTAAAGCTATAAGACAACAAAAGGAGATCAAGGGGATCCAAATTGGAAAGGAAGAACTCAAACTGACTCTATTTGCAGATGATATGATAGTTTACATAAGCGACCCAATAAACTCTACCAGGGAACTCCTACAGCTGATAAACACCTTCAGCAAACTAACAGGATACAAGATAAACTCAAAAAATCAGTAGCCCTACTTTATTCAGATGACAAAGAGGCTGAGAAAGAAATCAGAGAAACATCACCCTTTACAATAGTCACAAACAACATAAAGTATCTTGGGGTAATGCTTACCAAACAAGTGAAAGACCTATATAATAAGAACTTTGTGGCTCTAAAGAAAGAAATTAAAGAAGATACCAGAAAATGGAAAGATCTCCCATGTTCTTGGATAGGTAGGATAAATATGGTAAAAATGGCAATCTTGCCAAAAGCAATCTACAGATTCAATGCAATCCCCATTAAAATCCCAGCACAATTCTTCACTGACCTTAAACTTTATATGGAAAACTTTATATGGAAAAACAAAAGACCCAGGATAGCCAAAACAACCTTGTACAATAAAAGAACTTCAGGAGGCATCACCATCCCTGACTTTAAGCTCTACTACAGAGATATATTTCTGAAAACAGCCTAGTATTGGCACAAAAAATAGACAGGTAGACCAATGGAATGGAATCGAAAATCCTGATATAAACCCACACACCTATGAACACCTGACTTTCAACAAAATAGCTAAAAGAATACAATCTTCAACAAATGGTGCTGGCACAATTGGATGATGCTGTGTAGAAGACTGCAGATAGACCCATGTCTGTCGCCATGCACAAAACTCAAATCCAAATGGATCAAAGACCTCAACATCAATCCAGCCACACTGAACCTCTTAGAAGAGAAAGTAGGAAGTACCCTTGAACAAACTGATATAGGAGACTGTTTCCTGAACATAACTACAGTAGCATAGACACTGAGATCAACAATTAATAAATAGGACCTCCTCAAACTTAGAAGCTTCAGTAAGGCAAAGGACACAGTAGACAAGACCAAACGGCAGCCCATAGACTGGGAAAAGATCTTCACCAATCCTACATCTGACAAAGGGTTGATCTCCAAAATATACAAAGAACTCATGAAACAAGTCAACAAAACACCAAATAACCCTATTAAAAAATGGAGTACAGAACTGAAGAAAGAATTCTCAATAGAGGAAATAAAAAAGGCTGAAAGACACTTAAGTGCTCAACATCCTTAGCTATCAGGGAAATGCAAATCAAAACAACTTTGAGATACCATCTTACTCCTGCCAGAATGGCTAAAATTAGAAACACCAATGACAACTTATGCTGGAAAGGATGTGGAGAAAGGGGAACACTCCTCCACTGCTGGTGGGAGTGCAAACTCATACGGCCATTTTGGAGATCACTATGGCGGTTCCTCAGGAAAATGGGAATTAGTTTACCACAGGACCCAGCAATCCCCCTCTTAGGCATATACCCAAATGATCCACATCCATGCAACAAAGACATCTGCTCAACTATGTTCATAGCAGCATTATTTGTAATAGCATTATTTCTAATAGCAAGAACCTGGAAGCAACCTAGATGCCCCTCAACTGAAGAATGGATAAAGAAGATGTGGCACATCTACACAATGGAATACTACAATACAAAAAAATGGAATCTTGAAATTCGCAGGCAAGTGGATGGTACTTGAAGAAGCCATCCTGAATGAGGTAACCCAGTCACAAAAAAGAGGAACATGGTATGTACTCGCTCATATATGGATTTTAGACCTAGAGCAAAGGATCACCAGCCTATAATTCACACCACCAGAGGAACTAGGATACAAGGTGTATTCTAAGAGATTCATATAAAGTCCCTCACAAAAGGGGAAGGGACAAGTCCCCCAGAGCACATGAAAAGTGGGAGAGGGCAGTGAATGGAGAGAGAAGTAGGAGAAAAAAGAAGGGGAGGAGAGGAAAACACGTGTGACTAGGAAGATTGAGTCAGGGGAGGAATAGAAGACAGGAGAGAGAGAGAGAGAGAGAGAGAGAGAGAGAGAGAGAGAGAACATAAAAGAGGGAGCCATTATTGGTTTGAAGAGAAAACTGAACCTAAAGAAAGGTCTAGAGACCTACAAGACTGCTACCAACTAACAATTTGAACAACTGTGGAAAGGCTACCATAATGCCCTTCTGGGATAGTGAGATCAACAACTAACTTATCCACCAACATGGAGCCCTCCCTCATCTAGTACCTCTTGGAAACAGAAGCAAACACCCATAACTAAACACTGAGTCGAACTAGAATCCAGATGCAGAGGGAGAGGACAAGACCAGGTTGCAGAAACACGTAGAGACAGCTTACATGAACAAGGAGGAGCTAACGGGCTTCCAGACTGATAGCTGGGAATCCAGCATGGGACTGACTCAGGCCCCCCTTGAATATGGGTCTCAGCTAGAAGAACTGAGCAGTCTAAGGGACCTCGGACAGTGGAACCAGGATGCATTCCTGGTGCACAAAAGGACCTTGCAGACACATCCCCCATGGAGGGATACTGCCTTAACCTAGAGACAGGAGAGAAGTCCTAGTCCCTACTTCAAATGACTTGACAGATTTACACGACCCCAACTGGATGGCATTGCCCTGCATGTGGAATTAGGGTGGGGGAATGGGAGGGGAGGGTGGTCAAGGAAGGGGGAACTGGGAATCGACATGTAAAAAAAAAAGTCCATAAGTCCATGTCAGACCCAATCTCTCTCTCTCTTCCCCCCCTCCCTCCCTCTCTCAGCCTTTAGATCAAGATGTAAGCTCTTAACTACTGCTCCAGTGCTATGCCTGCCCACCTACTGCTATGCTTCCTGCCATATGATCATGGACTAACCCTCTGAAACCACAATTAAGTGCTTTCTTCTATAAGTTATGCTGGTCTTACAGCCAATAGAACAGTAACACACACACACACACACACACACACACACACACACACACACACACACACACACACACGGTGGGGTGGGGTGGGGCAGGTGGGGAGAAATTAAAATGAAAACAGAAATAAAAGCTCACCACTCCTAATGCATGATAACAGAGGTCAATCCCAGCATACTCCCCACCACTGAGGACCTGCTATCTGATACTGGATTAATACTATGGTACTGAGGTAAAACCTACCTTCAAAGTAGTGAAAGGCAGAGCCTCCAGGAGAGCTAGGAGGGGGCATGCCACGCTCTGGGCTAACCTGAAAGGCAAAAGCACTGATCAGAAAAGGCTCCTGAGAACCAATCTCTCATCTCAGAGGGTCTCTCTGCCAACCTGCTGTCCACACTTCAAGTCCAGCATCACAGACTTCCTTACATCTTTGCTCAAGTCTACTGCTATATATTATAACACCACTAACAATATATCTTGTATTTGTTTACTGAGCTGAATCTGTTTCCCACTTTCTTTGGGGGACAAAGTTTTGCTACTTAGCAATGGACAGACTGGAACTAGCTATACAGATCAGGCTGGGCTCTTCCTGAGTGCTGCAATTACAGGTATGCAGCCCTACACCTGGATTTTTCTCAATACACACATGCATACGTGTGGCATGGCATTAGCTACAGAACAGCAGGATCTTATGCATATGAAGCTACATCTCACTCCTTGCTATGGAGCCCAATCTAGCCTCAACCTCACAATTCTCTCCTTGATGGGTATTGGGTCTACAGGTATGTATTATGAAGCCCATAACAATTACACACTTCTTAATTTTATTTTCAAAAGAGAACAAATTTTATTCATTATTTCTATGTAGTTGAGTGCCTGTCTCAGTTTATTTGTACCATGTGTGCAGAAGAGTTCCTGGAATCCAAAAGAGAAAATCAGATTCCCAGGAACTGGGAGTTACAGGTAGTTGTGAGCCACCTGACATAGGTTCTAGAAACCAGACCCAGGTCATATGCAAGAACAGTAAGCATTCTTAACCTTGGAGTACCAATTATATAATTTTTGCTGGTGTGTGTGTGTGTGTGTTTGTGTGTGTATGTTTCATACACAAGCACTTGTGTGTATGGGGGTTATCTGCTGGAAAGACATCCATTTTCTTTGAGATAATGTCTTTCTTTGGCCTAAAGCTTACCAATTAAGCTTGACTGGCTAGCTAGCTAGCACAGGATTACAAACATATACCACACACACTCAACGTTTTCCTTAAGTTCTGGTGACTGAACTTGAGTTCTAATGCTTGCAAGCAAGCACTTTACAAACCAGCCATCATCCCAGCTCTCAATTACATATTGTTTTTAATTTAAATTTTTATTTTTATTCAAAATTTTTATGTATATGGGTATTTTGTCTGCACGTATGTCTGTCTGTATACCACATATGTGCCTGATGTCCCCAGAGGCCAGAAAAGGGTTAGATTCCCCTGGAACTGGAGTTAAAGATGGTTATGAACTACAATGTGGATGCTGGGAGCCTCTTAATTACATACTTCTTGAAGGCACCTACTATCTCAGAATAAAGTCTGGGGGATGATAACGTAGTTCAGTTGGTAAAGGACTGATTACCATGTAGGAAGCTGTGGGCTCAACTCTCTGATGCTATTCACCTTGACTACATCTGGAATTAACTATAACCCAAGAGACTGGGTATACCAATGAGGGTTTTTTTTTTTGTTTTGTTTTGTTTTTTTAGAGACAAATCTCTCTGTATAGCAGCATTGGCTGTCCTGGAACTCATAGAGATCTACCTGCCTCTGCCTCCTGAATACTGGAAATTTTTTTTCTTAATTAAACGATTTGAAATAAGAAGACCTATTTTTAATCCAGGTCTTGAGGTGGGAAGATCCATCTTTAATCTGGCCACACCTTCTGGTGGCAGCCTGTATGAAGTACATGAAAGGAAGCTTGCTTTCTCTGCCTGCTTGCCCTCACTCTTGTTAGCAAGGCTGTTCCTTCACTGGCATTAGAACCTACTTCTTCAGTGGTGTATATTCTGGTATTTACTGAAGCCCAGCTGAGACATTCAGCCTTACAGACTGAAAAACTACTTAATTCTTGGACCTTCTATTAGTAAACAGCCACTGTTGGACTAGCTAGGCCACAGCCTGAAAACCATTCTAATAAATTCCCTTCATATATATGCATACACATTCCTTCAATCAGTTCTGTTCCTTTAAAGAACTCTAGTACAACTCCCTAGCACTGCATAGGGTGGCATATATGTAATTCTATCATTAGGGTGATAAAAACAAGAGGATCAAGTTCAAGGTAATTTTCAACTCCATAGCAACTTCAAGGCCAGCCTAGGTTGCATGTCTCAAAAACAAAGCAAGCAAACAAACAAAACCCCACCAGGAATAGAGTTTGCAACAAAGTATTCCATAACTATGAATCATTGACAATGTAAAAAGAAGCCTGGCATGGCAGCATTCTCCTGTGTTCTCAGCACTTAGGAGGCAAAGACAGAAATATGAGTTTGAGGTTAGCATGTATGTAGCAAGATCCTCTCAAGAAACAATTTGTCTTGATGTATAAAGACCTAGGGGGTTGATCTCTGGTACTACCACAAATAAGTTTAAAAAGCCAAGTATGCTGGTGCATCCTTGAAATCCCATCTAAGGAGGCTGAGGCAGAAGGATCAGTGCAAGTTTAAGGGCATCCTAGTCTGCAGAGTGAGCCCCTAAACCAATTTTTTAAAAAATCTTAATAGGGATCAGTCTGTAGCCATGAGCAGTGGTTCACATCTGTAATCATAGCACTCAACAGGGTGAAGAAGGAGGGCCATCTGAGTCAACAGTGAGATCTAGCAAGACCCTGTCTGAGATACAGAAAAAAGGAGACAGGTCTTTTCATTATAACAGGAATTCTAATGAGAACCTCAAACTGCACACAATGTCTCTCTGCATGAACACTTACTAAAGTCCTTCTCCCCGGGGCCCCCACTGGGAACCCAGCCCCACCTGAGAGATGCTGGACACACTGCTGGTTTTCCTCTTCAGTGTGCCTTCCTGACACACAGTCAGCAGGTTGCTGGGTAGGATGGATCGGAAGTCATTAAAAGAACGCCTTCGGACACCATCTAGCTCCTCTGGGATTCTCAGGGAATGAGGAGGGACTTTGGGAAAGAGCTTGGAGAGGAGAGATTCTTCTGAATTGCTGTAACGTCCAAATGATCTGGAGATTCCTATCAGGCATGGAATTGCGTACTTGCAAAGGTACTCTAGAAGACCAAGTGAGATGGATGACACAGGGGTTACTTATGACAGCCACACTGTAACTTGTACCATTAACTAACATTTTACAAACTACAATGAAAGCTGAGGTTAACCCAAGGGTAATGACATTTTCAATCTATCATTACCAGTAATGTCTGATTGTATCTCTATCTCATTTGCTTTCCTTGGTAGATCTTGATCTATTCATGGCACATTCTAATCAGTAATGGAATGGGCTCATGCTTAGGTACTATGACCATAATCGATTACATTGACTGACCTATTTACACTATGGGAAAAGTGACCTATAGAAAGAAGTCAACTAAACTACCCCCCATATTATACTGGGCAAAATTGAGACTCAGGAGAGTCAAAATGTTTGTCAAGGATATCTGGCATTTGCATATAGAACTATGCTCATAACCCCATGTGGCCTCTCAGTATACCTGACACAAATGTAACCTAGTAGAAAAGTTTCTACTTATCAGGTATATACAGAGTATAAACAAACAAAACAAAGAAACAGAAAACAAGGAACAGAGGGAAGGGAAATGAGAAACAACAGCCTTGAGGCTACCTTGCAACCTGATGAACTGAGTTTGACTCCTGGATCCCATGGTAGAAGGAGAAAACTGACTCCCAAAAGTTAGTTTTCCTTTGACCACACATATTCATATCTTTGAGCTTGAGTGTGTGTATATATATATATGTGTATACATATATATGTGTGTGTATGTATGTATGTACCTATGTGTGTGTGTGTGTGTGTGTGTGTACACACATCACATTATACGTAGATATAAGTAATAATAAAATAAAAATTTAAAAATTGAAAATAAAATAGTCTGGAAGATTTAAGATCATACCTTTTTCTTGGATCTCCAAGGCCTGGCACATTCCCAAAAGGATATGCATAACCTGCAAAAGTGCCTCTAAAATCTGAAATAATCAAGGGCACAAAACAAACCTGTTAACAAAACTAGATAAGTAATACAAAATTCAGTCAAAATTTGAAGGAGCTCTAGACATTATCTTGACCAACCCTATCCATTCCCGCTCAATAGCTGAGCCAGGGGCTAGATACTGCTAACTTCACCAACACAATTCTCCTAACCCTGGACCACAGCTGTCTTCCTAGGGTTGTATCCACTGCTCCAGGCCATTTTCCCTCCATTGTCTCTAAACAGGTCTTTAATCATCTCCTTTTCTGGCTAAATGGGCTTAGTTCTTTTCAGTTTACTCTGCATGACCTTAATTTCTTCATGATACTATGGCATCTGTTTACCACTGTACAACAGACTACTTTGTCTACATTTCATATAAAGTGTGGGACTTGGTATACACACATGAATAATCGAGATTGCAGTTAATTCACTCAGACTAATCCACATTCATGGAAGCCTAGACTTCTCTGTGTGAGCCATTAGGTTTTAGTTTGATTTTTCTGTAAATACTTCACATTGTTGACTACATAAAACATTTAAATTTTCTTCACACAAATTGATCTTTTTTTCTTTCTACATGTTGTTTTTAAGCTATGAAACTTACACTTAGACAATTGGTATTTTTGACTTTTTGTTTGCAGATCACTGGACTGGGATGCAAAACCCAGACAAACAACAAAAAAGAAACAAATGTGACAAGATTTGTTCATAAGTAGTCAACATTCCTATATTTTCCTAATATTAATAATACTAAGAAAAGTGGTAGGGTAAGAAATGGCCCAGTAATTAAGAGCATTTTCTGTTCTTGCAGAGGAGTTCAGTTTGGCTCCCACTAGCCACATGGCAGTTCACAATGCTTGTAACTCTACTTCTAGGGGATCCAAGATCCTCTGGCCTCCAATGGCACCAGGCAGAGGTATGTGGAACACATACATAGAATAGACCCAGGTGAAACACTCATAAAATAAAAGTAAATGAATCCAGTGAGCATGAAAATCATTTATGTTTTGTAAAGTTTATTGACAGACACAGTTTAATTCATTTGTTTTGTTTTATTGTTTGTTTGTTTGTTGGGTTTTTTTTTTTTTTTTTTTTTTTTTTTTTGTTTTTTGAGACAGGGTTTCTCTGTATTGCTTTGGAGCCTGTCCTGGAACTTGTTCTGTAGATCAGGCTGGACCGAACTCATGGAGATCCACCTGTCTCTGTCTCCCGAGTGCTGGGATTAAAAGCATGCACAACCAAGGCCCAGCTTTTCATTTGTGTTTTATACATTTGATACTCACAGCTTAGCATAGTTTCATTGAATGTTTTAAATGAGTCTACATTTTGAATGTAATCCGTCACATGTAGTGAGACAGAATTTTCTACTTGTGCGGCGACATTAGTGATCAAAATTTCAGATTTTGGATTGCTTTTTATTTATTTATTTTTGTTTGTTTGTTACAAGACAGGGTTTCTCTGTGTAGCCCTGGCTGTCCTGGAACTCAATATGTAGACCAGGCTGGCCCCCAACACAGAGATCCCCCTGCCTGTCTTCCAAACTCTAGGATTAAAAGTGTGCTCCAACCGGTTTCAGATTTTGGATTCTTTACTAGTGACACTCAATCTGTACTTTTTCATTGTTGGCTACTTTATTTTGGAAAATTGTATTGTTTAATACCTTTAATCCCAGCACCCAGGAAGCAGAGACAGGCAGTTATCTGTGAATTCAAGGCCAGGCCAGTCTACATAGTGAGTTCCAGACCAGTCAGAGCTACCAAGAGAGACCCTGCTTAAAACACAAAACAAAAAAACAAAACAACAAACCTAGCAACCCCAAAAGAAACAAATAACAACAAAAGTACAACTGTGATGGCTATTTTTGGTTGTCAACTTGTACACCTAGAATTAACTAAACTCAAAGTGACTGGATACACCTGTGAGGGATTAGTCATAATTAAATCATTTGAAATAGGAAGATCCAACTACAAGGACATGGAAAGAAGAAACTCTTGCTCTTTGCCTGCTTGCCCTCTCTTACTCTCTGGCAAGCCTTTATGGCATTAGAGCCTACTTGTTTGGGATTCATGGACCTTCTGTTGGTAAACAGCCACTGTTAAACTATCTGGACAACAACCTAAAAGCCACACTAATAAATGCCCATCATATATCTATTCATTCTATCAGTTCTGTTCCTCTACAGCAGTGGTTCTCAATCCTCCTAATGCTGAAAACCTTTTAATAAATTCCTCATGTTGTAATGACCCCCAACCATAAAATTATCTTCATTGCTACTTCATAACTGTAATCTTACTACTGTTATGAATTGTAATGTAAATATCTGTGTTTTCTGATAGTCTTAGGTGACTGACCCCTGTGAAATGTTCATTCTACTCCACAGGGGTCACCACCCACAGGTTGAAAACCACTGCTTTAGTGACCACTAACTGATACAGACTTTGGTACCAGGAGTGGTTCTAAAACAACAGAAGTATAAGAATGAATGTTGTAAGTATCTGGAATAGGCTTTCCAATTTGCTGACACCTACATTACTGAAGCCTCTCCTAGAAGCTTGGAGCATTGAAAGCCCATGGTGTGGATTATATTACAAACCAAAGGAGACAAATCCATCTGATTATCCTGATTGTAAGAGACAATGGACTTGGTGACTCTGTATATAAAACTTTTGACAACTTGTGGGAAAATGGTGACACCAATTGGTCGAACCTAGCGCCTCTGGATAAATTGGCAAATGAAAAGAATGAACTCTGAGGTAAAATTAATCAACCTCTAGCATCTCAGAATAGTGAAGGGCAACATTGATGCAGTGATAAAATTGACCAGCTCCAGATGCCCATGGAACAGTCTAAAGGGAGCTAAGTCTGCCCAGGAAGAATCTTCTCCAGCAGCCACAGAGCTCAAGCTGCTCTGTGGAAAATCGAAATGAAGCCCTCATTATAAGGTTGCTATAATTACAACTAAATTAAAGCCCCAGCCTCAGAAGGTGCTGGCAGTTAAAGGGTGTTAATTGGTAAAGAATGGGACTCTGTATTTTGGGATGGAGATATGTGGGGGGATCCTACTGAAGCTGAGAACTTGGACCCTCAAGTTCTCAAGGGATCATCTCACCTAAGGAAGGAGTCTCTCCACCTCAGCAGATGTACCCCCACCCCATGAAATATTCCCCTTTCCACCTTTGACTGAGGAAATTAATCCTTTACTGTCTGCCAAACCAGCAGTGATTTTCTTGGAGACACCAGGCAAATGACACTGATGTCCCTCAGGGCACACCTACAGTTGCCTCTAGACTATACCCAGAGTTGAGGCAAGGCAGGCTCCTCGAGGGGAGATAAAGTGCAGTTCACAAAGAAGTGTGCTACACTACTACTAATAAAGAGCATACGTCCGGGGAATGTTAGGTCTCAGGTAGTCCACAGCCACTCCAAATATCCAGAAATGAGCATAATTTCTGGAGTTTAGATAAAAGCTAGCATTTGTCAGGAACTTGTGAAACTGGTTCCCATCTGTCTGGCAGAAGGGACATATGGCTACCTCTGGTGCCTATCATCATGTCAAAGTCCAGGCCCCCTCAGTGTCACAAGCACCTGTTTCACATTTCAAAGTCCATGCTAGCATCCTCCTCGCCTCCTCTTCTACCCTAAATTCCCTACAGTTCAAGCACTTTCCTCCACACAGCTACTCATTCTTCTTATAACCCTACTAATCTCATCATGCTTTCTTATTCTCTATTCCATTACTCTCCACTCTCAGTCCTGCATGAATACACCTACTCACTCTTATACTCTAACTCTCTTTTGCTAAGCTATACTCTCTATCTCTCCCCTTCTCTAGTAGGGGATATGTATGAAAATGGATTTTAAGGGTGAGGGATAATGATGGAAGGAACATAAAACTGGATCAGGCTGAATTTATTGACATGGACCCTCTGAGTGGGGATTCTAGGTTTAATATGGATGTTTGCACAGCTAAAAAAGAATCAAAGTTTGTTTGAACAGTCCCCTGAAGCGTCTGTCAAAAGAAAAGGAGTTGGGGATGCCTGATATCTGTTGGCTTAAGTGTTGATAAAGGGATTTGAAGGCCCAGGGAAATTGCAATGCAAGAGTGGGTACACTGTGTGAAACCTAACCCCCTACGATGGATGGGAAGGCCCAGAAGACATGCCCTTCACTAGCCCTGTAAGATTCAAACGGTGAGAGGGTCACTGAATCATTAAAGGCAAGATGAACATGTTATTATAATGGGCATGTAATGAGTTCTATTGCTGTGAAGAGACACCATGACCACAGCAACTCTTATAAAGCATTTAATTGGGGGTTGCTTATCATCAAGGCAGGCAGCAAGACAGCAGGCATGGCAGCAGGTATGGTGCTGGAGTAGTAATCTAGAGCTACATCCTGAACCACAGGCAGAGCGGGGGCCTGGGCCTGGCATGGGCTTTTGAAACCTCAGAGCCCACCCTCAGTGACACACTTCTTCCAATAAGGCCAATTTCCTACTCCTTCTCAAACAGTGCCACTCCCTGGTGACTAAGTATTTAAATATATGAGCCTATGGGGGCCACTTTCATTCAAATTACCATAGGCACAATAGATAGACAAAGCAATGTCCACACAGCGTAACTTGTAACCATCAGCAGAGGCAAAGTGAATTTTATGGTGGCATGACTCCATTGGTGCTGGCTAATCAATCATGGTGTTTTCAGGATGAAATAGTTAAAAAAAAAAAAAATCTGCTACACTTTTTTTTTTTTTTTTTTTTGATTTGGATAAGCAGAAGAATTCTCAAACAAACTCACAAAATACTGCTCTCTCTGTCCCTCAAATCCTGAGGTTCCAACTTTAAAAAAAGCCACTGGTTTCCAGGTTTTAAAAACTGATTTTTTAAATGATAAGTCTGATTAAGAATATGGTTGAGCCAGGCAGTGGTGACACATACCTTTAATCCCAGCACTCAGGAGGTAGAGGCAGGTGGATCTCTAAGAGTTCGAGGCCAGCCTGGTCTAGAGAGTGAGTTCCAAGATAACCTGGGCTCCTCAGAGAAACCCCTGTCTCAAAAAGCCAAAAAAACCAACCAAACAAAAATAGATTTGTTCCTGAGGAACAATACTGGAGGTTGAACCTGACCTGCACATATGTTATAGGAAGGAAATATGATTATACATGCTGGCAACTAAAATCAGAAAAGCCTCAAAGGTAAAAAAAAAAAAACCTTCAAATACAAAAACCTTTTTGTTCTATGAGGGCTGGGGACACTGCTTAGTGGTTAGTGGAGTGCAACTCTTATGTGAGGACTGGAGTCTGAAACCCATCTAAATGGCTAATGGGTATGGCTGCCCATCTGTAAATCCAGCCTTGGAAGGTAACAAGGGAGGGAATCCCCAGAACAATACAGCCAGCCATGCTAGTGAGCTCTAAGTTTCACTGAAAAAGAACAAGTTAGAAGAGCAGCAATTGCACACCTTTAATCCTGGCACTCGAGCTCTGAGTTCCCGGCCTGCCAGACTAAACAAACAACAAATAAACAAACGGTGTACGGGAGCAATGGAGGATGATTCCCACTGTCAACCTCAGCCTCCATATACAAGTGTACACAGGTGCCCATATGTGCATGAACATCACACCCACCTACAAAAAAGGGAAAATTTATCTTCTATGAGCAACTTCAATCAAGAACCTTGAAGATGAAAGTGAGCACCTCTGCCCTTTTCTGCCTACCTCACACATGATACACTGAATGAGGGAAGACTCCTGAGGGCCTGACAAATACCCAGATTATCACAGCTGAAAAGTATTGCTATTAATAGCATCAAATAAAGTAGCTTGGAAGATTGTAGAGTGGGTAAAACTGCATGCTGTGAAAGCAATTAAGATAGGAGTTGAAATTGCTGACAGCCATACAAAATCCAGGGAGCAGTGTGTACTGCCTATAGCCCAGCTTTGGGGTGTGCAAACAGGTGGCTCCCTGGCACTTGATTAGCAAGTGTAGCTCAAATAGTGAGCTTCAGTTCAGTGAGAGACCCTGTTTCAAAAAGGTGAAGAGCAGAAGATTTGGCTCAGTGGTAAAGTGTTCGTTTGTCTGGGAAGTACATGGCCTTGGGGTAAGTCCCCAGCATCAGAACAGACAGAAAGACAGGAAAGAAGAAGGGTGGGAGAGAGACAGACAGAGAGAGAGAGAGAGAGAGAGAGAGAAGGGATTTTATACACAAGAGGAAAATACCTGATATCCTCTGCATGGATGTATGTATACATGTAACAACACATATACATACATACACAAATAGTACCAACTACAACCAACACAATCCAATCATGCTACCCACCCCATTTCTGTCATTCTGGGGTTCTTTTTGATTGGCATTCAGGCAGCACAGTCATCAGTCACTTACCTCATCCCTCAGGGAGGAGTCCCTGTAAGCCACATCAGACAGCAAAGTGACAAGACAGAAGCTGAAGCTCTCTGCAACTGGGAGGTTCCCTGGAAGACACGAAGCACCAGTGACATTAAACACCACACACGGCTCAGCATGCTCCCTTCTTCACATAGCCGGCCAAAGGACCAGCTTAAATGAGGTAAGAAAGCAAATGTGATAGCTCAAGCCTGGACTCCCAACACTTAGGCAGTAGATGGGAAAATCAGAAGTTCAAAGTTATTCTCACCACACAGGGAATTTGAGGCCTGGCTGGGATACACAAGACCCCACCTCAGAAAACAAACACACAACAAAAAAGAGCTAAACGAAGGCAAGGGCTTGATTTTCAGAGCTTTTATTCTATCACTTTGTCATAGAATTTTGCAATAATTTTTAGCTTTTTTTAATTATGTGTGTGTGTTGTGTGTGTCTGTGTCTGTGCCTGTGTGTCTTTGTGTGTGAAAGAGAGTGAGAGAGGGAGGAAGGGAGGAAGAGAGGGAAAGAGAGGGAGAGAGAGAGTGAGGGTGAAAGAGAGGGAGAATGAGAAAGAGAGAGAGAGAGAGGGAGAGAGAGGAGTGACCCAGCATGTACGTAAAAGTCAGAGGACAACTTGTATGGTCAGTTCTTTCCTTTCATCATGTGGGTCCCAGGGACTGAACTCATGGTGACTGAATATGATGTTGAACTCCTGTGTTTTGTGAGCATGCACATGCCTTAGCTTTCGTGTAAAGGTTACAAGATAATCTCAGGTGTGGGTCTTCAACTTTGACCTTATTTACATCCTTTTTTGTTTCTATTGTACTGCATACTCCAGCTGGCCCACAACCATCCATGGGTTCTCCTGTCTCCAGCTCCTGCTTTGCTGCAGGAATGCTTGCATTTCTGGGACCCGACTGACCAAATCCAGCTTTTTACATTGATTCTACTGTCTGAACTTAGGGCATCAGGCCATGTGGCCACCTCCTTGGCACAACCTTGAACTTATGATATTCCTGACTCTACCTCCTAAATGTTGGGATTACAATTTTGGTAACGGGATTATTGGTAATGGATTATTAGTTTCATGCCTTGTTCATATGATACTGGAGATCAAACTCAGAGCCTCAAGCACGCTGAAGGCAAGCATTCTAACAGGTGAGCTATATCTTCAACCCCCCAAAAAATCTAAATGGAGTATAAGCAATGGTCCAGGAACATTAACCCATCAAATACATATTACTATCACTTTAACAGAATGAAACAGACACAGGCATATGTGCATATTATATTGGAGATTGCACCAAGAGTTTCAGAGCTGGAAACTGCACTCTTGACTACTGAACCACATACCCCAGGCATGCCCATAAACATTCAAGTCCTACTCAAACTAAGTCTGACAGCAGGGAAATTCTTCAAAGCAGTTAAGGCTGGAAAGAGCACCTCTCCAAAAACACCAAAAGTTACATGGGTGCAGCCTTTCTGTCTCATGTACCTTTAGATGTTAGAATCACGGCCATTGTTCCAACCATGGTTATCATGTTCTATCATGAATCATGTAACCAATCTTAATTCTAAATCAAAGACATTAAGAATACCCACTTTTTCTAAGCCAGGCAGTGGTGGTGTACACCTTTAATCCCACTTGGGAGGCAGGGGCAGGCAGATATCTGAGTCGGAGGCCAGCCTGGCTACAAAATTGAGTTCCAGGACAGCCAGGGCTACACAGAGATGCCCTGTTTTGAAAAACAAAACCAAAAACAACAACAACAAAAAAAAGCACCCACTTTTAATGGATATTCCTTTTTTTAAAGATTCATTCATTTCTAATGTATAGTACATTCTGTCTATATGTATCCCTGCAAGCCAAAAGAAGGCACCAGATCTCATTATGGATGGTTGTGAGCCACCATGTAGTTGCTGGGAATTGAACTCAGGACCTCTGAAAGAGCAACTAGTGCTCTCATCCTTTGAGCCATCTCTTGAGGCTCATGGATATTCTTAGTATATGGCAGAAGATTATTTGAATTCTATTAGAATTTTAAAATGCCACCCAGGTAGTTCTGAAACCTGTGTGTGCAACAAGATCACTTTGGGGTTTATTACCATTTAGACTGCCCACTTTGGAAAGTAATATTCTAGATTTTTTTAAAGCATAAGTTATATTGCTTTTCAAAAAAAAAAAAAAAAAAAAAAAAAAAAGGAGGACAGCTTTGGACATGGGTCAGTAAGTATGCCAAGCATGAGGACCTAAGTTTGATCTGTAGAAAACACATGAAAAGCCAGGCATGTAGCACACATTTGCAATCCCAGTGCCAGCTAGGCAGAGATAAGAAATAGAAGGATCTCTGGGGCTTGATAGCCAGCCAGCCAGCCTAGGATGGTGAGAGCCCTCCTATCAACACACAAACACACACACACACACACACACACACACACACACACACACACACACACCAATACATACATACCTCTATCAACACATAGACATGACACAGACACACACACACACACACACACACACACACACACACACACACACACACACTCATTCAGTGATGGAGCACATATTTAGCATGCATGAGGCTCTGGATTTTAACATTTTAACAGTATTTCAAACATGTCAAAGCTTTCATTCTAACATGAATCTGTGTATAGAAAAGAGATTTTTAAAGCTTTATTTATTACTCCTAAATTATATGTATATGTACATGTGCACATCAGTACAGTTGCTGAGGTGGAGGAGGAAGGGGAAAAGAAAGAAGAGATGTTGATGAAGATGACCATTAGGTCTCAAAAGAAACCAGGGCAAGAGATGACTCAGCAATTAAGAATGCATCCTGCTTTTGCAGAGCACTCAAGTGTTTGTCCAAGCACCAAAGCCATAGAGGTTCCAGGATATCTGACACTCTCTTGTGGACTCTGAGGGCGCTACACTCATATGTACATACCCACACAGACACATCCATATACATATTATTATTTTATATATAATTTTATGTAATTATATACTTCATATATAATTATATATATATGTAGATATATAAAATTAAATTTTTTTTTCTTTTTGTTTGCCAGGTGGTGGTGGCAGCCACCTTTAATCCCAGCACTGAGAAGGCAGGGGCAGTCGGATCTCTGTGAATTCAAGACCAGCCTGGTCTACAGCATGAGTTCTAGGACAGGCTCCAAAGCTACACGGAGGAACTCCGTCTCCAAAAAACAAAAACAGACAAACAAACAAATAAATAAAAGAACACCAATAGTTTCTGTTATTATTGTAGATACAGACTTGTGTTAATTATGGCCCTTTGAAATGTGGAGACATCATAATCTGAGGAGTCAGTTCTAGGCATGGTAGGTAATTGAAAGGGCTGAAAAACCACACATCAGGAAGTGCACAGGCATAAGCAGATGTTTGTGACAACAGCAAAATGTCTTTGGCAAAGTGAGCCCCCTTAACAAGTTAGGGCAGCATCACCTATGGAGGAAAAAACAATGCCTTCATTACAGACATCAATCCACCATGATACACCCAAAGGTTTTATATAAAACACTACAGAGCTAGCTTCCAAAGAAACTTCAGTTTCATGGATCAGGAACCCTAAAATGCTGGAGGCGTTCCAAGCTGATTTGGGAGCTTCAGGGTATCAGCACACACAAACATCAGTGTTGTAACTTGTAGTGAGATATCCACCCTACCCACACCTGTTGCACTGACCACAACCAATGGGGCATGGGGAAAGGTGCCAGAGTGACCTAGGGGGACTAGGCCTGGGGTCTTGGATCCCAGCTCTCTCTCTTGCTTCCTGATCAGAGACAGAGAGCATTGGGAGGCACCCTTGGGACAGGAACCTGCTGGCAGTCATCTGTTTCTGGTGTAAGTGATTTCTCCACAAATAAACATCCATCAACCTATCATTTTCCCAGATTCTTATTTATCCAGGCTATAGACGCTGACACAAACTTGGCACATAGTGGGTCTACAGAACTATTTCATAAAAAAGGAAGGAAGGTAGGTAAAGGAGGGCAGCAGAGAAAATGTGGAACAAAGGCTGTGCCTTTCCCTTTGACAGCCCTAACTCCCAAAATCCAAAATAAAATACCTCAAATGAATATTAATTCATTCCATTTCTTTCTTTATTCTTCTTCTTTTTTTTTTTTTTTTTTTTTTTTTTTTTAAGACACAGTTTTCTCTCTGTAGCCCTGGCTGTTCTGGAACTTGCTCTGTAGACCAGGCTGGACTCGAACTCACAGATTTGCCTGCCTCTGCTGGGATTAAAGGTGTGCACCACTATGCCCAGCATGTTTTAAAATAGGAAATGAAGTGAAACTTAACAGCACTGAAGTTGATAAAGCTATTTCTAGTGAACAATTGTGGCTGTGTTCCCAATGACCATCTTATCCTTGGAACAGCAGCATCGAAATGTAGAGAACTAAGCTTTCTCTAGGAATGAATCTATTAGCTCAAGGGCAAAATGGTTGGTTTGGGGATGGACAATGCAGATGACTCCATTATAGCCAATGACAAACAAGAATGAAAGTTTCTGAGTCTCAAAAGAATGTGCTCATGCCCAGAAGAGTGCAATGGGAAGCTGCAGGCTGAGCATACTTTCCTCTTCATTCATGAGTACTGGATAGCAGTATGAGGTCAGTGAAGAAGCTACCTAATGTCTAAGTTTGTTTGTTTCTTTTCTTTCTTTCTTTTTTTCTTTCTCTTTCTTTGTTTCTTTTTTCTTTTTTTTTTTTTTTTTTTTTTTTTTTTTTTTGCATACAAAATTACCTCTGCCTTTCCGAGTTGTGCTTTCTTCAACCCAGGACACTTTTGGAAGACCTCTGAGAAGTCGAAGAAGATAAGGAACAATACAGTCTTTGTGCTAAAAATAAACAAAAAAATGTATTTAAATAAGTGACTAGTAGGCTTTTTCACATAGATTAAGCTATGTAAACCTAACAATCTCAGACTCTCTAGGGATACTGTAAAGTAGAAGTTCACATGGCATCACACTTCCTCTTCCTCCCTCCCTCCCTCCCTTCCTTCCTTTTTTTCAAGGCACAGTTTCTCTGTGTAACAGTCCTGGCTATCTTAGAACTCCCTCTGTAGACCAGGCTGGCCTTGAACTCACAGAGATCCTACTGCCTCTGCCTTCTGTGTGCTAGGATTAAAGGTGTGCGTTACTGCCCAGACCACCCTTCCTATTTCTATATACCAGAAGATGTCACTGTCTGTTCCACAGGAACTTAAACATGCCTATAGTGTATAATGTGCACTCTAGTAGACTTCTCTGAGGGACAGGCCCTTATAAGTGCCTCTTCAGAAGGGGCTCACATACAAGTACTTAAGTTTGCCTTCAATTACAGGGGTACACATCACCCAAAGCCACCCTTGGATAAAGATCCTAAGATGAAATTCTTGGGACCAACGTGACACTCACAACCTGAGCTTCTGGACTTGCTACTTTTCTTACTCCTTGTCCTCTTCCCTCTACTTCTGTTAAATTCTGACCCTTTTAGTCCTTGAAAGCTGAGCATTAGACTTCTATGGCTAACAGTAGCCCAATGAAAGAAACTGCTTTTCTTTTCTTTCTTTCTTTCTTTCTTTTTTTTTTTTTTTTTTTTTAAGTTTTTTAAAGACAGGTCTCACTCACTATGTAGCTCTAGATAGCCTGGGATGCTATGTAGACTGCAGCTGGCCTTGAACTAAGAGAGATTCCCTTGCCTCTGCCTCACAAGTGCTGGGATTACAGATGGGAACCACCACCCTAATGTGGAACCCAGCTCTGAAGCATCTCTCTTTCTGATGCCCAATAGATAGAGACTGTGATTATTCCAAGCTTGGTCTAAATGAAGATTTATAAGCAAAAAGGAAAAAAAAATTCTGTAAATGATAAAAGATAGCATTTAAAACATGCCTGGAATCATAAGCACAAAACTCCAAAGGGCTGCACTGCCATCTGAAGAAGAGCCTAGGCTCCTTCCTACATAAGGTGGGGCTTTAGTAGTATATAGTAAATAAACCATCTCCACTACTCTGGACACAACTGTTGCTATGATAGCTCAAGAGAGACATGAAGGCAGCCAATGCATCTCAGAGACAGCAAAATAAACAGGAAGTGACCCAAGATAAAGACATGGTACCTTGACCTTCTCAGGGCCTAATAAAGTCTGTTGGGTTCCATCTGTATCCAAGAGTCCAAAGGTGAAAATGACAGTACAGCTAAATTGTCATGTGTCATTTGTTGGAAACCAGCAGTCTGCTGACCCTGCCCCCTGACAATGGGCGGGATGCTCATGGCCATGTCATCACTATGTCATGTATTAGCTGGCTGCTCCCCCCTCTCTCTTCCCTCTACCAATAAACTCCACGTGGGCACTGTGTTTCTTAGGTGCCAACTAAAACAAAAGAACAACTCGGTCAGGCTCTCCTTGAGTACTCGCGGTTGCCTGCTAGCCGATGGCCAGCCAGAGACACTTGGGGACCCTGATTATGAATCAGCACTCCAGTTCCACCTACCCGTTCATTGGAAATACCATCCCACACCAGTGGGAAATGTCCATGCTGCCAGCTAGTAAGTCCCTGTTACTCTCTAATCATCCAGGTAAAATTTTATCCTTCTCAAGAACTCTGATGCTTTTGACGACTGGTAGCTTTGTTAGCTTAAAGCAGCAGCCAAGGTTCCAACTGTTACAAAACAATTTCAGAAATGCACATTTTAAGGTTGCTACTGTTTATACCCTTAACATTAATCAATAATGTTTTAATGAGCTACTAATCCAACTCTGACAGAGTACTAAACACCATACTATGCCACCATACAATCATAACTGTAACTATAAGTTCAAAATTAAGGTACTTTTCATTGTGCTAATCTGTCAGTTGTATAAATGTTAATTCTTTCAGCCAAATTGTTTCTAACATGAGTATGCTGCTAATGTGCTTAATATTTATGTTCTCACAAACTCTAAGGATTCTTACAAGTTCCAGGGAGCCAAAATGGACCCACTTAAACAGGTCAGATTCACTCCAAATAAACATTACTCAACTTCTTCCTGGCTTTGGGACTTCCTTCCCTTGTCTTGGGACCCTCTTGGGAGCCACTCCCTCATCTTACAATTCTCCCTTTAAGTACCAGGACCTAAGAAAAAACTTTTTTCCTAAACTTAGCCTTGTCTTCTGCTCTGCTAACATCTTGCCAGGTCTCAAAAAGACACTAGAGCCCCATACTGTCAGAACTGTGATGAAACAACCAGCTACCAGGATGTGGCAGCACCCCAGCTTTCTCAGAACCGCCCCAAGTCAGCAGGAAGCAGTCTTGAGAACTCAACATCCCTATTCCCTAACCTGCCAAGCCCAACCCCCCTCCTTTTAATAATAATAGTAAGGGGGGGAGCAAGAGAGTAAGAGAAGAGAGAGGGGTACATTTTGCGCATGTGTAACTGAGTCACCTGCACAACCAGGTAAGGTGTGAGCAGCCAGGTGATGTATGACTTATCGATGACATGGCCACGAGCATCCCGCCCATCGTCAGGAGGTGGGGTCAGCAGACTGCTGGTTTCACTCTTGTTCCTTGGTACATTCGATTCTGGCTTCAAGCCTTCTTGCCTTCGGACTGCTGAGTCCTTATCAGGCACCTACCTGGCCCTTGGCCACATTCTTGGGCTGATGAGTTCCAAGAATGAATGGCCAATTTTTACTTCACCCATGGGAAATAAGCCAGCCTAGATATCCCCTAGAAAATAAGTCAAGTTGGCCACAATTACTGCCAGCAAACAGGTAGACGGAAGGAGCTTTTTCTACCTCTCAGCTAAACAATCTCTTTCCCTAAACTTGTTTCCATTCTCTTCCAGCCATGCTAAAACTTTCCTGTCTGCCACAGCTGCAACCCATCTCAGGGCGGGAACCTCCCTCCACCTAAAGGTGTCCTGTTCTGCTAAGCATCTTATACTTCTGTTCAAATGTCTCACTCTTGTTTGTACTCTCTTTCTCTCCCCTCTACCAATAAACTTCACGTGGGCGCTGAGTCTTGTGTTTGTGTTTCATAGGCGCCAACTGTAATTATAGCAAAAGAACAACACCATCTGACACTTGCTCAGTCCTTATGTACAACCCAAATTGCATGAAAGGGAATTTGTACTTAACCTCTTCCATTCCATCTTAAGGAAAGTCAGGTATATGTTTGGGATTTACAAGTAATGCATTGTTCTATCAAGCAATGCATATGTCATAAATATTTTAAAGTAATACATATTTGAATATCAGTAATGTAGAAATTCTTTTCTGGCCTCTATAACTCACTTTATACTTAATGCAAGTTGACAAATAGAAAACTAGAATGGCTGAGGGTGCAGTTGAATGGTACAACATTTGCCTAGCATGTGCAAGGCTCAGAGTTCAGGAAAAAAATACTCTGAAAAAAAGCCAAATACTCAGTGAAAAATGTGGCTCTGCTTCCTCTTTGGGATTGTTGACTGCATTGGTCCATGAGGGTGGAAGGGAGCAGAAGTAGGAAACAGGGTTAGGACAGCTGTAGGTACAATGGAGACAGCCCTCTGGGAGTCAGACTTCAGTGAATCAGCTCAGCTGTATTCCAGAGTATAAGGAATATATAGGACTGGGGAGCCTAGTGACAAACCCTCGTTTGCATTAAGGGCCGTGCTCCTATCACATGGTGGCAGTAGGGTCCTTAGCAGAACTCCTAGCACAAGCCTTCTAACAGGAGTCTGTGCCAAGGGTCAAGCTAACGATAAATCAGGCATCTGGCTTAGAGACAGCTTTCAGATAAAGTCAGTCTTCCAGACCCAAGGGCATTTTCCAGATAAGGGCAGGTAGAGGCAGGAAGTTTGCTGGGGAAGGAGGGAGTTTCCATGTTGCCAAGCTTCTGGGAAAAGCTGTCAGGCCATGACAGACTGCAACCTCAACCAGCCAGCAAGATCTTCCAACAGAAAAATACAAACAGGTTCATGAGCACACCTGAAATCCCAGTAGTGGAGAAACAGACTTTACCATGTTCAAGGCCAGCCTGATCTACATAGCTAGACAAGTCTTCACTAACAAACTAAGCCAGGGATAGACAACAAGACTCTGTTTCATAAAACAAAATAAATAATAAATAATGCTTATTGGAGTACAATTTCTAGGAAGTATATACTAATGTTTTAGATGAATATCCATTACATAACATTATTTTCCCAACAGAACAATTACACTTAGAATTCAAAAATAGTATCTAGAGATGATAAACATATAAATGAATTGGTATCCAATGACCAACAATTTACTTCAGCTAGCATTGGTAATTATATAAAAAAAAAAAAAAAGTGAAGCAACAGTACATAATTTTCCATTGTAGCAAGAAGGCTGGGGTTTATTCCCTACCAAAATACTATTAGTATGTATTCAAATTTTATTTCTATTCAGTTTTGATAAGGATGATCTTATATGACCGATGAACTATTACCGATGACTAATTCACCTGCTACTTAAAAGCAAGCCTATTTGACAAAATATGCAATTTATATCTCAAAATAATTTTATCTTAGTTATACTCCCAATTTTCAAAAAGTTTAAAACCAAAGCTGGGCTGTGGTGACACATGCCTTTCAATCCCAGCACTAGGGAGGCAGAGCCAAGTCTGGTCTACAAAGCTACACAGAGAAACCCTGTCTTGAACCCCCCCCCAAAAAAAAAGTTTAAAACCTTTATTATTTATTTTACAACATATTTTTAAAGAATCAGTAAGTTGGCTGGACAATGGTGGCCTTTAATCTCAGTACTTGAGAGGCAGAGACAGGTGGATCTCTGCAAGTTTGAGGCAGCCTGGGCTACACAGGCTACATAAAGAGATCTCAAGCTAAAAAAAAAAAAAAAATAAATAAACAATTTGGTAAGGTTCCTAGGTGCTCCATGCCACTGTCCTATTTACCTTGTCTCACTCCTCCCCTCATAGCTTTAATCAAAGCATATTCCAGGTACTGTAGGACAAGGTAAACAACACAATACAGTGCAGATGCTCATTAATGCCCTTCACACTAAAAAAACATAAACTTAGTAAAGACTCACCTGAAGATCAGATTCAATGAGAAAAATGCCCAATGCAATCACTGCATCTCTCCGTCTTTCATCGAGTTGGAAGATTCCATGGAAATCTACTGGGCACATGCAAAGCAGCTTTTGAACCTAGAAAATAAGATTTTAAAACAAAACACAGGAGGCTGAAGGGATGGCTCAGTAGTTAAGAGTAGTTAAGTTATTGCTCTTTTAGAGGACCTGGGTTTGCCTATAACTCTGGCTTCAGGGGAATCCAGCTCCTCTGGCTTTTGCAGACACCTGCACATAACTGTACACATATGTACATAAACTTAAAAATAAGTCTTGTCAGAAAACAAAAAACAAAACACAGGGCTGGAGAAATAGCTCAATGGTAAAGAGCACTTATTGCTCTTGCAGAGGACCTGGGCTAGGTTTCCCAACATCCACATAGTGGCTCAGAATTGTCTTTAGCTCCAATTCCAGTGATCTGATGCCTCTTCTAATCTCCTTGGGTTCTGTATGCACATGGTGTGCATACATACATTCAGGTGCACACACATACACGCTCACTCACTCACTCAGATTGGGGGGGCGGCAGGGGGGGCGGGGGGGGAGGTCCAGATAACCAGTAAGTCACTGCTTTACCTCACTTAAAAGACCATACTGGTATGCATCTGATAGAGGGTTCCTATTTAAAACACACAAAGAACTAAAAAACGTTAAGCATCAAGAAAACAAATTACCCAATTAAAAACTGGGGCACAGAATTAAAGAGTTCTCAAAAGAAAAAACACAAATGTCTGATAAATATGTTTTAAATGTTCAACATCTTCCCCCCCCCCTTTTTTTTTTTTTTTGTTGTTTTTTTGTTTTTTTGTTTTTCGAGACAGGGTTTTACAGTGTAGACCTGGCTGTCCTGGAAATCACACTGTAGACCCGGCTGGCCTCAACTCAGAGATCCACCTGCCTCTGCCTCCTGTGCCAGGATCAAAGGCGTGCACCACCACTGCTCAGCTTAATGTTCAACATCTTTACCTATCAAGATAATGCAAATTAAAACTACTTTTATATTTTGTCTTACCCTAGTCAGAACAGCAAATATTAAAAACAAACAAACAAAAAAAACCCAAATAACAATAAACACTGTCATGGGTGTGGGAAAGGAGACCATTCCTTACTACTGGTGTAGACTTAAGCTGCTTAGTGTTCTGGGTTGACAAAACCCAGAATCATCTGAAAGGAAAAAACTTCATTCTCTGTAAGCAGTCTGAGGGGCATTCCTTGTTTGTCGATTGATGTGGGAGGGTGCAGCCCACTGTAAGCCATGGCACTCCAGGCAGTTCCTGGGAGGTACAAGAATGGTAATGGAGCAGGGGAGTGGTGGCACATGCCTGTATTCCCAGTACTGCAGAGGCAGAGGCAGGCAGATCTCTTGGAGTTGAGGCCAGCCTAGTCTACAAAGAGAGTTTCCAGGACAGCCAGGACTGTTATACAGAGAAAACTTGTCTCAAAAAACAAAAATCAAAACAAAACAAACACCTCAAAAAAAGAATGGTAGCTGAATGTGAGCCTGAGAACCAGCCAGCAAGCAGCATCCTTCTATGGTTCCTGCGTTTGCTCTGACTTCCCTCACTGTTGGACTGAAACATAGACATGTCAGCCTTTCCTCCATAAGTTGCTTTTGGTCTGTTTTTTAAAAATGGAAAGCAAAATAATACAGCCACTGTGGCCAGAAAAAGGTGTATCACAAGATCTAGACTATTATATCCTACTAAAGAGGTGCTTGTTCATACAATGTATTCATAATGGCCAGGAAATTAAAACAATCTGCTAAGAAAAAGGAAATTATGAAATCTGCAGGTAAATGGATGGAGTTGGAAATAATTACATTCTGTGATAACTCAGACTGAGAAGGACAAATGCTGTCCTGTTCTCCTTCATATGTAGATGCTACCTATCCTTTGAATCTTTACACATGTGTTAAAATTGGAGAACCCACACTAAACCAGTAAACTAGTAATGGTCATGTGGATGGAACACAGGTGTGGCATAAGGAGTGAATGGGGAATAATGGAACAATAAGGATTGAGGAGGATAGGGATGGGAAGTAGTGGAAAGAGGATGAGGAGGGATAATAACACTAAAAAGGTTTGAAAAAGTCATATAGAAGCTGGTGATGATGTACACTACTGATCACAGCACTTGGGAAGCAGAGGCAGTTTGAGACCAGCCTGATCTACAGAGTCAGTCCAAGGACAGCCAGGACTACACAGAGAAACTGTGTCTCAGGTAAAAAAAAAAAAAAAAAAAAAAAAAAAGGAAGAAAGGAAAGTCATATGAGACCACTACTATAGAAGCTTCCCAAAATACACATAGACACACACAAATGTGTACACACTAAAAGAATTTAAATGGAGCTACCTCATAACAGGAGGACAGTGCCTCTCCCAGACACCAAAAACTATCAAATAAAAGGCTCAGTGCCAGGAATGAGCTCCTTTCTTTGGAGTTGTTGGTCTTCGGGGTTTCATATACCTCCAGAGATTGATGTTAAGACTCTACTGCTGAAAACACACATACATGAGTCACAGAACATGGAAAACTCCAACTGGCTAGCTTTCATGGTGCTGGAAGGTGATGTATACTACTGGAAGAGAAAAGTAATCATTACATTTATCCAGCCATCAGCCCTTTGAGCTCCAACAGATAGCCTGGCAAACTGCCCACTGGAGCAATAGTAGCACAGATATTAGGGAAATAACCAACTATTTTCTTATTAGATTTAAGGCCCACATCCCACAAGACAGAACCTATGCTCACACTGTTACAAGGGCAAGAACCTGTGGCTGGAGAAGCTATATGCTCTAGTGGAAAACCTCCTACTATCATTCTGTAAATGCACATAGTGTTAAAAAATGACTCTAATGACTTTTCATTGTACACAAGATAAGTACATTTTCCAACCAAAACCATAGAAGCTTGTTTTTGCAATAGTGATAAACAGAGAGCCCCACAACTGGTCAAGGAATAGACTAACAGACAGCAGAGTGATTGGCCTAAATGAGATGTCTATATCACATGCCTCCTTAGAAGGTTCAGAGAACATCACAGAAAAGGAGAGAGAGCTGGTAAGAGCCAGAGGCAGTGGATGACTACAGTAAGACACAAATTCACAGCAGTTGAGTGGGATGCTTAAGACCCATGGAGATCAAGCCAGATGAAATTTTCCACATAGGTGGATGGGTGGGGGACGTAGTCACAAAGTCCCATCCCTGTAACTTGGGAAGGGGTCATGTTCTTTCAGGATGCAGTCCCGAAGAAGCTACCCATGCTCTTATGGATGACCACACCTAAGCACACAGAGGCAGCACTAAATGAGCTCAGTAGATTTAAGCAAACAAACTAAATCCCATGTGAATGTGGGAGGAAACAGTAGTGGGGGAGTAGGAAAGAAATCAGGAGGTAGGAAACTGGGGTAGACTTAACCAAAATACAAGCATGAATGAATAATAAGACCATGGGCTGGAAATGTAGATTCATTGGTACAGTGCTTGTCTAGCATGTACAAGGCTGTGGGTTCAAGCCCCAGCACTATAAAAACCAGGCATGGTGTTTATGCGTATAATCCTAGTGCTGGGAGATGGTTAGAAAATCAAAAGTTCAAGGACATCTTCTGCAGGGAATGAGCATGGCCATGTTAAGGATGCCAATGCCTTAGACCCATGGGAAAGAGCAAGGAGTTCCCCAGGCAGACTCAAGGAATTGGCAAGGCCTTTCCCTAGTCTGCGTGCAGAAAATATTGAAAGACAAAAAAGTAAAGTTAAAGAAACCCCTCACTTGAAAGGAAGGACTTAACCTGGAAACCAATATCCCTAAGCTTGTGGGTTTTGCCTTTAAAAACACCTGTGCCTGGGGGGGGGGGGGAGGCGGCTTCTCTTTAGCCTTCGTGCTGGAGGAGCCCATTTGCGCAAACGTTTCCTGTTCATTAAAGCCTCTTGCGTGTTGCAGCAACTGGACTGGACACTGAGTTCTTGGGGATACCAACCAAAACTGGGAGACTCCTCATTCTGAGGGTCTTACAATATTACCATAGTTTTCTCCTCCTAGAGCAGTGGTTCTCAACCTTCCTAACACTAACCCTTTCATACAGTTCCTCATGTTGTGGTGACCCCTAACCATGAAATTATTTTATTGTTCCTTCATAACTGTAATCTTGCTACTGTTATGAATCATAATGTAAACATCTGATATGCAGAATCTGTGATCTGCAACCTCCACAGGGGTTGTGACCTGCAAGTTGAGAACCAATGTTCATGACCTGAAGACAGCTCCAGCCTTGATTAGATAAACTTCGCTCTGTTCAGCTATGTATAATAATAATTTATCTCTTTAGCTGTATGTAATAACCCTTGCCTTATTGTTCATCTGTATACAATAACCTCACCTCCATGTTCAACTATATATAAGAAACACTGTGAGCTGTCAGGGTGCTGTGTCCATTCATGAGAGTGAGCATAGCCCACCAGATTCCACTCTTCAGTATGTGTCATCTTTGTCTATCCTCTCTTCATTCCCTGGTCATCCCTAGCAGGGTGCCAAGATGTGCAAGGATGATGAAATCCTCAGGTACATAGTCAGGTTGAGACTGTCTCAAACAAACCAAAATAAATCATAAAGGGAAGGTGCATACCTATAATTCCAGCACTCATGAGGCAGAAGCATAAAGACAGCATGTTCCAGGGTAGGTAACCTGGGCTACATAGTAGCATTGTCTCAAAAAAAAAAAATGGCATACATAGAACATTTCCACCTGCTGAAATAATTATCATATGCCCCTATAGTACATAAAATCTGAGGAACATGGGCTGAGGATTAAAATGCTCAAGAAAACCAGGCAGTGTTAGAGCACGCCTTTAATCCTAGAGACAGTAGATCTCTGGAGTTCAAAGACAGGCTGGTCTACAGAGCAAATTCCAGGACAGCCAGGATTACACCTGTCTCAAAAACAAAAAGGAAAAAGGAAACAAATGCTCAAGAAAGCAGGTATGGTTCAGTATTAAAGCCTATGCTCTCAAGTCAGGGCAGGCTGCAATCCCCAGTACGATGGTGCCCTCAGCACGCTGCCTATGCCTACCTGAAGAAACAGGCTTCCAGGTTAAGTCCTTCCTTTCAAGTGAGGGGTTTCTTTAACTTTACTTTTTTGTCTTTCAATATTTTCTGCTAAATTGAAGTTCTCCTCCTTGTAACCATGGGACAGGTGCTTTGGATTGGGTTAGGTTATGTTTTGCTTGTTTACTCCTTTGTTACCTAGGTGTTATTCTTCATCTGGAAACTAATACTCAGAATGGGAACCTGAGCTCTAAAATATTGCAGCAGTATCTAAAAATTCAGCAGTATCAACATGTCCAGACCTGACAGCCTGTGCAGTTGTCACTTCACTGGGAGAGTCCTAAAGGCAGTGGTCTTCACAACCTTGTGCCCCAGGGCTGCCACAGCCTATTTTGACTTCAAACTACCATGCTAAGTCAATTAAAAACATTTAAAAAGATAATTTGTAACGAGTCTTTTTCAGTCCCATAAGCCAGCTCCCAAATAATGACAAGGAGACTTATTTATTATGAAAGCTCAGCCTATAGCTTAGGCTTGTACCTAAGTAGTTGTTATAATTTAAATTAACCCATATTTTTATTAACCTACATTCTACCATGTGGCTTTTACCTCTCTCCCATTTGTGTGTCCGACTCATTCCCAGTCTCCAACATCTTTTGAGTGCCTAGATTCATCTCCTACTTTCTCTCTCTGCCTGGAAATCCCACCTATACCTCCTGCCTAGCTATTGGCCATTTAGCTCTTTATTAAACCAATCACTGCAATTCATCTTCACACAGTGTACAAATATCCCACAACAATAATTTATAACCATTCAGAAATGTATTGGGCCTACAATTTTAGAATATAAAGGGAAGACATAAAAAAGAATAAATAACTCAGAAATCTGTAAAAATGACTCAGTGATTCTACATTGGTAAAGAAGGAAGAATAACGACCCTCCCAAAAATGTTTGTATCCCAATCCCTGTATTCTAAGAGGCAGAAACAGGTGCTTCTCTGTGAGTTTGAGGCCAGCCTGGTCTACAAAGTGAGACCCTGTCTTAAAACTAGAGACATAGTTTAGTAGTTAAGGACACATACTTCCAGAAAACACACTTTTAATTCCTAGCAGACATTTGGGGGTTCACAACAGCTTGTAACTGCAGTTCCAGAGTATCCCACACCCTTAGGCATCTTTAGACTGCATTCACCTGCAGTCTAGACCCCCCACCTCCCCACTCCACCCCCATACACATAATCAAAAGTAAATAAGCACTATGGCAATGCTTTGACCTGATCATTTACAGAAACACCAAAGCAAGGAGATAATAAGCAGCCCTCTTTCCCAAGCAGGACAGAGGGGAAACAGCAGATGAGAACCAACACTAACAAGCTGTGGGAAGTTATGTAGGTCAAAAGAAAGCCCACAAACTACTGCACTCTTACAGAGTGCAGCTTTTGCAACTTGAAACCTCTGAGACCTTCCAGAGATACAAATTCTCTGGGAACTAAAAACTAATCTTAAAGTTTCATTGTTAAACATTTTTTTTAAAGACAGGGTTGCTCTATGCCAATGGTTCTCAACCTGTGGGTCACAACCCCTTTGGGGAAGGATCTAGAACACCCTTTCACAGGGGTCACTTACAATTATTAGAAAACATGGATATTTACATTACAATTCATAATAGTAGCAAAGTTATAGTTATGAAGTAGCAATGAAAATAATTTCATGGTTGGGGGGTCACCACAACATGAGGAACTGTATTAAAGGGCTGGTGGTCTGCATCCCATTGCTCAGGATTCACATGGCAGAAGACAGAACTGCCTCTACAAAGTTGTCCTTTGGCCTCTACATATATGCAATGAAAACACATACATACATGCACAAATATACACATGCTATATAAATAAAATAAAAATTATAATATTCTTATGGTTATCTATAGGTAGGTGTTTGTTTTTCCTGAATAGTTAACATGCCTTTTCTATATTTCACACAGGTAGCATTACATGTGCTTTAACATAATTAATTCATCAAAAGCTAGAGATTGTAGGCTCGTGGTCCTGGGTTCTATAAGAAAGCAGGCTGAGCAAGCCAGGGATAAAAAGCCGGTAAGCAGCACTCCTCCATGGTCTCTGCATCAGCTCCTGCCTCCAGATTCTGGCCCTGCTTGAGTTCCTGTCTTGAATTCCTTCAATGATGGACAGCAATGTGGAAGTGTGAACCAGATAAAATAAGCCCTTTCCTCCCCATCTTGCTTTTTTGGTCATGGTATTTCATTTCAGTAATAGAAACCCTAACTACGACATCCTCAATTTCTTGGTCCTGTTCAAGTGTCTGGCAGAGAGGGTCAGCACAGACATATATATCTGATTTCCGGCAAACCCATTCCCATGGACAATACCCCGTTAGTCAGGGAGTGGCACAACAGGAAGTGATCAATTTTACTTCAGATCTCCCTCTTACCTAAGTGACCTGACGGGCAAGTAAGATTGTTCACTGTGTGAAGAACACTTGCAGCCAAGCCTGACGACCTGAGTTCAATCCCTGGGACCCACAGAGAGAGAATCAAGTCCAGGCAAGTCATAACCTGACTGCACATCTGTGCCATGTCATGTGTCTCCCACATCCTCACTAAATAAATGTAATAACCCAGAAAAACATTAAAACCTACCTGAACATTTCTGCATTTGCTTTCTTCTGTAGAAGGTAGACAAATCAACCATGATGCCTATAGACAGATACATCTGAAAGTTTACTCATACCTTAAAACTATATAAAATTAGCAAATCTTTTCTGAGCCTTGAGCTTTTACCTGTAGCTATGAAGAGATAACCAGCTCTGGATTTCTCATCCTAGGAAAAGAGACAAATACAGGAAACCAACATTTCATACATTGGGCTAGTACAACAGGATTGCAGTATCTGATAGAAGGAAACAACATGAACCCTATCACTGCCATAGATTTTATTCCAGTAACACCCTTGACTACAGTACTGGGAAGTACATCTCAAGCAGATACCGCCTTGCTGAATACAAAAGCAGAAGCAGACAGACAGGAAGGCTACCTCAGCTAGAAGTCCTGAAGAGAGAGCAAATCTGCAGGATGGTTTCCTTCAGTCTTTGATGAGTGCAAAATACATGAAGTTAGGCAAAAACAAGGAGCTGTGAGCAGAATGGGCCTCGGCAGAGTTCACAAGAACTGAATCTGTGTTACACTTAGAGAAGAAAGTTCATGGAACTTAGGTAGAGACTATAGTAGTGGAGTAAAAGCAATTTTAGACCTTCTCTAACAAAGGTTGAAAATCAACTTCAAGCTTGGTGTGGTAGCACAGGACTGTAATAAGCACTTGGGAGGCACTGGCCTAGCATGTGTGCAGCCCTGAGTTTGATATTCAGCACCCAAAAATAAAGATATAAACAAACAAACAAACATGTTTCACAATACAAATAGCAAAAAAAAAAAAAAAATTTATAAAGATGTAGCGGGGTTGGGGAGCTGGCTCAGCAGTTAAGAGCAGTTCAGTCCCAGCTCCCAGCACCCACATGACATGGCAGCCCACAACTGTCTTTATCTACAGTTATAAGAGACCTGACTCCGTCACACAGACATACATGCAGGCAAAACACCAGTGCACATAAAAAAAAAAAAAAAAAAAAAAAAGATGTAAGTGGAGGCAGAGCTTTTCTCTTTTCTTTTGTTCTGACTACCCACTCCAAAATAAACAGGTTATATCAAATACAGAATACCTTGCTGTGACCAACTCAGCTTTATTATCAACCAATGAAAGTAATACATACTTACAGTGTACAGGATTACTCCACAATCAAAAGATTCTCTTTTCTCTCCCTCTCTCTGTCTCTCTCTCTTTCACACACACACACACACACAATTGCTGATTTTTGTTTTGTTTTGTTATGATTTTTCGAGACAAAGTATCTCTGTGTAACTAACAGTCCTAGCAGTCCTAGAACTCAAAGAGATACACCTGCCTCTGCATCCCAAGTGCTGGGATTAAACATGTGCAGCACCATTACCCAGCTACTGAAAAAAACTTAATGCAACATCAAAAATTATGTTCTTATGGCATCACTAATAAACTAATGCAGTTAAATATTGCGTGATTGTGAATAAACATTTTCTTTTTCTTTTTCCAGTCTCTGAGCAGAGGATGGTAGAGTGCATGCTTACCTAGCATGGATGAAGCCCTTACACTGTATAAACCAGGCTGGCTTACACATACCTGTTATCCTACACTTGGGTAGAGGCAGGCAGATCAGGAGCTCAAGGGCATCCTCAGCTACATAGGGAATTTGAGGCCAGCAGACTACATGAGACCCTGTCTCAAAAAACAAAAACAGCTCAGTAGTTAAGAACATTGGCTGCTCTTCCAAAGGACCTGGGTTTGAATCCCAGCTTCTACAATGTGCCTCACAAATGTCTGTAACTCCAGTTCCAAGGAATCTGATGTTCTTTTCTAGCCTCAGGCAGCAGGCAAGTGCACGCCACACATACAAGGAAGCACTCATATACAAGAAATAAAAATAAATAAATACAAAAATAGTTCTAGCCAGGCGTGGTAGCTAAAGATAGAACTTTTTTTAAAAAACACCAAAACAAACAATACTAATAATATCTAACAACCCTCATTTTTGAGAGCTTGTTTGAAGGTTCTAGCAGGGGAGCGCATTTGACCGAAGGCCAGTCTTCCTCTATTCAGAGGTCAGTAGGGGTGCACATGGAACAGTGAGGGAGGAAGGGACATCCACCTAGCTGGCCAGATCAGCCAAATCAACCCTTGGCAATCAATGGGGTGACAGATTTCAGAGTCAGACAGCCCTCACATCCGATAACCCTCATCTTTATTCATCTCATTCTCATTTATTCATCCGTTTTCTCTCTGTCCCTCTTCCTCTCTCTGCCTATATATGGCTCTCAATCAATTTCATGATTCTAAAAACATGCCAATAGCATATTTATACCACAGTAAGTCTTTCTAAGTATAGACTACATGTGAGGTCAAAACAGGGAAAACATACCTTGTAGGTTCTGTTTGCAGTTAAGACAGTTAAGAATAAGTTCCCATTTGTCCTACGTTTGTTTGACACACGTGCACCAAATGTGCTTGATCACATATGGGTGGGAGGTCCATGGGCAGGAAATACATCTGGATGTATGCTTGCCCCTGATTGGACCTGATGGAAAATGCAGTGAGTTGTGGTTTTACCTTTTTTTTTTTTTTTTAAAAAAAAAGATTTATTTATTAATTACTTGTACAGTATTCTGCCTGCATGTGTCCTTGTAGGCCAGAAGAGGGCACCAGATCTCATTACAGATGGTTGTGAGCCACCATGTGGTTGCTGGGAATTGAACTCAGGACCTGTGGAAGAGCAGTCAGTGCTCTTAACCTCTGAGCCATCTCTCCAGTCCCCAGTGGTTTTACCTTTAAAACAAAAAAAAAAAAAAAATGACTTGAGGCCATTTCCTGGGCACCCAGGTATAGACCTGGCCTGAATCCATGTACCTGGCCAGTATTTAATTAAAGCTTGCTTCAAATTTGGCTCAAATTTGTGGTAGTGGTCTTATTGGGGACCAGTGGCGTTGACAAGCCAACCAAGAAGCCCTAGATTCCTGGCTATACTTCCCTCCAGTTAGGGGTTAGGGGTAACAAGCCCATCTTGTAGAGCTGGGACGTTCAGTTTGTCCCTAATGCCACAATGCCACCCAAGTAGCAGATCAATATCTAAGATCCTAGAGACTCTGGCTTTCTAACGGAAGAAACAGGAAGGCATGCTTGTCCTGGAGAAAGGGCTCTGGAAAAGGCCTCCTGAGGACAGGGAAAGGAATGCAAGACAAGGAATTGCTAACTCTGCAGCTCTGTCCAGAACTCTCAACAACACAGAATTAGGTCCCCGTTGGTATGACATGGACCAGAGGAGGAGAAGCAGGGACAGGTCACTGCATTTCCTGGAAGCAGAGGAAGTATGGCCGCCAGACAAAGCCAGGACAAGAAGAGGGGGTGAGACCAGGAAACTAGAGCAAGGTTACCGGGCCATCTGGACTAAGGGAACAGGAGCCTGGAGACCAACATCCACGACAATTCCAGCACTGAAAAGCTTGTTACTGTTTCTTATCTGTTCCCCTCCTCTCATCTTTTTCCTAGAGAGCAAGGGCTGAGGACTGAGAACTTGGTCTCAAAGGACTTCACAGAAAGTACTCTGGATGGCGGGTTCCAGTTCTAGGGAGTAAAGATTTTGAGACCCAAGTCTTAGGGACAGCTTATAAGGAAAAGTGACAGCTCAGTCAGGAATCAAAATGTTCTAGCTGGGCAGCAGTGGTGAAGACCTTTAATCCCAGAACTCGGTAGGCAGAGGCAGGAGGATCTCAGTGTGAAGTCAGTCTTGTCTACAGAGTGAGTTTCAGGACAGCCAGGGCTACAACAGAGAAACCTAGTCTCCAAAACAAACAAACAAAATATATTCTTAAAATATTTTAGAGTTCTGAACTAAGGATGTAGCTCAGTTGTTACAGTGCTTGCTTGCCTAGCAGGGATGAAGCTCTGTGTTCAATCCTTAAAACCGCATAATCCAGGCCTGGCTGTCCATGTCTGTTATCCTACACTTGGGACATATCCTAGCACATACATCTAAGATTCTTATGGTTAGTATACGAATGTTCCAGACTCAGACACCTCAGTAGATTGGGGACCAACAGTAAGTTTACTTGTTGCTAGTTAGACAAATCACCAAATTAGAACTGTTCCTTATTTTCTTGGAGTCCCAAATACCAATAAACAGTAGCAGCTCAATAAATGTTTTCTGAATGAGATGGTAATTAGAAAAAATAAAATCTAATGAGCAGTCATATAGGTTGGTCTTGTAGCTTGGGATAAGAGGAGAGGATAAACACAACTGTGGTATGTGAAGGGACAAATGTAGGGGACGTAATGTCATTAAGTTGCCTCAGGTGCCAATCATGTCAGAGTTGCTTGCATTACCAATAGCTAAACTCAGATGCCAGGCCTACTCCCAGGCCTACTCCTTTCTCAGGTGCACATGACCTGTATGAACTAAGTCCCCTAATACCTCTCTGAAAGAAGAGAAAAATATTTTTAAAATGGGCTGGAGAGACAGCTCTTTAGTAAAGAGAACCTGGGCTCAATTCCCAGCACCCACATGGCAGCTCACAACCACCTGAAACTCCAGTTCCAAGGAGAACTGATGCTCCCTTCTGACCTCTGAGGGCACTAGGCTCGCACATAGTACACAGGCACACACACACAGGCAAAACACTCAGACACACAGAGTAAAAACGAAAGAGAGAAGTGTGATGGGAGATGTCATTCTGTAAATATATTTCTCTTATTAGTTAATGAATAAAGCACTGTTGACCAATAGGAAAGCAAGATAGGTGGGACTAGGAGACAAGGAGGATTAGGGAAGAGTAGGGAGAGATTCAACATGTAGGATGGAAAGAGGGTAGAACGCCAGACCCTCTCTCTGGTAAGATAAGACCACATGGAACTACTAAGATTAATAGAACTGGGTTAATATTTAAGAAAGAGGTAGCTTTATATCAAATACAGTGTCTCTATGTGTTATTTGGGGCTGGCATGGCACTGGGACCAGGCCGGCAGGAAAACCTACTCATTAACAGGGGTTATATGTTGGTTTCAGCGTTCATCTATCAACTACACACATCTCCATTTTTGATACCCAGGAAAGCACTCCAAGAATCTTGGGATCTTTTTTGCCCTGCAAGTGCTGAAGGCATCTTTTCAACTGTTTTAAAGTAGGTGAATGAAGTCAGCAGGTGATTATGCTTGAACTATCACAGGGATCCCTTCCTTACACAATCTTAAGACCTCAGATGAAACGCCAGGCATGGCAGCGAACTACTATACGTAAGGCCAGTCTAGTCCACATAGCAAGTTTCATGCCTGCCAGGACTATATAGTGAGAAAAATAAAATAGCACATATACACTCAAGAGCAAAATGATCCTAGATAATTAGAGGAATTCACAATAAATGTGTAATCGGTTACCTACAGAAGCTTACTCCACAAAGTTGTCTCAGGGGTTCCTCAAAGTGCCCACAAATACACTGTTATATTCAAGGCTAAATTTTATTATACAGAAAACCTGGAAGCAAGGAGAAAAGACAGGTCTTATGCACAAACTTCCTTATAGTTCTCCATCCTGTAAAGTTAAACACATTTGTTCCTTGCTACCACAGGGAGGAAAAAACCAAAACAAATAAACAAGCAAACAAAAACCCATCAGTACCTGGTACACCCAGAAGCTACTCTAATTAGTTTAGTGCAAAAGAGTCAGGTTCATCTCATTAACCAATATATGCTAAGAATGGCAAGTGTAGAAGCTGTGCCCAGTACTGTAATTAACACCCATCACCTAGTATCTCCTTCAGGTTACTTCATGGTATCTATCCCACAGACTCAAATTTGTGTGGCATACTATACTCAACAAAGCTCAACAAAGATCAACATAGCTCAACAAAGATCAAGTCCTCATTGTATGGCTCAGTACATACCAAGAGAAGATTGATACTGTCTTCCTACATGTTCCTAGATCACCACTAAGTGCTCCAAGGACAGGCTTCCTCGTGGGTTCCAGGAGCCATGGCAACATAGTGTGTTACTAATACATCAACACAGACAATGGGTCTGCATCCTAAAGTTGCTGATGCTCTGGATGATACTTTGCTGCTCACACCACTCAGGAGTCTGTAATTCCCAGCAACCCTCTCCCTGCTCCAAAGAGAAAGGTATCTGCAGTTGGGAGCCAAGGAATACCATAAAGTCACACCACACAACACACTTCACACAAGAGATTCATTGGGAGGGGAAAACCCAGGATGGTGGTTGCCTCTGCTCTGGCGAGAAACAGCCCCCAGCAACATCTTAATGCACTGTCACAAGTGAACATGCAATAGTCTGTTGTTCATACATCAGGTCAAATATCTTACAATGTTTGCATGTTGGCATCGGTGCTACCAAATAAGCAAAAGCAAGTGTGGGATGAACTATTATTTCCTCTTATTAAGCCATACTCTTGTTGATAAAGATCACCCAGGCTGGAGTCTACAGTCTCTCTGCTCTAAGGCTGAACTGCCAGCCCACAGGGCTGAAGGGGCTGCCCAGGAAACAGCAGGATCACTGGAGTTTCAACTGTTTTAAATGAATAAGAAACCAGAGAAAGAAATGCAGGCCTCACTGAAGCTGAAGAGGTTGCTCAGTGGTTAGAGCACTAATTGTTCTTCCAGACAATCTGGTTTCAATTCCCAGAGCCCACATGGCACTCACAACCATCTGTAAGTGCACTTCCAGGGAATATGAAGGCCTCTTCTAGGGAAATGAGTGTGGTGCACAGACATGCATGCAAGTAAAATAGCCACACACTTAAGCTACATATATGCATATATATATATATATATATATATATATGTAGATAGAAAAATTTAAAGGTTATGAAAAAAACACTCAAAAAATGTAAAATAAGAGAAACTTCTAGCCTTATGTACCAAGGAAACACCAGTTTTTACAAAACAATCGGACTACTAGCTTATTTGATTTAAAACAAAACAAAAACAGCAAAAGTTTAAAAATAAATTAATGTTTTATAGACTCCGAGTAAAATAATTGTCACTGATTTTGTAATTCTTTTCTGTGAACTAACTTGGGAGGTGTGTTTGAAGTAAACTGAAAACTGATCAAGGAATTCTAATTTGGGTTATAAGACTCTCCCTTTAAAAAATTGGGGTTTTGAGGGGGTTGGAGAGATGGTTCAGAGGTTAACAGCAGTGGCTGCTCTTCCAGAGAACCTGAGTTCAAGTCCCAGTACCCAAGTGGCAGCTCACAATTGTCTGTAACTCCAGTTCCAGGACATATGACACCTTCACATCAATGTACATAAAATACTATTTTAAAAAAAAAATGTGTTTGTTTTTGAGACAGGGTTTCTCTGTGTAGCCCTGGCTGTCTTGGAACTCACTCTGTAGCCCAGCTGGCCTCGAACTCAGAGATCTACCTGCCTCCTGAGTGCTGGGATTAAAGGCATTTATTTTACTGTGTGTGTGTGTGTATGTGTGTGTACAACTACAACTTGTGGGGGTTGATTCTCTCTTTCTACTACATGGGTCCCAGGAATCCAACTCGGGTTATAGGGCCTGGTAGCTGTATTAGTCAGGGTTCGATATATAAAACAAATCTATGTTAAAAGGGAATTTATCTGAGTGGCTTTCAGGCTGTGGTCCAACTAGTCCAACAATTGCTGTCTCCTGACAGAAATGGCAAGCAACTGGTGGTCACTCAGTCCTTGAGGTTGGATGTCTTAGGTGGGCTTTAGGCTACATAGGTTCTAATACCATTGAAGGAATATCTTGACAGCAGGATAAATCTTGCCAGGAAGAGAAAAGGCAAAGCAGGCTAAAAGCAAAGTGTTCTTCTTTTATGTGGGCTGTCACCCAGATTGAGAATGGGGTTTTCCACCTCAAATGATCCAATCAAGAAAATCCCCCACAGGTGTGCCCAGCTGCTTGGGTTTTAGTTTAGTCCAGATGTGGTCAAGTTGATAACCCAGATTACCAAACTAGAAAACTTGCTTTAATAAAAATTTCTAGGCTGAAGAGATGGCCCGGTGGTCCTGGGGTCCAGTTTCCAGCACCCACCCATAACTCTAGTTTGGGAGATCTAACATCTTCATTTAATCTCTGAGGACATCAGGAATGCATATTGCAGATAAAACATTTATACACATTAAATAGAAGTCTTTAAAAAGAATAAAAAGAATAAATATGCATGTGTACATGGGTCTGTGGATGTTCAGTAAGGGCTGGCACCTAAAGATTTTTCTGGTCACTGAAAGATGCTGTTTTTATTGTGTGTGTGTGTGTGTGTGTGTGTGTGTGTGTGTGTGTGTGCGTGCGTGCGTGCGTGCGTGTGGGTGTGTGTGTGTGTGCGCCCATGCAGGTGCCCATGGAGGCCAGAAGAGGGCGTCTGGTGCCCCTGAAGCTCCAGTTACAAGCAGTTGTAAGCTGACAAACATGGGTAATGAGAACCCATCTCTTGTCCTCTGAAAGAACAGCAGCTGCTCAGCCATCTCTTAGGACAATGGGCTGTTTCAGGTACATGCTACCATGTCCACTTTATACTCTCTTTTTTAGACAGAAGTCAGGTTGGCATTGTATCTTCCAGAACCTGTTCACCTTGCAGGCAAGTGATAAAAACAAGTTTGAGAATGTACAAGGTCAAAGACCAGGTCACCACCTTTCAGCTTCTTCCATCAGCAGGCAGCTGTACAACTCAGAAATGCTCTCTTTCCATCTTTCAGAAAGTTGAATGGTGTCATCCCCCGTCCCCTCCCCTCCCAGGTAGCATACTGTGCTGAGTCTCTTCACACATTGCTAGGAGAAAAGAAGATGATGACTTTTATCGTTAATCCACTCAGTGTCTAGCCCTGAGCAGCACTTTTCATATGTGAACTAATTAAATCTCCCCTTGTTTTGGATAAGGCTATGAGCACTGAAGTTTTTCTTTTTTCTCATGACTACACATAGTAAGTAACTGTAAAGGACCAAACTCAGGTCTGCCTAAAACCTGTCTTCTTCCCACCTTCGTTTTTGTTGTAACAGAAGCTGGTTGGCCTCCTTAATCCTGGGGTTATATTCTTCACACACACAGACACGCCCTACTGCCACCATCCCAGCTGGAGCAAATCTTTTATCTTCCAAGAGTTGGTATGTTTTCTAACATATCTTTCTCTTCTAAAGCAATCCTGGATTTAGTTCACTGCCCTTTCCTGCCACCGTGTCTTCTCGAAACATCATCTTTTGATGCAGTATGACGCTACCATCTCTTAAATAATAATACGCAGTCAATTTGCAGATCATAAAGAACATTCAGTCATAGTGCTCTATCTGTCCTCCTCCACAATCCGAAAAAGACATCTCTCCAAGGTCACTGAATGGTAAAATGAGAAATTCAGGACCAAAGGCCCAGATTGGACCCTTGGTCGTTGGTTTATCACAGTCCAGCCACACACAGCCTCCGCAGCAGCGATGTCACAGGTGCAGTCCGCCCGCCCACAGCTCACCACCCTCCCACTCCCACCGGTACCAGACTTCCCTCTGTCCTGCCGACCTCTCGCCTCCTCTCTTCACCAGACAGATAGACCTCTCTTCCACCGACCTCCCCACTTCGCTGCCTGCTCTACGCAGGAGCCCCGTCTAGACGCAAGTGGCCTTCTCTGACTAGCAGCGTCCCTGCGCTTCATCACCTCCTCCTGTCAGTCCGCTGGGTTACCTTCTCCAAGGATGCAGGTCTCTGCACAGCCAGGGAACGGGCCAGTGAAAGCACTGTGTTGAAATAAAAGCCTCGGGAGGTGCTGGAGCCAGAGCTGGACCCCGAGCCGCCTCCGCCGCCTCCCCGGGACCCAGGAGCCGCCATCACAGCGCGCGTCCCGGCGCAGGCGGCTGGGCTCGCAGCTCAGGGCCTGCCACTGCCGGACTTCACGACGCAGGCGCAGCGGCGCCCGGCTTCACGGCCACGTGACCGCCGTGTGGCCGGCACTGGGTGGCGCCTGGCGTGAGGCCGCCCCGCGCAGCTAGTCCCCCTGCGCCACTCGGGGCGGTGGTTGGCTCCGGAGGCGGGGCTGCCGGCGCGGTACTGGCGGAAGTGGCGCGCGCGGCGGTGACAGCGAGTCCGCCCGCCAGCGCTGGGCTACGACTCCTGGCCCAGTCGCCTCTCCTGCTTCCTAGGTCCAAGCCGTCGCTGGCACCATGTCCGGCTACCCCAAAAGCTATAATCCTTTCGACGACGACGTGGAAGACGAGGACACCCGGCCGTCACTGTGGAAGGACGCCCGCGACCCGCCCGACGGGTCCGACGCGCCGATGGACCGTCAGCAGTACTTGCGACAGGAGGTGCTGCGCAGGGCCGAGGCTACGGCCGCCAGCACCAGCAGGTCCTTGTCCCTCACGTATGAATCCGAGAAGATCGGAGTCGCCTCTTCCGAGGTGAGCCTGCGGCAGAACTGAGCTGAACTGGCCAATCCTTGCATTATAAAACGTGATAATGAAATGTTTTGTTCATGATCTTTTGGAATTTTTGTTAGAGGAGGTTTATCTGGGGAAACAAGCTCCCTTACCTACTATTCTGAATGGCTGATCCCCCCCCCCCCCGCTCTCCTCCCCACATATCTAATTAAAAGGAAAAAATTCAAATTATGTTCTGTCTGAGGTAAAAATGCTTGCATTAGGGAAATAGTGACTGTTTCGTTTGTATATAATTGCATGGGCAGAAGTCTTAGGCTGTTTCTCTCTCATGACCCAGTTAAAATATGGACTGTCTATGCCCCAGGTGCCAGGTGATGCTTGAATAACTAGAACAAAGGAAGCCTTGCGTTCTTCTCACATCTTTGACCACTTTTCACCTTACTAATGGGAATGTTTTAAGTCCCTTTACCTGGACTCCTGCTCAGTAAGTCATATCTTGAATTGTGCTTAGACCCTATTTGTAGATAATGTGTTGATATGACAGTCTGTTGTTCCAGTCAGCTCTTTCCATCCATAGAAAATTTCAGGAAAAACTGGGTGGTGGTGGTGCATGCCTTTAATTCCAGCACAGGTGGATCTCTGCAATTTTGAGGCCAGTCTAGTTCCAGGACAGCCAAAGCTACATAGAGAAAGCCTGTCTTGAAAAAAAAAAAAAAAAAGAAAGAAAGAAAGAGAAAAAAAGAAAAAAAATTCAAGAATGTTGCTTTGTCTTTCTTTCTTATGTTTCTATTTGTATGTACAGGGGGGGGGGGGTTGTCTCCTGAAAGCCAGAAGAGGGCACCAGGAGATCCCTTGGAGCTGGAGTTAACATTTGTGAGCTACCAAGTGTGGGTGCTGGGAACTGAGCCAGTCTTCTGGAACCTCTTAAGCCCTTTTGGGGAGGGGGTTGGTTTGGTGGATAGCATGCCCAAGCTGACCAGGAACTAACCTCGGTCTCTCTAATGCTGAGATTACAGGTATGCTCTATCATGGAATAAGGATTGTTCCAAGATGCCAAGTTGTCCTCTAAATCTGCTAGTAAAGCAGCTGTTTGGACAGAAGAAAAAAAATTAAGAAATTACTGATATGTCAGCTAAGAATAATTAAGCATTTTGCAGTTTTGAAAAGTAATAGTTAAAACAAAATATTTTGACTGCCTCTTCCAGTTTCCCTTGTCTCTGCCCACTGGGTCTTGGGCAGATCTGAGGTATGTTGATTTCCTCATGTAGCCATCTCTGTCATTTCTGCAGTGCTGCTGTTTTACCTTCTCCTACCATCCCTGTTTTGTTATTACTGGTTGTTGATGTATCATCTGCCTCTAAAAAGTTGTACATATAGTTCCTAGATCTGTGTACCAGATGCTTAATATTCCAGCCCAGATCAATTGGGGGCCTTGGGACCTTGGTGAACAGGACACTTTTTTTTTTTTGAGGTAAGGTCTTGTGATGTAGCCCAGACTGACCATCAACTTACTATCCTCCTGCCTCAGCCTTCAGAGTGCTGACCTCATAGACACTCACCACATACCAAATGCCCACTGTGAACAGGTAGGTCCTTTGGAAGAGCAGGAAGCACCCTGAGCTGCTGGGTCATCTCTCTAGCACCAAAAGATAACCTTTCTCAATAGTATCCTTTACGTAATCCTGACTGTCCTAGAACTTACATAGAGTAGGCTGGCTCAGTCTCAGAAGTATACCTGACCTTGTTCCTGGGAGTGCTGAGATTCAAGGTCTGTGCTACCACTCTCAGCATTTTTATTCTTTTTAACTTTATAGTGAGGTACTCTTTGCATATTGCCCTGCATACTATTTAGTAGCACTGAAAGCTATAGTTAAATTCAATAGGGTTTTTGGGGAGAGGGGAAGGCAGGCTAATGGCCATGTTGTATTCCATTAATTAGATGACTTCTGTTTACACAGCCAGTCTCCTAATGGTGAACATTATAATACCTGCTTCTTACATGGACATCGTTTTTGTATACATTTTCACCATCCTGGCCAAAGCCATCCACCTTCCCAGAATACTGCCTCTCCTGTAGCAGTATAGTGTGTATATGGTCATCTTTTTTGGAGCCTGATATCTCAGTTCAGCCAAGCCCAGCAACAAACCTACGGTTCAAATGGATACTGCATCAGTAGGAAAGGACTGATACATAATGTGCTCAGCCACCATGGCTAGGACATGCTCTTCAGAGCACTCATCTTTAAATCTTCCAGTGCCTGTTACTGAAGTCACACTGGGCATTCATTTCAGAGAGGTGGGAGAGACAGAGATATGGCATCCCTCTTAACCCGGAGCAGTAGTAAAACAAACTCTTCAGGTTTTCCCTGGTTAGAGTAAATCTGTTGTCATTGGTTTGCTCTTGTCTTCTAGATAGCTAGTGGGGAACAGTCATTCCTAACCACACCTGCTCCTCTAGAGTTATTCATACTGACTCTAATGAAGCCTGTTTCTCAGCAAAGGCTCATAAGGACAGAAAGACAGCTATTAGATCAATTCCTCTCCAGTCATCAGTGATTTTTTTTAATGTAAACTAATAACCAGTTTGTGTTTCTGAATTCATTCCATGCAAAGGAAATCTCTGGCTCATACAAGTTCCACATTTGCTGAGCTATACCAGCTAGATCTGTTAGTGTGGGTGTTTATTACCTTGAGAGAAGAGAAAGATAATGGGGGAAAGTTCCTTTTTCTTCCCTTCCTGAAATAGAGTTTTATATTCCCTGGGTTGGCCTCAAACTTGCTGGTCCTCTTGAGTTCACTTCCAGAGTGCTGGGAGTGCATGCCTGTGCCACCACACTGGTTTATCCCCAGTCTAGGATGATATATTTCAGATTTCTGGATTCAGTGCCCTGACCTAGATTGACTTATTAGTTAATAGCTACATTTAATTTCAAACTTACTGTGAGGCTCACCTGATGTTACAGGGCGCCCTAGCTGAAGATTGTGGTGTGACCCAGTGGTCACACGCTCAGGAGGCCTCGGCGTCATTTGCTGTGTGTTTTCTACTGGGTCTTGATGAGTCCCACTCACACCCTTTTGTGCTCAATCAACACACAGTTCCACTTCCCCTCAGTTACTCCAGCTGCCTAGACTCTCTTCAGCTCAGCATTTACCCCACCCACCCTTGGGACTCTGATTCACTCCTTAAACCAGGCCAGGAATCCTTACCGGGTTGGGTTCACTGTGACAAAGAAACAACCATGTGTGTGATGGCATTTTTATTGTTTTTTCTATGGTCCTGAGGTCAGTGAAGCAAGGATATGCCTTCCTTAGTTCTCAGCACCATGGTGTGGTAAGCAAGTTAGGTAGTTCAACTGAATCTGCTCTTACCCTACATGGATCGTATGAGTTCTCAGGATGGAGTCTCAGCTTGTTTAGTTCCCACTTGATCACTAGCACTGGAAAGAACCTTGGCAGAGACTTACAATGTCCCACAGATTGTTCCATGCTGCCTTTGATCCCCTGAGCCCTCAAAGTGCCCTGGAACATAAGCTGTGTAGGTGAGTGTCACCTCCCTTCCAGCAGTCTGCTCTTTGCCTCCCTGACTTGTGCTTTCTCTTGCTCTCAGGAGTCACAGAACAGAGGAATGGAGGAACTGTCTCTATAGTTCCTTGGCATCCCACACACATCTTCTCTCTTCTTTTTCCTGTCTAAATGTAGAAAACTATTGGGGCTTAAAGAAGTTGGGAGCTTGCTTGTATTACTTGTGTCACTGGCCTGTCCATTATTCACACAAGGGCATTTTGTGTTTCCTTGTCCTTTGTTTTTGAGACAGGGGCTCATGTTGCTCAGACTGACCTCCACCTCTATATACCTGAGGATGAACCTGGACTCCTGAGATTACAGGCACATCCCACCACCCCAGTTTACAGAGTGCTGGGGATGGAGATCCCAACATCATGTGCACTAGGCAGGCACCCTTACCAGCTGAACCACATTCCTTGTCCAGAAGTTCACACCCCCCACAGCCACCCTGGACTGGTGTTGGCCTCATCCTCACAGAGGCAGATGGAATAGCCAACAGAGTCCACTTGTGAGCTATGGGAACACACCTGCAATCCAGAGCTTCTGAGCTCTGTCTTCAGCATGGTTGGGGTGTGGAGTCTTGGCCAGCCCATCCTCACAGGAAACACTGAGGAAGCATCACTAGGTCTCCTGCATGTGCCCTGCTACACCCCTTCCTCCTTAGGCAATCCTAGGTCAGAGCACATTAGGTCCAGTCATTTCCCATCCCTTTCAGAGGAGTTTAACCAAACAAGCTCTTTATTTTGCTGGTCTCATGTTCTCCAGTGTACACCAGGTTCTGGTATATAGAAACTTCCAAAAACCAAACCAAACCTTCCTCCACTGGCCTTCTGCCTCTCAGGAAAAGTCATCTTTACATATTTCTCTATGTTCCCATTGTAATAGCTATGTCTAGTATCTGGTTTCCCCTGCAGCTGAGAAGTTGTGTCAGCCTCTTTTGTTTTCCCTGCATATTTCTAAGTGGATAAGAGAAGTGCCTTTTGAGAAAACCCTGTCATGATAGGAAGAATTGGCTGCTAGAGTAGCCAGCCAGAGGCCTCTGGCCCTCTAGAGCTTTGCCCATCTCAGCCCCCAGCATCATCTGTTGTCCTGTACAATCATCCAGAACTGTGGATGTAGCTCAGGGTTGAGTACTGTATGGAAGGTACTGAGTTAGAGCTGCAGTATGCAAAATAGTGCAAATAAGGAAGAAAGAAAAGAAAGAGGAAGATAGAAAAAATACATGGGTATTACAGAAATTATATTTATCCAGATTTATAGCTCTGGCTTGTTCCACAACAGTCTATGAAGATGATAAATTTGGAGACTCTAAAGATAAATTATCAGGTCTTTCAAGTTTACTTGACACAGTCCAAAAGTGTTTTTCTTTTCACTTAAAAATTCCCAATATGTCCAGTGGTGGTGGTGCATGTCTTTAATCCCAGCACTGGGGAGGCAGAGGCAGGTGGATCTCTGTGAGTTCCAGGCCAACATGGACTAAAGAGCCAGTCCCTGGACAGCCAGAGTTACACAGAGAGACCCTGTCTTGAACAACAACAATTCCTAAGCTGGGAATAGTGGTATATGCCTTTAGTCCCAGCAGAGACAGGCAGATCTCTGTGAGTATAGTGCCAATACAGGCTAAATAGTGAGGTCCAGGCCAGCCGGGGCTACATACTGAGCTACTGTCTCAAAAAATAGAAATGTCTAGGGATGGGGATATAACTTGGTGGAAAACAGGGTTTAAAGATAAGTTCAAATCAATATTTTAGTGTTTTGCATATGTGTTGTAGTTCTGAGTTTCACCCACTAAAAAGAATTCAAGCAACACATTGGGCTAGAACTATTAACACTGTGTTAGAAGTTTGTCTGGGGCCTCAAGAGCTTGACCACCCAATCCAAAGTATTTCATCAAGGCTAAAAGATTTACTTCTGCAGAAAGTGTACAGCCATGCCAAGTAGGCAAGTGCACCCCATGGTGGTCCTGTTGGGGTTTTATTCCTAAAGCAAAGGGGTCAAGAGCATGGCATCATACTCCTAGGCAACTGGCTAACTCAAAGTGGTGGAGCTAAGCAAAGTACAACTCCTAAAAACAGGCTGCAACCTTGAGCACATTATTATTTCAACAAGTGCTGACTGGGGTGGGTGGAACTTAAATTTCTACCAGGTGGCTTCTTTACAGTATTTCAAATGGAGTTTTGCCTAATTTACCCTGTGATAGAAAAGGCAGTACATTTGTTTACATATCCCATAGTCTCTAAACCAGTGATTATCAACCTTCCTAATGCTATGACCCTTTAATATAGTTCCTCATGCTGTGGTAACCCTAACTACAAAATTATTTTTGTTGCTACTTCATAACCGTAATTTTGGTGTTTTTTGTTGTTGTTATTGTTGTTTTGGTTGTTTTTGTTGTTGTGGTTTTTGGTTTTTTGAGACAGGGTTTCTCTGTGTTATAGTCCTTGGCTATCGGAACTCTCAAACTCACTGAGATCTGCCTGCTTCTACCTCCCAAGTACTGGGATTAAAGGCATGTGCCACCACTGCCCAGCCATAACTGTAATTTTGTAACTGTTATTAATTATAATATAAATATCTGTATAGCAGGTCTTTCTTTATATGGTTAGCTCTTTAATAATGACACAAAAACTTTTACTAATTATTAAAGCTTAGCTTTAGCTTAGGCTTGTTCCCAACTAGCTCTTAAATTAACCCATTTTATAAATCTATGTTCTGCCACATGGTTTGTTCCCTTTCCTCAGTACCATAGGAATCTCCTGCCTCAGATTCTTTCCCACGGTTCCTTTCTGCCTGGAAATCCCACCTATCCTCTCCTGTCTGTTCAGCTCTTTTATTAAACCAACCAGAAAGTGCCTTAGGCAGAAACTAGGTGGCCCAGCAGTCTCCAGATGGAGTGCCCACCTAGTCTATTGCAGGAGTTTTAAAGACAAAAATCACAAGATTACATCAGGTAGGGAGAGGCACAGGTCGGGTCCTGATTGGTTGATATCTGAAGAACAATTAGGGGAGTTTCTCAGAGTCAGGGCAACTGGTTTGTTAACATTTTGATTGGTTGCTACAGATGGGAACATTTGGTGGTTTCTGGGGCTTTGTTACTTGCAGGTAACCTGTTTTCATTGATTGTTGCTGGCGGGGGGGGGCATTCTGTGGTTTTTATGGCTTTGTCTGTCTCTTGGAGGTGGTCTGTTGTACACAGTTTCCAGGGACCAAGATCCTGGATTTTCTAAATACAGTTTCCAGGAAAGTTGTCTTGGGAGTTTTGCTCACAACACAATCTCTAAACTTCCTTGATGCTAGGAGGAAGGGTGGACTGGGTTTCTCGAGGCTTTTCCACAGCCTTTACATTTATATGTTTTCTCTCCAGTATGAATAATAAGAGTTGAATGGGAACTTAAGGCTTTGCCACATTGATAAAATTTCTTCCTAATGTGGTTTATTAGAAGTGAAGCCTTTGAGTTTAGTTTTCCCCTTGCAAACTTAAGGTTTTATGCTCTCAACTTTGGTAACAAGGAAAACTGTAAAACTATAACTATGTAGACTTCAACCCCATCAGAGACCTGAAAAGAATAAATATTATCTGAATAAACAAGACATGCAGAGCAAGCAGTTTCCAAAACTATAGAAATGACAGAGATAGCTGGCTGCCTAGACAGACAGCCAAGGTTTCTCTGCAACACTGGGACATACATCTTCAGCCTACAAACCCATAATATCTGACAGAATTTCCTGTGAAGAATTCCTACCTTGTCTTAGCAAAGTTTGACAGTTGGCTTGTCCCGCTTGTCCAATTTGGATAGTATTCTTTTTTTTTTTTTTTTTTTTTCAATTGAGCTATACATTTTCCTCCCACTCCCCTTCCTTTTCCCCGCTCTCCTTCCACTCTACCCCCTGCCTCCCACACTCCCAGTTTACTAAGGAGATGTTGTCTTTTTCCCCTTCCTAGATAGATTCATGTGTCTCTCTTGATTCTTTTTGTTACCAAGGTTTGCTGGGGTCGTGGTCTTTAGGCTGGTTACCCTTTCCTTTATGTCTAATATCCACTTATGAGAGAGTACATATTATATTTGTCTTTCTGGGTCTGGGTTACCTCACTCAGGATGGCTTTTTCTAATTCTATCCATTTGCCTGCAGATTTCAAGATATCATTGTTGTTTGTTTGTTTGTTTTGTTTAACCACTGAATAGTATTCTATTGTCTAAATGTACCACATTTTCCTTATCAATTCTTTGGCTGAGGGACATCTAGGTTGATTCCAGGTTCTGGCTATTACAAATAATGCTGCTATGAACATAGTTGAGCAAATGTCCTTGTGGTGTGAGTGTGCATCCTTTGGGTATATGCCCAAAAGTGGTATTGCTGGGTCTTAAGGTAGATTGAATCCCAATTTTCTGAGACTCCGCCATACTGATTTCCAAAGTGGCTGTACAAGTTTGCATTCCTTCTTATTCCTCATCCTCTCCAGCATAAGCTGTCATCAGAGTTTTTGATCTTGGTCATTCTGACATGTATAAGATGGAATCTCAGAATTGTTTTGATTTGCATTTCTCTGATGACTAAGGATGTTGAGCATTTTCTTAAGTGTCTTTTGGCCACTTTTGATTCCTCTGTTGAGAATTTTCTGGCCATGAGCTGAGAGGGTCAGCCCAAGGAAAGGGGCTGTAGGGAAAGCCTGCAACCCATGTGGGGTGGTGGTGGGGAGCTGTCTGTCTGAAAAACACAGATTGATAGGAAGAAATACATGTGTGGTGGAAATGCCCTGAAGGCAAAGCCTCCCAAATTTGGGTGGCAGCTGAAGATGCTTTAGAAAGGCTACAGCAGAAAAATCCCAAACTTGCTCAAAGATTTAGGGAGAAAAACAAAAGAAAATTTAGCCCAGAGACTCCAGTGGAAGCCCTGTTGGGCACCAATTGTAACATGAATAATGAAAACTTTGAGACAGATATTGGGGTTCAAGCTGAAAGGTTAGAAAAGCAAAGCAGCCAGCCACTAGCTCTTACCTCTACTTAGGACTTGAAATGGGTGATCCTGTCTTCACAAATCCTTAGAGTGTGATGTAAACTGCACTGCTCTCCACCAAGCCTCAGACTGCAATCCTCTGAGTTCCTGTCTCCTTCCACCTTATATTCCTCTTTCCTTCCCAGCCATATCACTCCTGTCTCCACCTCCATAGTGCTGGGATTAAAGGCATGTGGTCCCAAGTGCTGAGATCTCCTTTGTGTGAGCTGTTTCTCTTTTAGTCTAGATCAATTTTGTGTAGCTCAGTGTGGCCTTGAACTAACAGAGATCCGTCTGCCAAGTCCTGGGATTAAAGGTGTGTACCACCATCACCTGGCCTCTATGGCTAGCTAGTATGGCTGCTGCGATTGAAGGTGTGCATCACCACTGCATGGCTCTATGGCTGTGGCTAGCTTTACATTTTGATCTCCAGTGCTTTATTAAATCATAAATAATATATCATCACAAAGGATAGAGGAAAGAGAAAGAAAGAAATCCCTGAATCTAACCTCCTTTGCTTAGCTTCCTCCCTGACCATGACCAATAACAATTGAAAGCAACTCCCCTAAATGATGACAAACATCCATAACCCATCAAATGATCAAAACCACCCACACCACCTCTTGGGAATGGGGGTGTCATGTTCTTAAAATTGCTTCCTACTATTTGGGGGCAGTGGCATCTTTAGGGGACCCTGAGAAAGTTGGGATGGTGGTCAAGTCCTGGGAGAACTAGCTATATCATTTGTTGTCCAGTCTCTGTGTGATGGGAAACTGAAAGGCTTAACTGAAGTCCTGGCTAGAGTAGTGTGTGAGGCTGGACCATCTCAGGTACCAGATTTGAAGTTGTTCTGGATGCAGAATTTGGAGGAAACTGAAACAGAGGCACTCTGAGGGGCTGGGTCACCTGGGCTATTTGTTTTCATTGGTGTCTGATCTTTTTGCTCTGAAAACACACAAACTTTTAAAGGTAACATATATATCTGCATTAACACAAGTATGGAATGTGTGATGTATACAGGTCAGCTAAAGATGTTTTTGGGGTTTTTTTTTGTTTGTTTGTTTGTTTGTTTTGTTGTTATTCTATGTTTGAGTAGGTAAAAGGCATCTGTTAACTTTATAAATCTGTTCAGACTGTATAACCAAACTGTTATGTAAATCTCCATCCATACCATATTAAAGGATGGCATGTAATAATAAGTCATAAGAACTCTGTAACCAACAAGATTTATCATGTCTTATCCAGTCTCAGAGCTGTTCCCATACAGAGGGATAAGTATATATATCACCTGTCTTATAGTTTTTCTTGGTTTCTTTCTTCATGTCTGCAGCCAAGATTTTCAGGAGGTCTTACCCATTCAAATATGATTTTTATTAATTTTGAAGAAATCCACAGCTTTTCATTTCCCTTGGAGGAATGGCGGGGGGGGGGCGAAGAGACATATCCTCTTCCCCAGTGCAAAACATTTCCTGACTTCTATTCTGAAATTAAGACATTCTTAAAATACACAGGTTGGTTTAATTCAGTTTTTGTTGTTTTTGCTTTTGCTTCTTCTTCTTTTTTTTTTAATCAGTATCAATGTCTTTCAGCAGCTGTTGGGTTTTGCTTATTAGCATTTAAAAATGTAAAGTTAATAAAGTACTAGGTAATCTGTCTCTGGGGGTCTTTGTTCCTCTTTCTGTTTATTAAGCCTCTCTTTCCAAGTACTATTGAATCTTTCTACAATTGTTTGTCCTATATGTTTGTGTGGTACACCTGTAATATGCTTTATGTTATAAAAAGCAAAACAGTTTTTCATTTTTCTAGAGACATATGCTGGAGTATTGCCACTCTTAATTTGTATAGGCATCCCCATAATAGCCATTAACTTCTAATAAATGTGTAATTACTGTATCAGCCTTTTCAGCTGTTGCCCATTGAAATCCTGAATATGTATCTATGGTATGGTGCACACACTTTAATTTCTGAAACTCTACAAAAAAATGAAACATTTCCATTTTCCAGATTTCATTTCCTTGGGTAACTTTTGGGTTATTCCCGCAGGTAATGGATTTTGGTTATACAAAGAACAAGTAGGCAGCATGGGCCACATAGTTTGGGGCTGTCTCACAGTTTATGAGGAGACAGGGAATGAGGTGCCTTCTACTAAGTCTATATGTGTTTGCTTTGCTGAGAATGAAAGCTGGAGCCCCTGCTCTAGCGTCTCTTACTACATGAAAATGTTGAAGAAAATAAGTAGGTGGTAGCACTGGAAAGAAAGGTTTCAGCATTGTCTTCACATTCAGACATTTGCTAGTGGGACTCCCCCTGTCACCTCTGGAGGGGGGAGGACAAGTAGGGCATTTCCTTATAATTTCTTTGGCTTATTGCCAAATGATTCAAAACAAAACCTTTCTTCAAACATTTGCTGTTAAGATGGCATTTCTTATGTAAGTCTGAGACTTCTAGCACATTTCCTATTAATAGCTGATCAGTTTCATCAATACCTTGTGCTAAAGGGCCTGGTAGACCTGTATGGGATCTGATATGTGTTATATGATTTCTATTTCTGATTACTTGTAGTTGAATAAGTAGCACAGTTATTTCTGAATCATCTGGTATAAATTCAGAACTTTCAATATGTAAAACAACTCTCTCTGGATATTGAGAGTCAACAACTACATTAAGAGATTCTGGAAAATCTAATACGACCATAAGAATAGCATAATTCTGATTCTTGAACTGAAGCGTATAGACTTTGAGACACTTTACTTACTTTTTTCTGACATATAAATGTTGTGACCAAGTCTTGAAAACCCGCAGTGACCACCAAGGAGACAGACAGACTCACCAAACTGCAAACACAAGGCTTTATTGTTTAATCCTACCAGTAGGGACTCCATCTAGCAGGCTGAAATAGCAGCCTCCAGAAGGAGTGAAGTCCCTTGTCTATTGCCATAATTTAAAGGGAAAAATCGCAGAATTACGTCAGTAGGTGTGGGTCATATCCTGATTGGTTGACATTTGGGGAACAATTAGGGGAATTTCCCAGAGTCAGGATGACTGGTTTGTTAGCATTTTTGATTGGTTGCTACAGATAGGATCATTTGGTGTTTCCTATGGCTCTGTCTGTTACTTGCAGGTAGCCTGTTCTCATTGATTGGTGCTGGGAGGGAGAATTCTGTGTTTTCTATGGCTTTGTCTATCTCTTGGAGGTGGACTGTTGTACATAGATACCAGGGACCAAGATCCTGGATTTCCTTTGTGATTAAACACAGTAACTAAGTCTAAGAGTCTTGGAGTTTTTGCTCACAACACAAGAACTAAAGGCTAGGGGACTAGATTTGTTCTGAAGACTTTTCTATAACCTTTACATTTATATAGTTTCTCTCTAATAAGAGTTGAATGGGAAATTAAGGCTTTGCCACATTCATACAATTCTCACCAATGTGATTTATTAGAAGTGAAGCCTTTCTGTTTAGTTTACCTCTTTCAATAACCTGCCTTCCCTGATTTGTTTACATCAGTATACATTGTAGGGGCTCCAGGAATTGGATTCCCCATAAAATGTGAGGAAGAATCCAGTTAGGTGCCTTTATAAACTGAAGTCTCTTATTTTGGGAATATTTGTTGTTACTCTCTTCCAAAAAATTACTGCAAGGTCTTTGCCAATGTTAATTTTCTGCCCATAATAAGGCAATTTCAGCATTAGTAAAAGGTACTATAATTTCTCCTGGGTCTCTTACTGCTAATTGATGAAGTCTTATTTTCCCTTTCAGAATCAGTTCAGAAACCCCTTCTAAATAATTCTTTACTTTTTTATTCCGTTTGTGTACTAAAAATATCCATTGTAAAATACTATTTTCTCTCTGCATAAAAATTCCTGTGGAAGAATGAGTAGAAGGTAAGATAACTAGAATACAATCAAGCTCTGGATTCAAGCAATCTACACATGCATCCTGTAATTTCTTTCTTTCTTTCTTTCTTTCTTTTTTTTTTTTTTTTTTTTTTTTTTTTTTTTTTTTTTTTTTTTTATTAACCAAAGCCATCATTCTCAACTGATAATTTTCTTGGACTATTTAAGTTCAACTTACCTTGTAAGGTTTGACATAAATTGCTTAACTCTTGAGTAGTCAATCCAATTGTGGGTCTTAGCCAATTAATATTTCCCAGCAATTTTTGAAAATCATTAAGAGTTCATAATTGAGCTCTCCTGATTTGTACCTTCTGTGGTCTAGTTTTCTGTAAACCTATCTTATATCCTAGATACTTAATAGAATCTCCTCTTTGTATTTTTTGTCAGGAGCAATTTGTAATTTCCAACAAGGAAAAACTCTTTCCTTAATTAAACATTTTCCCCCTAAGGTATCTGCATCTGAATATGCTAGTAAGATATCATCCATATAATGGTAAATTATAGATGAAGAGAACTGTCTGTGAATTATTTTTAATGACTGTTGTACAGTGTTACAGGGTACCTCGAGTCTCCCTTGGGGGAGGGAGCAAGTAGACGCAGTGCCAACAGCTCAGACACTGGGAGTAGGTCAAAGCAACAAGATCAGTTTATTATAGAAAGGGCAAGCCTTATATACCCCAATGCTGCCTAGGGAAGGATCTGTTGTGCTAGCATCTGCTGGTGTGACATGGCCACTTTTCCTTGGTCCACATTATCTTTCACCATAGCTCAGCTGCTATTGTCAAGGCCCTCAGACAGACCCCAGTTGGCTTTCATGAAGTATTTATTACACATGCTCTTAGGGCTGTTGATATAGGCTGGCCATTAGGGCTTAGTTATCCCATAGTACAAAATATTGACATAAGCTAGGACTATTTAACTTCCTGTGGCAAGACCTTCCAATACCTTTTAATGGGTTGAGGCATTTCTCTATTTTGCTCATGAAAAAGGGATTGTGAAAGGCAATCTCTTAGATCAATTACTGTAATAGGCCATACCTTAGGTAATAAAGAAGTTAAAGGGATTCCAGGTTGTAAGGAACCTATAGGCTGAATGACTTTTTTAGTAGTAGGGCAGTTGGTGTTCTTTGTGTTTGTTGTTTATTTTTCAAGACAGGGTTTCTCTGTGTAGCCCTGGCTGCCCTGGAACTCTGTAGACCAGATTGGACTGGAACTCACAGAGGTCCGCCTGTCTCTGCCTCCTGAGTGCTGGGATTAAAGGTGTGTGCTACCACCACCTGGCACAGTTAGTGTGGTTTCCCCATATAAAGTTGAAGAGCCAACCTCTACTATATCCTGCTTATGGACAATCTGGACAGTCTGTGAATGTCCTTGATAACATTTTAAAATATCTTTATTAGAAACATCTCTTTTATGGACTATCTCTGAAGTTGCAGGAATTGTTAGTCTGTGCAATATTATTATACTACTATTGCAACAGATCTCTTCCTCATAGGTTTATGGCTATATTAACCAAATATGGCTTCAATTTTCCTATTTGACCTTTTGGTCCTATGTATTTAATCCATTGTAGACTTTGTTTTACCTGAAACTGTGCAGTTCTTAGGGCCTGAATATTTACTTTCTGAAGAGGCCAATCTGAAGGCCAAGATTTTGGTGGAATTTTTTTTACATCTGCATCTGTGTCTCACAAACCTTCAATTTCAATATCATGTGTTAATACTTTTAGTTTTGGCCTCTGATTGTCTATAGCAGCTTGCCAAAATAATCATGTTTTGGTCTCTCCTGAGTTTTCTGTTTCATCTCCTGAAGCTGCTCTAACCTCGATGTCTGGGTTATTGGTGTAATGGCTATTTCCAGAGCAGTGCTGTTTAATTGCTCTACAGATGAGTTTCTCTGCTGCTGACCTGAAATGGCTGACTTGAATTTGATATCAGAGCCTACAAGTGCCCCCAAGGGATTACCTTGTTTTTCCCTTGTTGATTGGCATTCATTAGTCCAGTGCCATTCTTTGCCACTCCTTCTGGGGCATTCTGTTGGGATTATCTCTAGAACAAACATTGTTCTAGGAACGCCTTGCCTATAATCACTTTTCAAACAACATTGCTTCCCACAACCAAGACCTTTGACAGTTTGGCTTTTCTTAAAACCTTTAGAGATTCCTTTTCCTATTAAAGTTGCATCATAAGTATGAGATCCAATATCTGCCATATTTCTGATCCATTCTTCGGTTGGTGCTGATCTTGCCTTTAGAGGCCTGATCACCTTTTTGAATTCAGAATTAGCATTTCCAAAAGTCAAAGATTCGATTATTATGTGGGTAGCTTTGGAGTCTGATGATCTTCTATTCACGGCTGAAGTCAGTCTTTGTAAAAAAAAAAAAAAAAAAAAAAAAAAAAGAACAAAACAAAGAAAAAACCAGTGAAGGCTTCCTTTGGACCTTGTCCAATTTGAGTAAATGATTCAGACCTTTTTTCTGTTTCTTCAACTTTGTACCAAGCACTTAAAGCTGCTGTATGACATAGTGCCAAGGTGGCATTGTCATATCCAGCCTGCATTTGTATCTCAGCATATTTACCTTCACCTGGAAACTAATCTTGGGAACTGTTGATACCTCTAGCCCCATTTCTCTGTTCAGTCTCCTTAGCTTCTTCCTTCCACCATGATCACCATTGTAACTGAAGACCAGCTTCTACTGGCTTTGTCATGTCTTTCCAGTCTTGGAGAATTGCTCTAGTTTGAATTGCCCAAGAATGTAATATCTGCTTCATGAATGTTGAATACATGCCATAGAGATTATGAGGTCTTTAAATTTTTATAAATCTAGTATTTCTATAGGATGCCATCCAAATCCTTCATAGTCTTGGGGCTCCTAACTGGATAAAGTTAAGGTTGGTTCCTAATAACTTAGGACAGTCTTGTTTTATTTCGTTATACAGTAGTGAGGCAGATTCTTCTGTCTCGTGTTTATTTATGCATCTCCTAACTTTCTTCTAAGGTTTGTCTTTTTCAATCTACCTTTTATATTTTTCCTTTATCTCCAACTCTTTTTTGTTTGAGAGGTTACAGGAAGCCACTATGCCTATTAAGGATAAAGTATGAAATACCAGAGTGATAGAATAATAACCAATACTAAACCAATATCAGCTAAGCACTGATTTATATTACTTTACTCCTTCTTTAAGAGCTTCACTTTATTAAACTTTTTCCTATGACTGTCTGTACCCATTTTCTTTTCTTTCTTCAGCATTTAAGCACATTTTCAAGCATACTGTTCCTGTTTGGAGGCTTTTCTTGGTCTGGACATGGCTTGCACTGTGGCTCTGGGAAAATGTTACAAAACCCTTTTGTGTGTCTTCAGGCTCCTTCTGCTGTTCCCTCAGCACTTGGTGATGACAGCTGTCTCTGCCCACCCTCCTTGGGTCCATGAGAGCCTAGCCTCACACTAGCAGAAACTGGCCCTTAGCTGTGCCTACCAGCCCAGGCCTTTCTACTCTGTCTCCCACCGAGTAGGGCTGCAGCTGCTCACAGTGCTCAGCGGCATAACAGGCCTTTTAAAAGAGCAGTGCTTCTGTACACCACAAGCACCAGGCCTGCCTCAGAGACTGTGATTGCCAGGAAGCCATATCCAGTTCTTTGTCCGGAATATTTCTCAGCTTTGTCAGACCCAATGCTTGGACATATGTACCTCCAGTTAGATGCCAAATATAGCAAGTTTTTCTTTATAACTCTAGCTCTCTAGTATGACATGGTGACTTTTATTAATTATGAAAACTTGGCCTTAGTTTAGGCTTGCATCCAACTAGCTCTTAAAACTTAAATCAACCTGTTTATATTAATCTACATTCTGCCACATGGCTCGATACCTCTCCTTATTACCATAATCCAATTTCTTCCATGTCTGGCTGGTGAATGTCCTGTCTCAGATTCTTTCCCAGAGTTCCTATCTCTGTCCAGAATCCCCGCCTAATCTCCTGCCTAGCTATTGGCCATTCAGCCCTTTATTAAACCAATCAGAAGATGCCATTGGCAGGTGACACATCTTCACACAGTGTACAAAAGGATTATCCCAACATCTCTGTGTTTTCTGGTGGTCTTAGGCTACCTATTGTGAAAGAGTAGTTCAACCCCTGCAAAGCAGGCTGAGAACCACTGCTCTAAATAGACTTCTGCTAAATACCTTTATATTTAACTTGAGCTATAGTTGCTTTAAACTGGTTCCAGGACCCTTACAAACACCAGAATGCTCAAATCCCTTATATAAAATGGCATAATATTTACATCTCATACACATATCTCTCATTTACTTCTATTTGTTCATTTATTGTTTTTAAGACAGGCAGGGCTAGCTAGCATTACACACATGTCCTGCTCAAACCTTCCTCTCTCCAGTGCCAGGGGTTAAATTGAAGGACTTGTGCTTGCTAAATCAAGTGTTCAACTATTCATCACTGTCTCTGGCCCTTCTCTTATTTTATCTCCAGATTACTGATAATAGCTAGTGAAGGGCTAGGGGTATAACTTAGTTGGTACAATACTTGCCTGGCATACAGAAAACCTTAATTTGATTTCAGCACTCAAGAAATGAACTCGGGATAATCAGAAGTTTAAGATTTATCCTAAGCTACATAGCAAGTTCAAACCAGCCTAGGTTACATAAGACCCTATGTATGGGGGAGGGGAGTACAAAATAAATTTAAATACTATGCACAATTACCATACGGTATTGTTTAGAGTATAATGACAAAAAAAGTTTGTATATGTGCTGTTGCAAACCGTCAGAATTTTTTTTTGTTTGGTTACAGCTGGTTGAACGCTCAGATATTGAGGACTGGCTATATAGTTTCACACCTCTCATTAAGATTTCCAGAGGAGCCGGGCGGTGGCGCACACCTTTCATCCCAGCACTCAGAAAGCAGAAGCAGGTGGATCTAAAAAAAAAACCAGAAAGATTTCCAGAGGATATGACAGGGTGGGGATGGTTTTTTTTGTTTTTTGTTTGTTTGTTTGTTTTTTGTTTTTTTGTTTTTGTTTTTGTTTTGTTTTGTTTGGGGATGATTGTTTTTGTTTTGTGTGGGGATGGTTGTTTTTGTTTGTTTGTTTGCTTGGGGATGGTTGTTTTGCTCTTTTATGTTCTTTAAACGGTCTTATTATGTAGCCCAGGCTAGCCTTAAATTCGAGATTCCCCTGCCTCAGCCTCCTGAGTGATTACAATCACCATAGCTGGCTTCTAGAGTGTGCTTAAATATTGGTGAGAATTATGCTTTTCGGTATGAAGGAAGAGTAAAGCTACAGTCTTCTGACTGAGGAGGTGATGCACAGACAGGAGCACAGCTGTATAAGGAAGCAGTGCACAGACAGGAACTTGTCTAGCAGGATGAGGCCCTGAAATAAACGCCCAGTACTTAACTCCTAAAAATTAAATAGGGACTGAGACAAGTTTGCCGTGCATAAAGGAGGTCATTGATGTTGTAGTATACATAGGTGCAACCAGCATATCAACCCTGCAGGGGTATGATCAGGCCATCCTGGTGGATGGAGAACACCACCTGGGGCAGATTTGCAGCGTGCTGCTGCTGAATTACACACTGGACATTCACCAGTGAGCAAGGTACGTTTCTGCTTCATGGAATTTACATGCTGTGAGGAGAAACAAAGAATGCTGAAGCAGGAGGGCTGCTGGAAAGAGTCCCACTTCAGAGATGTGTGAGAAGGCATCTCTAACAAAGTGCTTTGCGTGGTAACCCAGATCACACACAGGATATATCAACGAGCCTTACAGACAGAAAAGGGAGCATGTGTGAAGGCCCTCTTAGACCTTCTGAAGTTTCAAGTGTGGGTGCACTGGGATCAGACACTGATAGGACCTAGAAAGAACAGCAGTCTTTAAAATAGAATTTCAAGATCTGGCTAAGCTTATCGTATCTTAACAGGAAGAAACAGGAACCAATAAGGGGGCAGTACAATGTCTAGGCCTATGAGTATTAATACTGGCCTAAAGGGATTTTGTGGATCTGTGAGTTCAAGACCATCTTGATTGATATAGTGAAGTTCATGCCAGCCAGAGATACATAGCAAGAGCCTCTCTCAGCAACAAAAAAGATGAATGATCAAATAGAGGCCTCAAATACATTCATTCCTGAACAAGAAAATTGTGAAGTCAACTCGAGACATAAATAAGAATGTTACTAAAGTCAGGGAAAGAATCAATAACTTAGAATAAAATTTTATAAATGTAGAAGAAAGGTTCAGCAAGGAAGTTGATACACTGAAAATCAAAATTTGGAAGTGAAAAAAATCAATCAATCAGTGAAAATGAAAACAAAAGGAAAAAAACTAGCATCACCAGCAGACAAGACTAAACAGGAGAACAATTCTTAGGGTGTGGAAGACAAATTTGAGACAGTAAATACAGACATGTATAAAAACAAAACAAAATGCTAGTGAATGTAGACAAAACTGCCAAGAACTCTGCATTCATTCAGTAAAGAACTGTAAGAGCTAAGATAAAATCAAATGATTTAAGATAACTTAATGAATATGGCCAAGGAATTCTCAGACCTAGAAAAAGAAGCAGATATCCAAACAGGGAACCATTTAGCACCTTGTGGACATGACCAGAGAAGGACCTTTCCATGACATACTATAGTCCAGGTGTCAAAAATACAAAGCCAAAGAAATAATACTAAAATCTCTAAGGCAAGATACAGCCTAACATCCAGGGGCAGAAATTTCAGAACACCTAATCTGTTGTCAGCAACCCCAAAGACCAAGAAAACATGGAATGATACATTTCAAGTCCTGAAAGTAACTAACCATCAACCAACATGCTATATCTAGCAAAATGATCTATTAAAATAGATAAATATTTCAAAACAAAAGATAAGACAATTCATGACAACTAAATCAACATTCCAGAAAATGAAGATTCCCACACAAGAACACAGGGAAAGAACATACCAACAGAGGAGAGCTGAGAAGAACTCTAACACCACTAGAGGGAAAAGAAAGGAATTTTCAAAAACTAAGCAACCAGAACAATTAAAAAAAAAAGTTAACCCCAGCACTCAGGTGCCAGAGGCAGGTGGATCTCTGTGAGTTACAAGTGAACAATCAGGGTTACATAGTAAAACCTGTCTCCAAGAAAAGCACCTAACTAGGAAAGCAATTGATAAACTTCGAGCCAGAGGTTAGAAATCAAACTACCAAGCAAACAGAACTACAGACAAGCTAGGACAGTGGTTTCCATATCTGATGATATAGATTTGAAACTAAAACTACTCAGAAGAGATAGAGGTAGTGCTTATTAATACATTGGGCGGTTCATCAAGGGACGCAATCATTGCAAATACCTTGGGATCCCCAATTTCATAAAGCAAGCTCTAAAAGGACTATATAGGTCCTAACACAGTAATGACAAGGAGACTTTAAGACCCTATTGTCATTCTTAGATAGGTCTTCCAAACTCATATATTGTCAGCAAAACCTCAGAGCTAAATTATACCATAGATCAACTGGATATGACAGTTACCTCCAGAACATGCCATCCAACACATAGGGAGTACATATTCTTCTAGTGGCACAAGGAACCGTCTCTAAAATCTGTCACATTATAGATCACAGAGCATACCTTAAATTTTAGGGGAAAAAAACAAAACCCTGAAATAATTACCTACATCTTATCAAACAAAAATGAAATGAAGCTAGAGGCTGTGCAGTGATGGCACACGCTTTTAATCCCAGCACTTGGAAGGCAAAGGCAGGCAGATCTCTAAATTCAAGGTCAGCCTGATCTACAGAGCCTGCTCCAGCCTGATCTACAGAGCCTGCTCCAGGACAGCCAGGGCTACACAGAGAAACCCTGTGTCAAGAAAATAGAGATACAATTTGATGCTAGCATGCTTGCCTAGCATGCGCAACATCCCTAGTTAAACCCCCAGGAGGGAGAACCTTATAAAATATTGTGAAGGTGGCTCAGTGGTTAAAGGCAAGAGCTTGTGTTCCCTTGCAGCAGGAACTGAGTTTGGTTCCCAGCACCTTATCAGGCTGTTCATAGACATCTATAACTTCAGCTCCAGGGGATATGATACTCTGTCTCAGTGAGCACCTACAGTACTGTTCACACACACGCACACACACACACACACACACACACACACACACACACACACACACGTGCACATAATAATTAAAGATTTTTTTAAATCTCTGAATTTGAGGCCAGCCTGATGTACATAGCCTGTTTCCAGGCCAGCCAAGGCTACATAGTGAGATCCTGTCTCAAAATAAAAATGAAAAAGTCTTCAACATCTTTTTTAAGATTAGTTTTTCATTATGTATATGTGTGTCTCTCTGTGTGGGTATGTACACATGAGTGCAGGGGCCCTCTTCTGCAAGAGCAATGTTCTTAACCACCAAGCTATCTTATCTAGCTCAGACTTCAATATCTTAGGCGTCAAAGGAGATGTAGATGAAAACTACTTTGAGATTCAATCTGAAATCAGAATGGCTATTATCATAAAGACAAATTACAATAAATGCTGGCAAGATGTGGGAGAAAGGAATGCTATTCGCTGTTGGTGGGAGTGTAACTAAGTGAAATAGCTACTACAGGGTCAGTGTAGAGATCCTCCACAAAAACTAGAACTAGAATGTGGTCTAGCTGTATGTTCCTGGGTGTATCTCCATGTTTATTTCTGTTCTTTTCGAAATAACAAAGGCATGGGTATAAGTAGAGCTGATGAGTTTGCTTAGAAGTTAAGAGTACTTGTTGCTCTTGTAGAAGACTCAGGTTCAGTTCCCAGCATGTACATAGTTGCTCATAGCCATCCATAACTCCAGTTCCAGGGGCTCTGATACCCTTTTCTTATCTCTATAGGCAACAGGAACATATATGGTGCATATATATGCATTCAGGCAAAACACTCATAAGAATAAAATAAATCTAAAAAATTCCTAATGGATAAATGTCCTGAAAATGTGGTACATATGCATAGTGAAATTTTATTCAACCGTAGAGAACTTATGAAATTTGTAGGAAAATAATATGAAATTAGAAAAATATTACATTAAATGTGGTAATCCAGGCTCAGAAAGACAAACATCTCACATGTTCTCAATCATAAACAAATCCTGGCTTCCTTTTTCTCTTCCTCCCCTCCCCCCTTGTTTGATTGGTTGTTTTGTTGTTTGTGTGTTTGTTTTTGTTTTTGAGACAGGGTCTGTCTGTGTAGCTCTGGCTGACCTGGATTGAGCTGACTGTCTCTGCCTCCTGAGTGTTGGGGTTAAAGTGTACACCACACTACAAGTAAAAACGTGTCTATTTAAGGGGGAACAAGTCCTGCAGAGTCCATGAAACTTGAAAAGCCCATAGCATGGGCTGAGGAGGGGTAGCTTTAAAATAAGTGGGGAGGATCCTGGAACATGTGATGTCTAAGTGGAAGGAGGAATGGGTGGGGTCACTTTGGGGTACCGCAGGATGGAGGCAAGCAGGGAAGTTGATCAAAAGTGTATGAAAATAGTGTGGCTTCAAGATGGTGGTGCTGGCCTACTGTGAGATATTCACTTTGTCCACACCTGTGGCACTGACCACGCCCATTGGGGGTGGGGACAGGGGTAGTAGTTACCTGGGGAAACTAGGTCTGGGGAGGGGGGCCCCATGGAGACAGAAGAGCATCCAGAAGCATCCTTAGGACCAGGAACCTGCTGATGTTCATCTATCTCTGTTGTAAGTTATTTCTCCCTGAATAAACATCTACTCAGCCTATTTGTTTTTCCTGATCCTTATTAAATCACATTACTGGCCTTTAATCTTAGCACTCAGTAGGCAGAGACAGGTGGATCTCTGTGAGTTCGAGGCCAGCCTGGTCTACAGAAGGAGTTCCAGGAAAGCCATAGCTGTTACACAGAGAAACTTTGTCTCAGAATAACCAAAAAAGAAAAAAGAAAAAAAGAAAAAGAAAATGGGCCAGTGGGCTGGACCAATTCTTAAAGATGTGTAAGGAGTAAGGTTTTTCTGCCCGCCACTGGTCTTGTCCCACCACTGCGCCAGCCCCAATTAACACACCGAGACTCTGTATTTGATATAATGCTGTTGGCCAGGTACTAGTTTCTTATCGGCTAGCTCTGTCTTAATTATTAACCCATTTCTGTTGATCTATGTATTTCACGTGCTCTTACTGGAGAGCCTGCTGGCATCCTATTCTCTCCAGACTCTCCATCTTGACTCTCTTTACTCCATCCTCTTTCCTCCTTGTCTCCTCCTCTCTTGCTTTCCTATTGGCCAACAGTGCTTTATTCATTAACCAGTATGAGAAACTTATTTACAGAATGACATCTCCCATCAAAGATGCATGCTGCCAATCCTGATAACTTAAGTTCCATCCTCAGGACCTACACAGTAAAAGGAGAGAAGTGTGACTTCTCTCAAGTCATCATCTGACCTCCACGAGTGACCCCCATTCTTTAGCCAAAATAATAAGTAATTTTAAACTTAAAAAAAAAAAAAAGATCTCTCTATGTAGCTTTGGCTGGCCTACAAGTCTGGGGTGAGGAATGTCACAGGGAAGCCTGTTTCTTTGTTTGCTAGTCCTTTAGAAAAGGACCAAAGCAGCCCTGGCCCTATGGAAAACCAGACAAAGCACAAACCTGCCTAAAAGTCACACCAGCCCACCTAGACTTTTTTAAGACTGGATGTCACCTGGCCCAATCATGCCTCAAAGTCACTCTATAGCTAAATTTAACATTAAATTAATCCTCCTACCTCCACCTCCCAATTAGTGGGATTACATTACCATGCCTGGTTGATGGAGTGCTAAGGATCCAACCCAGGATTTTGTACATGCCAGATAAGCACTCTACCCAGCCAAGCTACATTCCCAGCCCCAGACTTTAATTTACTATGATTTTGAAAGTGGGGAAATGGCATGATGCTATTGCCTTTTGCCTTCTGCAGGAGCTGGTCCGGCAGCGAGGAGTCCTAGAACACACGGAAAAGATGGTAGACAAGATGGATCAAGATTTGAAGATGAGCCAGAAACATATCAACAGTATTAAGAGTGTGTTTGGAGGATTTATCAACTACTTCAAATCCAAGCCAGTAGAGACTCCATCTGAACAAAATGGCAGCATTGTCCCGCAGCCCAATAGTAGGTGAGTGTAACAACCACAGTTTGGACATATAAAACAGTAGAAACAGGTTCTGTGGAAGGAGCCAAGCTTTCAGGCTTTGTTGTACCTTCGAGGTATCCTGGAGCCCTGTGGTCACTTGCGGAAAGGGACTTACTTCAGACATGCTGAAAGAGAAGCCTTGTCCTTACTCTGTGTTCACCTAATTAATGAAATCCTATCCAGTCATTGTAGCTTCAGTCTTAGAGAGTGTAGTTAATATAAATGTGACTCCTCTTACAGAATGTCCCTAAATCAGACATAGTGGGCCTGTGTGGCTGTCGGAAGAGGCTGGGTCAGGTAGATGTTAAGTACAGGGCAACCTTAGGCAATTTAGCCAGATCAGATCAGCTCTGGAAGCTAAGGCAGGAACACCAGCCATGAAACCAGTCTTAAAAAACAAAACTAAAGAAACAAATAAATATATATATAGTTGGGTTGACAAGATGGTTCACCAGGTGAAGGCACTTGCTACCAAGCCTGATCACCCGAGTTCAATCCCTGAACCTCCACATGGTGGAAGAGAGAACAAACTTCAACAGCTTTTCCTCCAATCTCTACATTTATTTACAACACAAAATAAATGTAATCAATATACCATATACATACATATACATATATGGGCTGGTGATGTGGCATATTGGTAAAAGACTTGCCTAGCTTGTGTGAAGTCCAAAATTCCATCCCCACCACCACCACTACAAAAAAGAAAAAAATGAGTCATACATATGAGTGCGCATCTCCTCTATATCTAACCTAATCTGTCTATTAATCTCCACTTTTAAATTACAGGTCATTTACCTCAAAATTTTTGGGCAGAAATACAGTGAAATAAGGACTTAGCAGACTTCCGCACATGTTCAAAGACAAGGCAGGACTAGAGGGATGGGTTCAGTTGCCAGCACCCACGAGGTGGCTCACAGCCATCTGTAAAACAATTCCAGGAATTCAGTGTCCTTCTCTGACCTCTGAGCACCAGGTACAAACATACTGCACGGACATGCATGCAGGCAAACACTCATGCACATAAAATCATCTTTAAAAAAATACAAAAGGGGCTGGAGAGAAGGCTCAAAGGTTCAGAGAGAGCACTGGCTTCTCTTCTAGAGTTCAGTTCCCAGTAACATGGTGGCTTGAAACCATCTGTAATTCTGGTGCCCTTTTCTGGCCTGCAGACACACATGCAGCCAGACCACTGTATACATTAAAAGTATATATATACAAGAATTGGGTATTTGTTAGACAGGCTGTGGTGGCTCACGCCTTTAGTCCCAGCACTTGGGAGGCAGAGGCAGGCAGATCTCTGTGAGTTTGAGGCCAGCCAGGCTCCAAACCTACAGAGAAACAAAAAATAAATAAATAAATAAATAAATAAATAAATAAATAAAGTATTGGGTATTTGTTAAAATCAGTGACCTTTATTCATACCTCAGGACATTTTAGTTTTATGTTGTTTTGTTTTAAAGTGGTTTTTTTTTTTTTTTTCATTTTTTTTTTTTAATTCTGTGTGTTTGTTGGGGGGAGGGGTTACAAGCCACAGCCATGTGCAGGAATTCATTCTTTTCTTCCTCCATGTGTGTCCTGAAGATTGGACTCAGGTTGTTTCATTTAGTGGCAAATCTTTACCTGCCAAGCCATCTCTCACAGGTCCTTGCTTTGTCTTATTTTTTGTGAAACAGTCATAGGTAACCAAGGCTGGTTTTGAACTCACCATTTAGTTGAAGATAAACTTGAGCTCCTGATCCCCCCGCGCAGAGTTTGAAATAGTTTTAGTAGAAAAGCATGGATCTATGGGTTGGGGTTGTTAGCACGGTGCTTGCCTAGCAGTCTGGATACCCTGGCCTAAGTCTCCACTGCAGAGACAGACACGTGGGAATAATCCCTGTACTGGGCAGTTTTCTCACTCTTCATGGTCTTCAGCCAGCCTCTGAACACTTGCAGGTCTCTGACCAGTGAGAGCTTAGTCAGAAGCTTCTGCAGCACTGGGGATGGAAGGGTCTGCTGGACATTTGCCACGAGTGCATTTGCCAGGTGCCTGCACCCATCTCATGGTTGTTTTGAGCTAGTAACTCCACAGAGCTATATTTCTTCATTCCCAAAAAGTACTCTCCTCCTATTTTTCTCTATCTCCCCTTCTTTCTCTCCCTCTCCTGCTCTGCCTCCCTCCCTCCCCCCAAAGAAATTCTTTTGATGGCTATGTGAGTGAGTCTCATATTAGCCCCAGTTGGCTCAAACTGACATGGTAGTCAAGGCCAGCTTTGAATTCCTGACCCTTCTCCTGCCATCTCCTAAAAAGTGCCAGGAATACAAGCATGTGCCACCATTACAAGATTTACAGATGGCACTGATTCACCATGTGAGTTCTGGGAAGCAAACTCAGTTCTGCAAGAGTAACAAGTGCTCCTAACCACTGAGCCATCTCTCCAGCCCCACAAAAAGAAAACAAGCAGCTACAAAAGGAGAAAGGGAGAAATACTAGCTGGCCTGGGTGATTCATACCAGCAATCCCAGTAGGTAGTTCTGTATCGGCATTTTAAGGCCAGCCTAGGATATATAAGACCCTGTTTGGGGGGGCTAGAGAGATAGCTCAGTGGCTAAGAGCACTGGCTGCTCTTCCAGAGAACTGGGTTCATTTCCCAGCACTGTCATGGCAGCTCACAACTGTCTGTAACTCCAGTTCCAGGGGATCTGACACTCTTACACCAATGCAAATAAAATAAAAAGACCCTGTTTTGTGTGTGTTTAATTAAGTTTTTTCATTTTGTTTGAGTTTGTGTCTCTATGTGTGTCTGTCACATGTGTGTGGGTACCCACAGATCCCGTGGAGTTAGAGTTTCAGGTGGTTATGAGCTTCCCAAATGTAGGTGCTTAGATTTCAACTTGTATCCTCTGGAAAAGAAGTCAGTGCTTTTAGCTGCTGAGCCATCTCTCCAGCCATGAGACTCTGGGTTTGCTTGTTTGTTGTTGTTGTTTTTAAAGACTTAAGTATCTAAGTTGACATCTTTCAGGGCAAGTAGCCATATGTAAAAGCCATTCTTTATTTATGGCTATATGTAAGTGATGGATTTTTATGTTATGTGTAATCACAATAAAAGAATTGTGGGGCCAGGTGAGGTGTAATCCCAGCACTTAGGAGGTGGAGGCAGGAAGATCAGGAATTTAAGGTGATCTTCAGTAGCTATATGTTGAGGTTGAAGCTAGCCTGGACTATAAAAAAAAAGGGGGGGGGGTAAGGAAAATAGATAGTGGATCATAATTTGCTGATCCTTTATCAAAGGTACCCACTTGGTCAGTTCCTGAGCTTTTCATTCATCTGGCCCAGGACTCCCTGTCCTGAGTAGTTTCCTCAGCCCACTGTGTGGCCAGCACCACTCCCAGGTTGATTCCAGAGAGGCCAGCAAAGCAAAGCATTGCATATGTGGCACAAAGCCATCGTGGAAAAGATGAGTAACTCTGCTGAGCACACTCACAGAAGTAACACTGTCATGTGTTTTCCTTTCATCTATAGATTGAAGGAAGCCATAAATACAAGTAAAGATCAGGAAAGCAAGTACCAAGCCAGCCACCCAAATCTCAGAAGGCTGCATGATGAAGGTGAGTGACAATGTGTGTGAAAACTCAGGTTTGGATTCTTGTGGGGTGGGTGTCTGGGTTTAACCCTGAAGTACCAATGCAGGGGACAGCCATCTCTCTACAGTGATGTGCAAAGGCATCCCACATACCAAGTGATGACCTCAGGGACACAAGATGTTCTTGGGGAACCAGAGGTGTGTATTACAGTGGGGTTTCTCCTTACCTCATTTCCCTATGGAGTGTGATTAGGGAAGTAGGAACCTGCATCCTATTCACCAAGAACTGTCTACTGGTGTAGCTCTGAAAAATTGTAGTAGTAAAAAAGCTAACTGTAAAGCTGGGAATGATAGAACACACCTATAATCCCAGTACTTGGTAAGTAGAGGTAGGCCAGTCACAGGTTAAGTTGCATGTTGAGCTTGTGGCCAGCCTGGGATATTTAAGACTGCCTCCCCAAACAAGAGGAAACCTCTCCAAAACAAACAAAAACCTAAACAAACAAACAAACAAAAAAATCCCTGTTCTAAGTAAAATGGCTCTTAGAAATGTTTTCCTCCACCTAGGGTTCATGAGCATGTTAAAAGCAAAGAACATGGTTTTATACATAACTAGGATGGCTAATCAGCTGTCCTCCTGAGATAAGAGAATTTATTCTGTGGTATCATGTTGGGTCCAGGTAGTCCCAGCACTTGGGAAGCTAAGGCAGGGAAATTGTGAGTTTGACTTTGGGGCCATTCTAGATTATATAGCCAGATTATCAGAAAACCAAAACCAAGAAAACAAAAATGCAGGTGTTTTAGTCACTTGGGAGACTGCGGCAAAGGATTACCATGAGTTCAAATCCAGACTAGAATACAGTGAGCACCCTGTCTCAAAAGAAACGAAAAGAAAAGAAAGGAAGGAAGAAAAGGCTAGGTGTGATAGCACACAACTATAATTCCAGCACTTGTGATGAAGGCAGAAGAATCAGTAGTTAAGCACCACCCCAACTATATACTTACATGCCGAATTCAAGCCCACTGAGTACACAAGACTCTGCCTTAAAAGAGGAGGGGGGGATATTTCTATATATGTTTAGAAATGGAATTTCTTCCTTTAGTTTATTTGAGACAGGGTTTCTTTCTCTGTGTAGCCCTGGCTGTCCTGGAACTATGTAGACCAGGCTGGCCTCAAACTCAGAGATCCTCCTGCATCTGCCTTTGGAGTTCTGGGATTAAAGGTGTGCTTCACCATGGCACAGCAGAAACAAAAATAGTAAGCTCAATTTTGTAGCATAACTCCATTTCCTTTTGTGTCTTTGAAATTATCTACTATTTAGCCCTGACTGGCTCTGAATTCATGGTCCCGCTGCCTTAGCCTCCCAAGTGCTGGGATTTCAGCTGCAAACCACCACACCAGGCAACGGTTTTCATCTTTGCTTTGTTTCATGTTTTGTATGGTTTGATGTGATTTTGTTTCTTTTGAGACTGAGTCTCATTTAAATTCATTGGTAGAAGATGACCTTAAAATTCTGATCTTCTTGCTCTGTCTGCTAGATTACAGGCATGTACACATAGTTTAACAGCTTTGAATTTTAAACCTGTCTCTGTTAGCTCTGCCAGGTGTTGTAGCATGCACCTGTAGTCCCAGCTATTATAGGAATAACTTGAGTACAAGAGTTTGAGGTAAGCTTGTGCAACATAGCAAGGCCTGTTGACTTGTAAATTGAGAGTCCTTAATCTGCTAATGTTGAAGGACCAGCCAGAAATCAGACTTGATTCTCCAGCCTATAATCCTGTCCCTCTGCATGGCCATCCTCCCACTCCTTTAGTTCTTTCCTGATATGAATGATTCCTGGGGACAGATTTCTAGGACATCAGAAAAGAATGGGCCCATTTCATGGAGCAGCAACCTTCAGCAAACTATCCCTCTGGTGTTTCTTTCTGGACTAGACCCGATCCCCAAAGGGCCTGCTTCTGCTGTGACTGCTGAGGTTTACCCAAAGAACTCAAGCCTTCGAGCCTATCACCAGAAGATTGACAGCAACCTAGGTGAGTTTGGGAGCTGCGGCAGCCTCCAGACAGTTGGTGCTGAGCACAACCAAGGCACCCGGCCCTGCCACTTCATTGCTTCCTGTCCATGTCACACCCCACAGTCATGTCCATCCTACTGCCTCACTCTCCCAGGAATCTGTCCACTTCTCTCCATTTCTCGCTGTCAGTCCAGCCAAGCCATCCTCACTGCTTACTTGACTCCTGATGAGACCTAGGCATCCATGGGACTTACGAGCATCCAGGATAAAGCCACATGGCTTACATGAGGGTAAAGGAGCTGAACTCAGATCTCATGCTTGCCCAGCAAGTGCTTATACCCACAGAGGTATGTCCCACAACTTACCAGGCTGGTTTATCTGAGCCTTTTTTTTTCCCCCTGTTCTTACTGTCCTCAAACCCAAGAAGCTTTCTGAGGTCTGTAAACTTTTACTTTTCAGGAAACACAAGATCACAAGTTTCAAAGACCTCAAGAAGCATACATAGTATGCCAGACAAACACCTGTAATCCCAGCTACCTGTGACTAAGATAGGAGGGTTACAAATCCAGGGCCAGCTGGAAAATTTGTAAGACCCTGTCTCGAAATGAAAAATACAGAGTCTGGGGATGTGACTCAGTGTCAGAATGCTTCCCTAGCACATGCAGTCCCAGGTTTGATTCTCCTGCACTGAGGGGAGAAAGGCTGTGTGTGGTAGTGACCCAGTACTCTTCTCAGGCATCAGAAGCAGGGAGATCACTGTGACTTCAAGGCCAGCCTGGATCACATAGTAACTTTCAAGACAGCCAGAACTATCTATCAAAACTATGCTAAAACAAACAAACAAATTAACCATGGTTATCTATAGGGAGGAGGTAGACAGTAGCTTTTACCTACATTAACCACATATTACTATGTAGTAAGTACTTCTTTGTCTTTTGAGTCATATGCTACAGGCTATGGCACTTGGTCTTAGACAGGTCTCTGCCACTGAGCATCTGTGGGGGCAGGAAACCCCTGTAGATACTGTGACCACCTATCACTTCCTTCTTACAGATGAGCTGTCCATGGGATTGGGCCGACTCAAGGACATAGCCTTAGGAATGCAGACGGAAATTGAGGAGCAGGATGACATTCTTGACCGGCTAACAACCAAAGTGGACAAGTTAGATGTTAATATAAAAAGCACAGAAAAAAAAGTTCGGCAGCTCTAAAGAAACTGCAAAGGAATTCTACTCCGTTGTGATGAAAAGATTCAAAAGCCTCTTTTAAACTCCTAAGAAATGTCATTGATTATACAGTATGTAATTTAACGTGTGTGTTCAAATGTGGGTCTTAAGAAATTTTAGTTTCAATGAGGAAAAAAAAATGTGTGTTACACATTTGGGTAAGATCAACACCTCTAAAGTTCTGTGAGCTGTCTGTCGAGTGGTAGAATAACCACAGCAGACTGATTGTGAATGCCTTGAGCTTTTGATTACTGTGCAGGAAGGAGAAGAGAACTGCATTTTTTTCTTTCGTGAGTATATGGAAAGATGCGGACAGGATGTCATTGTGGTAACTACTGCCTTCTAATTTACTCCATTGCTGTGTTTCTCACTCCAAGGCCTTACTGTAAATTCAGATGTGAAGGGACCCTGGTTTGTGGCAGAGGAAAGGGTCCTTCCACATCTTTATATGTCAATCATTGTGGACATGCCTACACACACACACACACACTGAGCACATTGTAGCTTTCTCCCCCTGAAAAGATGCCATGTCACATCCAGAAATGGAATGTGTTGCCTTCATTACTCTCCCCTCCTGTCCTTATTCTTGTCCTGTATTTCAGTAGAAGGACTCAGAACAGAACTGTTGGACATGACACCTGAAAATGTGTGGGAATTAGATGAGCCCTTCTTCCCCACCTACTGTCATCTCATACTTTCCATCTCTGGTGGGGACAGATTTTCTCCACTGGCTCAAGGTCACTGAGAAAGTTGATAGGGAACCCCTGTGGTGTTTGTGAGCCTTGAGTATCACACAAACAAAAGCCTCTCCACTGAGCCCTCTGCCTCTGGAATAAGTACCATGACAGTGTTTATTTGGTACCTGGAGAACCCCCATCCATTCTCTGTGTTTCTACAAAGTACCCACCTAGTTTGAGGACTTACAGTCACACATGATACTAGCCTTCTGTAAGACAACTTGACCAAGAAGCACTCCAGGTACCGTTTTAGCTAGCTAGGCATGTCCATTCCCTTCATCTTCCAAAAGAAAATATTTAGAAGCATTAATTAAAATTGATTTCTACAATTTTTCCTTGTGTTGGTACTTCCAATAAAATCATTGAAGCAATAGAGTACTTGACTTTTTAAAATCAAATTCACATATTTTAAAGATGGTAAAATGGACTGTTTTTTACTGATAAGGTATTGCAAACTAAAATGCCAGTGCCTTTTTGCCTTAAAACATGGCTCATGTGCCATTTTGGGATCCTTTCTTTAACATCTGGAGCAAGCATGGGGGCTGTGGGTGTGGCTCAGTGGTCAAATACCTGACCTCCTTGGGGCCCTGGGTTGATCTCTCCCATTGGGGAGAGAAACAAAGTGGTGACAGCATGATTACTGTTCATGTAGCAACTTGTACACACTCCTATCACAAAATACCCAACCTTTCTGAAAATACAGCCACCACAGGCAAAAAGGAGTGCCAGTGTCCATCTGTGTCTAGATACGAAGATCTGACTATGGTGGACTTCTGTGAGTTCAAGGCCAGCTAGGGCTGTATACCAAGACCCTATCTCAAACAATATAAAGAGACAAACCCATATGTTTTTCCACTCATAATTGTTTTCAGCTTTTCTATAAAACCTTCCATGTGTCATTAACTATTGCTTTTTATCAGCATCAGGCATAGCCTTGTGGAATTAATTATTATACCTCAACCCCAAGAAATTAACACCTGAGAACATCTTTCATCAGCAGCAAGTGTCAGTGATTTAGCCGACTTAAAGCAAAGAAACATTCCGTGCGCCTTCCTCTGTTTGTTAAATTAATGAAGCCAATCTCTCTCCTTTCCAATCTTTAGCTCCATGAATGTGAAACCTGTCTTCCTTTTAATGTTTAGCATCTGAATCATTAGAGGACCTCTGCCATTTTGTTGTGTTCTGCAGATTCATGCTATGGTCTGCTAGGGCCCTCCTGGTGCCGGCGCTGCCTTATGAAGCAGGGTTGTTTTTGCGTCGAAGAAAACAAAGGACCTAAGGATGATCCAGAACCCTTATCACATGATAATGGTGACCAGATCTGCTGGCTGACACCTGTACTCACAGCATTTTTAGGAGGCAGGAGGATTGCCTTGAGTTCGAGGTTCGGGATGAGATCTTTTCTCAAAAGAATCAATAGCTGTGGTAGGGAGAGAAAGGAACTGGCCTTACACTCTGGCTTAGGGAAGTTAGTGGCAGGGAGGTGGCAGGGGAGTGGAATGGACTTCTGGTGTCGTGGAGCAGACCAGTGAATATACCCTTGACATGTAAGGACAGCAAGACAGACTTAAACAAAGGTGACATTTGGAACATTAAGTCAGCTATATGCTAAGTGTGCTACTGAAATAAGTGCATTCTCCTCCCTTCTAACATGTACTGACTTATAACTTAGCACCACTAGAGTGACCTCGTGAATTGTTTTTCCTGATTCTGTGGAAGAGGCCTGGAGTTCATTCATGTAACAAGTCAAAAAAAGATAGTGGTGCGTTTTAATTTCCCTTTCTCCTTGTGTGTGTAATTTTAAGTGTACAGTGTATCACTTTAGTAAAAATTTCTACTTTGCCTGAATAAGTCTTTTTCTTTGGGTGTGTGTATGTGTGAAGGGCTGGGGGGGGGGGTGGCGGTGTCAGAAATGACCATCGGGTGTTGTTCCTTAAGCACAGTCTACCTTGTCTCTCACTGGCCTGGAATTCAACAGCAAACCCCAAGCCACCTTTTTCTCCTTCACTTGTGGTGGGACTTCAAGCACACACCACCAGCTTCTTAAATGGTTCATAAGATCCGTGGATAAGATAGTTTGGGTACCTATGCTTGCATTGCAATGACTTTACCAAAGAAGCTATCCATCTCCCAGTCCTCTGTATGATTTGTTTGTTTATTTTATTTTATTTTTCTGGGACAGGGTTTCTCTATGTAGCCCTGGCTGTCCAGAAACTTCCTCTGTAGACCAAGCTGACTTCTAAGTAATGGAGATCTGCCTACCTCTGCCTCCCAAGTGCTGGCATTAAAGGTGTGGGTCACTACCACCTGGCTAAGATTTTCATGTTTATTTTTTAATTTATTTAAGTTTATTTTATGTGCATTGGTGTGAAGGTGTCAGATCCTTTGGAACTCCAGTTATAAGACAGTTGTGAGCTGCCATGTGGATGCTGGGAATTGAACCTGGGTCCTCTGGAAGAGCAACTAGTACACTTAACTGGCTGAACCATCTCTCCAGCCCAGATTTTGATACTTTTAAGTGAATAGAAAACAAACAATAGTTTATGGCATAAAATTCAGATGTTCTTGTTCATAAATGCTTGATTGGTGTAAGCTCCTGGAGGTATATAAGTGGCCAGGCCCCACTCCTCCAGACATAGGCAGCCAAGCTCTGCCCTACAGAATAAAAACCCCAGACTCAGGACCTGAAAATCTACCAATCTCCACCCTAGAAATCACCACCCTGGAACCACAGAAAGCCTCTATAACCCTGTCTTCTGTGGGCTTCTCACCTGAGCAGAGGCCATGCCCCTTCTGGGTTCTTTTCCAGTGTCTCGTGTGAGGTTTGTTGTGTGGTGTGACTTGGCTCCCCCTCAGAGCTGTAACACAGTTGGGACACTCATTTGTGTTTTGGGGGGTGCTATTTGAACTGTGCGACAGAGACCTTTTGGTCTATGGGCTTGAAGCACTTAAATCTTTTGTCATTTAAAGAAATTTGCTGTCTCAAAGTCAGAAGGCTCAGATTGGTGAGAAAGCTCAATGGGTAAAGGCACCTGCTTCCAGGCCCAACATGCTGTCTTTCATCTCTGGATCCACATAATGGAGAGAACCAACTCCTGAAAGTTGTCCTTACCCTTCTACATGTGTGCTGGGGCCTAAGAACACACACACAGGATTTTTTTCTTTTCGGTTTTTGTTTTTTCGAGACATGGTCTCCCTGTGTAACTCTGCTATCCTGGAACTCCCTGGAGATACACCTGGAGTCACAGGTAGTTATAAGTTGCCCTGTAGGTTTTGTTTGTTTTCCCTGCTCATTAAAGAATTAAAAGGCAGTAAAAGAATGTTGTCAGGATCTTGGGGTTCCGATTTTGGGTTCTTAGTCCCATTGATAAAATAATTTAAGAAGCTAGAGAGGTAGCTCAGTGGTTAATAGCACTGACTGTTCTTCCAGAAGACCCATCTTCAATTCCCAGCACCCACACAGCAGGCCACAAACACCTGTAACTCCAGTTCTGACACCCTCCTACAAAGCCACACCTAATAGTGCCACTCACTATGAGTTTATGGGGCCAATTACATCAAACTACCTACCACATTCTACTCTTTGGCCCCCATAAGCTTGTAACACTGTCATAATGCAAAACATGTTTAGTCTAACTTCAAAAGTCCCCATAGTCTATCACAGTCTCAACAATGTTTAAAATTCCAGTTCCACTAGCTTCTGAGATTCATGCAATCTCTTAACTGGAATTCCCTGGGGGGAAAAAAAAAAAAGAAAACCACAGACCACATACATCCAACATATAATGTGACAGGATATACGTTACCATTCCAAAACACAGGGAAGGAAGCATAGTGAGGAAAGAGTGAACCAAAGCAAGACCGAAAACCATTTGGCCAAAACTCCAAACTCTGCATCTCCATGTCTGATTTTAAAACAATCTTCAAATCTCCAACTCTGTTGAGCTTTGTTGACTGCAACACACTTCTTTCTCTTGGGCTGGTTCCACTCACTGTTAGCAGCTCTCCTCGGCAGGTATCCCATGACTCTGGCATCTCTGATGTCTTGGGGTCTCCAAGGCAACCCAGGCTTCTCACAATGGCCTCTCTACTAGGCCTCTATTCAGGGACCCCTCTGACACATCCCAGGCCTCAGTGGCTTTCTGTACGCACTGGGGCAAATTCCATAACCCATTTTTCTTTTTCTATCCTTAACTCTTGTTATGCCAAGTTTGTGAGACTCCAAAAGAATCACCAAGGAGCCGACTCACTGATGCAAATGCACAAGGTTTAAGGTTAAGTTACAAGCTTCGGTAGGGACCCTGTCCAGCAAACTGGCACAGCAGCTGCAGGAAAAGGTTGCCTGGCCTCAATTGCAAGGGGTTTTTAAAGGAAAAAGCCACAAGCAGGGTAGTACGTGCCTTGGCTGTTCAGGTTTGGATAAGAGTAGGTGACCTTTGGATTCATTAACATGGGGGTCAGGGGAATTCATATTTTTTGTAGTACAACCTGTTATTTTACATATTTTCATAGGTTGACATAGGGAGGAAACATTCTATGGTTTCTGGGTTGCACTGTGACTTTTTCACTTTTCCGAAAGTTGTCTGGAGTTTTTTAAAATTCCTTGGAACAAGGTAGAACTGGGTAACTTGGAGGTCAAGGTGGAGTTGTTCTACTCTGAGAAAGTTGCTGAGGTTTATTTTATCTTTAACCGTTTCACTCTAAAGCCAAAGCTACCAAGTTCTGCTGCTTACTAGGGCTGGAATATGACCCCCACATTCAATTACATCTTCACCAGCTATGGTAGTTTGAATGTATTTGGTCCCTATAAATTCATAGGGAGTAGCACTATGAGTAGGTGTGGCCTTGTTGGAGGAGGCTGGATGACCTGCCTTTTGTCTGTGCCACGCCTTGTGGTGCAAGTGTGTCATGTGTCACCGTGGGGCAGGCTTTGAGATCTTTTCCTCAGGCTTCACTCGGTGTGACAATCAGTTGACTTCCTGTTGCCTGTGAATCAAGGTGCTGCACTCTCAGCTCTAGCACCACATCTGCCTGCAGGCTGCCATGCTGCCCACCCTGATGATAATTGACTGAACCTCTGAAACTGTAAGCAGGCCACCACAATTAAATGTTTCCTTCAGAAGAGTTGCCGTGGTCATGGTGTATTTTCACTGCAATAGAAACCCTAACTAAGACACTGCCTAAGCTTGGCTGTCCTGAAACTGGATCTCTAGACCAGGTGAGGCTCAAACTCAGAGATTCACCAGCCTCTGCCTTCCAAGTGCTAGACTCAAAGGTGTGCATGACCACATCTGGCTCTAAATTTTCCTTTAGTTCCTTTTCACAAGTTGGAAACTTAGGTGGGTGGGGCCTTGCCCTTACATCACCACTCCCTTTATTCCATTTCTTAATCCATTTATCTCCTTGAATACAGAACTTATCTCTGTTAAACTTTCTGGTGCTCTTTTTTTCCTCAAATATTTTTCCTTGCTCAATTTGCTCTTTTTCATTATAAATTTCATCAGAGTTAACACTAAACCAAACAACAGTCTATATTGGGCTGCTTTGAGATTTCCTCTGCCAGTGTAATTAATCCAGAATTTTCTTCATGTTAGCCTCAGGCAGATTCTTTGGACAAGGGCAAAAAGCAGCCACCTTATTCACCAAAATATCACAAGAATGATCTCTAAGCAACATAATAAAATTCTTCTCCTCTACAACTTCTTGAGTGAGCCCCCAACAGTTCAAATAACTCTTAGAACTTTTGTCTTCCATATTCCTACTAGTATGTTTCATTAAGCAGTGCTTAAAGCATTCTACTGCTTTCTCAACCCGAAGTACCAAAGTCCAAATTTCTCCAAACAAAAACATGGTCCAACCTGTCACAGCAATATCCCAGTCCCAGTACCAACTCCTGTCTTAGTTAGGGTTTCTGTGCTGTAAAGAAACACCATGACAACAGCAATTCGTAAAGAAAACATTTAATTAGGATGACTCCCTTATAATTTCAGAGGTTTAGCCCATTATCATTATGACCAGGAACAGGGTAAAATGCAGGCAGACATTATGCTGGCTACCTATTGATCAAAAGGCAACAGGAAATGGACTAAGACAACTGGGTAGCATCCTGATCATAGGAAACCTCAAAGCCTGCCCCCATAGTGACACACTTCCTCTAACAAAGCCATACCCACTCCTACAAAGCTACACCTAATAGTGCCACTCCTTTTAAGATTATGGGAGCCAATTACATTCAAACTACCACAGTCTATAACCATGTCTGGGAGCATGACTGCAGGCAGATAACATGGCACTGGAATTGTATCTAACAGCTTATCTTGGTCCACAAGCAAAAGGCAGAGAGCTAACAGGGAATGGTGTGAGCTTTTGAAGTCTCCTACAATGAGGCCACACCTCCTAATCTTTTCCAATCTTTTCCAGCAACTGGGGACCAACCATTCAGACATGGTACCCAAAGGGAGCTATTCTCATTCAAACCATCACACTACTCCTCCAGATTGTTCCCTGACCTCCACAAGCACTGTGGGACACACATTCCCACCCACACATGCACACAAAGTAAATTAAAATGTAATTTAAAATAATTTTATTTAATTCTGTATTGAATTAAATACAGAATTAAAATATCTGATTTGACTAAATTTTATACATTATCAAAATTTTAACTAGCAAGTTAAATGCTAAATGGTATAGTAGACTGCTATTATACCTTAAAAAATGAGTTTGAGCTGGGTGGTGATAGTGTACACCTTTAATCCCAGCACTTGGGAGGCAGAGGCAGGTAGATCTCTGTGAGATAAAGGCCAGCCTGATCCACAGAGCTCTAAAACTATACAGAGAAACCATGTTTAAAAAAAAAAAAAATTTTTTCTGAATACACAAAATTACATATGTATATGGTGCTCATTTTGATAATGTGTAATTAGTGCAGAGAGATAGTCAAAGCTAGGTTTCTTCTTAGTCTTCAGTAATGAAAATCAAAATATATAGAAGGGCCAAACCATAGTGTAAAGGCTGCACTGCGAACCCTTTGCTATGCAATACAAATATATACTGTTATACTTTCTTTAAAATAACTAAACACAGAAGAAAATCTCAAACATAGCTTGCTGCTAACACACACAAATATCATATGGAAAAGTAGAGTTTTACTTTCCTAAAACCATTATTGACTTTTTTTTTTCCTTCGAGACAGGGTTTCTCTGTATTGTTTTGGAGCCTGTCCTGGAACTCCCTCTGTAGACAAGGCTGACCTCGAACTCACAGAGATCCACCTACCTCTGCCTCCTGAGTTCTGGGATTAAAGGCATGTGCCACCAACACCTGGTTTACCAGTTACTGACTTTTTGAAGAATTATTGTTCTAGTTGTGTGCCTGGGGTGGGGGGGTATGTGCAGACACCTACAGAGGCCAGAGGTGTCAAGTTCCCCTGGCAACTAGCATTACAGTGGTTATAAGCTATGTAACATGGGTACTGGGAACTGAACTCAGGTCTCTGCAAGAGCTATACCTACTCTTAACCACTGAACCATCTCTCCAGCATTCCCCTGTTGAGGAACATTTAACTATGTAAAGATGTGTTACATTTCTTTATGCTGTGGAATATTACTATAATTGTATAATTGTTTCTGCTGCCCTTGTCAATGATGTAAAGATGTGTTATTTTTGTTTATGCTGCATTTATTTAATTATGTAAAGATGTGTTCCTGTTTTTCCTTGCCAGCCAAGGCACCTTATTGGCCTAATAAGAATCTGAATGGTCAATAGATGGTTAGAGAGGGATAGGTGGAGTTGGTGGACAGAGAATAAATAGGAGGAGGAATCTAAAGAGAAGGAAGAGGAAAGAAAAAATTAGGGAGAAAGAGAGCCACCAGATAGGCAGACAGGAGAAGCAGTAAAAGTAAGATATGCAGAAGGAAAGGAAGGAAAAAAGCAAATAAACAAACCCAAGGCAAAACATAGATGAAGAGAAACAGGTTAAGAGCTAGCAAGAAAGGAACTAAGCTAAGGCCAAGTATTCATAACTAACAAGTCTTTATGTTATGATTTGGCAGCTGGGTGTTGGCCTAAAAGGAAAAACCTAGTACACCCTCCTTGAGAGCTTTCTAGAGTGAGCATTTTTTGTTTGTTTTTTGAGACAGGGTTTCTCTGTGTAGCCCTGGCCGTCCTAGAACTGGCTTTCTAGACAAGGCTGGTATTGAACTCAGAGATTCACCTGTCTTTGCTCAGATCAAAGGTGTATGCAACTCCCACCTAGCTTGAATGAGCATTTTAAAAAAATACTTTAGCTTTATTTTATGTGCATTGGTTTAAAAATGCCAGATACCCTGGAACTAGAGTTACAGACAGATGTGAGCAGCCATGTGGGTGCTGGAAATAGATCCCAGGTTCCCTGGAAGAGCAGCCAGTGCTCTTAACCTCTGAGTTCTCTCTCCAGCCCCTTGAATGGGCAGTGTGTGTGTGTGTGTGTGTGTTTTTTTTTTACAAGGCAGGGTTTCTCTGTGGCTTTGGAGCCTGTCCTGGTACTAGCTCTTGTAGACCAGGCTGGTCTCTAACTCACAGAGATCCGCCTGCCTCTGCCTCCTGAGTGCTGGGACTAAAGGCATGTGCCACTACCACCCAGCAAGTGAGCACTTTTTTAAAGCCTGATTTAATAAACATGTTAATTGTGGGATGGGAAAGGAAGAAGAATTTTAGTAATAAGATTCTTGGTCATTGGCTTGACAGCACATTGGCAAGAACCCACAGTATAACTACATTTCAAGACATGGCCTGATCCTGCCAGTTAGCAAAGGCAGAAAGAACAGTGACAATATGAACTCTGAACCATGGACCTAGGGCAAAATATCCACATCCAGGGCCATTGGACAGAAGGCTGGGTGTCAGAACTGGAGCTCAGATCAGAGGGCTTGAATGAAAATTGACTCATCATTGATTCCTGCACATCAGTACCTAAGTTCTCCCAGGACAGTTCCTCATGACAAGGCAGAACTTGGCTTCCTGGAACTGGACTGAGAGAGGATGGAAGAGAACCATTATAGATTTGAAAGAAACTTCTCATCCCCAAAAGTCTGCATTAACAGGATAGCAGCCAAGATCAGATGTGAACATGGGGACCAAGAGCAGCCTCTATGTCTGGTGTCTGGGTGGCTGCATTCCTTTACTTATTTATTTCCAGTGCTGAAACTCAAACCCAGATTTGATGGTTAAATTAGATTGTCCCCATTAAGCTCATGTATTTGAAAACTCGGCCCCCAGTTGGTGATACTGTTGGGCAAAGTTTAGAGGTGTGCTCTTGTTGGAGGAGATACGTCACTGGAGACAGGCTTTGAGTACATAAAGCCTCATACCATCCCAGGGCACTCCCTGTCTGTCGAATTGAGCTCTCAGCATCCTGCTGCAGCCACCATACCTGCTGCTTACTGCCATGCTTCTCTGCTATGATTTACTCTTATCCCTCTGGAACAATAAGACAAATGAACTCTTTATAAATGTATTTATTGGTGTATTTGTTTATTGGTAGGGCAGTAGCTAATACATTGGGGCTTTATTCTTGGTGGTCAAGTGCTCCACTATGAGGCAAACCCAAGCTATTTTGTTTTTCTTGTTTTTATTTTTGAGACATGGTCTCATAAATCCCAGACTGGCCTTAAATTTAATATGTAGCCAAGAATGGTCTTCAACTTCTTCTCCTTTTCTTCCTCCTCCTCCTTCTGTTAAGTCGGGATCTCACTATGTAGCTGGCTGATCTGGAACTTGCTGTATAGACCAGGGTAGCCTCAAACCCAGAGATCCCTTGGCTTCTCCCATTTGAGTGCTGGTATTAAAGGAAGGCATGAACTAACATGCCCAGCACAGCCTTGAACTTCTTATCCTCCTGCCTCAACTTGTTCAGTGCTTCGATCATGGGCATGTGCCGAATGCCACTGAGGTGGACCCTGCAGGTGTCATAGTGGGTAGGAAAACGAACCATGAAGAGGTGAGAATGAAAACTCTGTTCAGTTTGACTTATTCAAACTGGATCAACAAGATTCTGGAGAGTCTGATGCCAGGTGGGTTTTGTTTTGGTTTTTCAGACAGGGTTTCTCTGTGCAGCTGTGAGTTCTGGAACTCAGTAGACCAGTTTGGCCTCAAACTCAGAGATCCACCTGCCTCTGCCTCCCAAGTGCTGGGATTAAAGCAGTGCTCCACTGCCACCCAGTGATGCCAAGTGGTTTATTGCCAGCACATTGCCACAGTACAATTTGGGTGAAAGTTTCCAGGCAGCAGTCATTTCAAGTGCAGGTGCACAATAAAGCTTAAGGGGTGACTGTGGAGAAACTCCTTTACAAAGTGCATGTGATATTGAAGATGGGATCTATAGCTTAAGGGCCTAGGATCTGGTGTGGTCTCTGACTATAAAGGACATGTGACATCCCCCCATAACAGGTGGGTTCTGTTAACTGGGAGATAAAGATAAAAAGTTTAGGGAGGGAGAGTCTGGGACAGACATTTGTAGATGGAAGTTTCTGTCCCACCAGGACTGTTTCACAGAGAAACCCTGTCTCAAAAAATAGATAGGTAGGTAGGTAGATAGACAGATAGATAGATAGATAGATAGATAGATAGATAGATAGATAGATAGATAAAGTTTCCATCCTCTGAGAGGAACTAATCCCTATATTAACACTGTGTCATTCTACCACTCAAAAAGTTCTGGCTCTAGCAGGGCAATGCTGGTACACACCTTTAACCCCAGCACTTGGGAGGCAGAGGCAGGCAGGTCTCTGAGTTTGGGGCCAGCCTGGTCTACAGAGTGAGAGTGAGCTCCAGAACAGCCAGGGCTACACAGAGAAACCCTGTCTAGAAAACAAAGTTCTGGCCCCAGCTGTGATTATGACAGGAGTGCCATTTAGGGATGCCAACCAATATCAGCATCACATGTCATAGTGTCTCTGGATGACATTGAATAATCAGTTCCATAGACCCCATCACAGCTAGTTTCTTATGAAAGCTAACCAACATTGTAAGAAATTTTAAATTGAGGACACCATTGCCCCTATTCAACTGTTGGACAATTTAGGTTGGAATGTAAAATCTCTAAAGACAGAACACCATGCCTGGCACAGCACAGAGCAGCATTCGGGAACTTTTGTTGAATGGGTAGTGGGTAGGGAGGGGGAGAGTGAGAGGGGGGGAGAGAGAGAGAGAGATAAAATTCTATTAAGGTTTATTCTTCTTTCTGGTAAAGGAAGACATTTGAGGAGACAAGTTAAAATGAGAAAACCAGGCTACACAGAGAAACTCGAACAAAAAAAAAAAAATTAGGCCAACTTAAAGTCCGAGCAATGAGGAAGCTGAGACAGGATTGCAAGTTGAGGTCACCTTGGGCTACAGCCTTAGTTTGAGTTTCTGTTGCTATGATGAAAAAACGTGCATGACCAAAGCAACTTGGGGAAGAAAGGGTATATTAGGGTCACACTTCCATGTTGTAGGCCACCACTGAAGGAAACGGGACAGGAACTCAAGCAGGGCTAGAACTTGGAAACTGGAGCTGATGCAGAGGCCATCGATGGGTGCTGCTTCCTGGCTTGTTCCTCATGGCTTGCTCAGCCTGCTTTCTTATAGACCCCAGGAACACCAACCCAAAGGCAGCATAACCTATAATGGCCTGGGCTGGGCCTGCCCCATCATTCACTAATTAAGAAAAGCCTTACAGGGTTGCTTACAACCTGATCTTATGAAGGCATTTTCTTAATTGGGGTTCTTTCCCCTTAATCGTGTCAAGCTGACAGAAAACTAGTCAGCACAGCTACATAGTGAGACTGCATCTCAACAGCCACAAAGCAAATTGAGCTGGGGTTGTAGTTCAGTGCTAATCACTTTTGTAGCATGCACAAGGTACTGGATTCAATTTCTAGAATTAAAAAATTCCATTAATAATAACAAAACCCCCAGAAGATTCATTAGTGCTCCCCAACCCCCCACCAAGGCAGGGTTTCTCTGTGTTCCCCTGGCTGTCCTGGAACTTGCTTTACAGACCTGGCTGGCCTCGAACTCACAGAGCTCCTCCTGCCTCTGCCTCCCGAGTGCTGGGATTAAAGGTCTCCACCAACGCCCAGCACTTAGTGCTGATTCATTTCCTAGACTGAGCAGGGCAATGCCAACGTTGCCACTTTTGGAACTAGCTCCCTGAAGATGTTTAGAATAGCTGTGGGAGTTTATGCACATTAACGATCGGACTGTTTTCTCTGAAACTGAGTGAGGAAATCCTAGTGTACACTGGCTTGATACTCTAACACAAAAGTAATTTTCTCCATGACAAAACACCTTTCATCTGATCTCTAAATGAAGCACATGGAGAAAGATCTACTACCATCAGGATGGCTCAATGTGTAAAAACACTTGCTGTAGAGTCTGACAACCTGAGTTCAACCCCAGAGCCCCCATAAAAGTCAGGCAAGAACTGACCTTACACAGCAGATCCCTGACCTCTATGTGGGTGCCACGGTGTGTAAGCCCTCTACAACCCAGTAATAAAACAGTCTTTATATTTATAGCTGGGCAGTGGTGGCACACACCTTTAATTCCAACATTCCAGAGTCAGATTTCTGTGAGTTCGAGGCCAGCAAGTTCCAGGACAGGCTCCAAAACAATACAGAGAAACCCTGTCTTGAAAACCAAACAAAACAAAAAACACAAACTTAGTTTGTGTGTATGAGTGTTTTGGTGTGCATACATATTTCCACCATGATTATGTCCAGCACCCCAGGAGGTCAGGAATGGGAGTTATAGATGATTGAGAGCCACAGTGAACCCAAGTCTAGGTCTTTTACAAAAGCAATTCTCTAGCTCCAATAAGAGCAGGGGGCAGGCAGACTTTGGACCAGGTGTAATGGGACTCATCTGGAATCCCAGTACTCTGAGGCTAAGAGAGAAGAATCACAATTTTGAAGTCAGCTAGGATTACATAGGGAACTCTGTAGTTCGGTGCTGAGCATAAACAAGTGGGTTTGATCCATAATCCTGAAAGGGAAAAAAGAAAAGAAAAAAAGGTGTAGAGTCAACAAGAAAATACAGTTCTCTTAATGAACCAACTTTTTTTGTCTTTAGCCCTCTTAAAATATGTATGTGTGTGTGTGTGTGTGAGAGAGAGAGAGAGAGAGAGAGTGTGTGTGTGTGTGTGTGTGTGTGTAACTTGTTGCTGAATCAACTTGTAAGGTGAGATTTTCTGTCCCAGATAGAACCTGCAGCCCTTGTCAGCCCTAAATGAAACCTACATACACTATATAGTTATAAAGCTGTTGGCCTTTGGCCAAGGTTTCTTATTCTTAATCATTAACTCGTTTCTATAACTCTAAGTATTTCCATGTGGTCTTGGCTTGCCAGGAATGCCAGACTTGCAACTCCTTTGCTTGCTACATCTCCACAGAGAAGAGATCGATATTCTGTTTGTTCTTGCTTATATTCTGATTCTGCCCAGCTATGTCACTTCCTGGAATCACAAGATGACTCCTCTGCCTATACTTTCCAGAATCCTCCTCGTCTCCTAGTCCTGTCTATCATCCTGCCTGGCTAACCAGTGTTTTACTCATCAACCAATAAGACAAACATATGTACAGAAGAACACTGCCCATCACCAACTCACCTGGGCTCACAGAGAATGAACTGCCAACCAGAGAGCCTGCACAGGACTGACCTAGGCCACATGTATGTTACAGTTGTTTAGTTAAGTCTTTTTGCAGGACTCCTAGCAGTGGGAGCATCTCTTGACTCTGTTGCCTGCTTTTGGGACCTTTCCTCCTACTGGGTTGCCTCATCCAGTCTTAATAGGAGAGGAGGTGCCCAGTCTCACTGCAACTTGATAGGCCATGGCTGGTTGACAGCCAAGGGAGGTCTGCCCTTTTCTGAAGCAAAAATAAGGAGTGAGTAGGGGTGGGAGGAGGGGAGGTTTAATGGAGGGACTAGGAGGGGAAGAGGAAGAGAGGGGAAACTTTGATCAGGCTAGAAAAACATTTTATTATTAATTTAAAAAAGAAAATACAGTTCTTTGAGCAGGCATCATCATGGGTAGATGTGAGGATTGGGGCTACTGGAGCCCTTTCTCCCTTCACCATTACGCTGCAGAATGAAAGTTAGAGCAAAAAAAAAGTGCACAGAAGCAGCTCCACAGACTAGATACCTGCTGAGCAGGTCTTTCACAGACAATATGCTCTAGGAAGTGACAAACACCTTTACTCTTGAAACACTACTTTACTCTTGACAAACACTACTCTTGAAAAGGCATTTGCATTGTTTTAGCCACAAGGATGCTAGCTTACCATAGCTGCTGAAGGGGGTTGGAGCTTCACTCCTGGATGAGTAACCCTTTGTAGAAGCTGAGTCACTGCCATTGCAGGTATAGACTGGTCTAACTGCCTGCCCTGAAGGGTTAGACTCTGACCTCAGTCATCACTGCTTTTCAAGTAGGCTTATGCTAGGAACTGAGTGGGAGGACCTTGGATGGTGCAGGGACTTAATCATGAACTACATTTTGTGAGCTTTCCTGTTTACATCCTGGGGATGTAAACCACTGTCTATCCCATCTCATATAGTGCACTGACAACAAACCAATGGTGATTCCACCAAGTCCAATTTAGTGATGCAGGGCTTATTGGGTTATTTATGGTGTGTGTCTCAAGGTTACTTAGAGCATGGATGACTCAAATGCAGCTGCATTCTCTAAAACCCACCCCAGCATGGGGGATGACTCTCCTAGGCCTCATCTTTGAAGCTCACTGCATGAGTTCTAACAGGTCCCCTGATACCAGAGGCATCTCCCTAAGAAGTGCTGACTACTTCCATATCTTTAGGGAGGGGAGGGCGTGTAAATCTCAGGAAGTTCAGGGCCTTCCAAGCCTTGTAGGTTTCATTTATTTTCTGAGTCTGTATGTTTTCTTTGCTTACTAGATCTTGTGTGCTTCTGGCTTCTCTCCTCCTAGAGAGAACAGCTACAAAATAAGTCCTCAGTTCCAGAAGAGGAAAAAAAAATGAGTTTGTTTGTTTGTTTGTTTGTTTGAGACAGGGTTTTCTTGTGTAAGAATGGCTTTCCTGGAGCTTGTTTTGTAAATTAGGCTGCCTCAAACTCAGAGATCTGCCTGCCTCTACCTCCTATGTGCTAGGACCAAAGACGTGTGTGAGAGTTTTAACAAGAGAAGTAGGCATGAATGCATTAATTATTTCTCTGCTTTTTTTTATTATTTTTTTTTTTTTTGGTTCTTTCTATTATTTTATGTGTGTTGGTTTTTGCCCGCATGTATATGTACCACATAGTGCAGCCCCCGGGAGACCAGAAGAGGGTATTGGATTTCTTGAGACTTGAGCAGCCATGAGTATGCTTGAATCAAACTTGTTTTCCTGGAAAATCAGCCAGTTCTCCCAACCACTGAGCCAATGTTCCAGGCCCTTTCTGGGTCTGTTACTTTGACTGGTTGCTTCATGTTCCTGTCTTGATTTCCCATAATGATGGACTCTAACCTGGAACTTTGAGCCAAATAATCCCTCTCTCCCTTGATATGCTTTAGTCAGGGTACTTATTACAGCAGCAGAAATGAAACCAGGACACCAACACAATATAAGTCCTTAAAAATTATGGGATCTATACGAGAGTGAGTTAAATAAAGTCCCAGAGAAAGAACTTAAAATGAAGATTATATTAATTATCATTCTAAAAACACAAACAGTTGAGCCAAATAAGAAAGGCAATCGATTAGTCAGGTGGTAGTGGCACATGTGTTTAATCCCAGCACTCAGGATGCAGAAGTAGGATCTCTGAGTTCAAGGCCAGCCTGTTCTACAGAGCTAGATCCAGGATAGCCAGAACTACACATGGAAATCTTGTCTTAAAAAACAAGAAAGAAAGAAAAAGAGAAACAGAGAGACCACAGCAAGGCAGAAAGAAGGAGAGAAAGATGAGAGACATAGAGACAGATGTGGCCTGGCATGGTCTGGCATTTCCTGGCATGGCCTGGTGTGGCCTGGATGGTGGATATGCTCAAAATTTCTTGTATATATGAATGAAATTCTTAAATTAGTATATTGAAAAAAAATCAAACAAACCAGGGGCTGGAGTAACAGCTTTATGGATAAAATGTTTGCTCTGCCAATTTGAGAACTTGAATATAGTCTTCAGAACTCACATAAAAAAGCTAGGGCTAAAACTGGAATCCAGATGCAGAGAGGGAGGACAAGACTAAACTGGAATCCAGATGCAGAGAGGGAAGACAAGACCAGGCTGCAGAAACACATAGAGACAGCTGACCTGAACAAGGGGGAGCTAATAGGCCCCCCGGACTGATAGCTGGGAATCCAGCATGGGACTGATTCAGGCCCTCTGAACATGGGTTTCAGCTAGAAGGCCTAGACAGTCTAAGGGTCCTCATACAGTGGAACCAGGATGTATTCCTGGTGCACAAAAGGACTTTGCGGGCACATCCCCCATGGAGAGATACTCCCTTAACCTAGAGACAGGAGAGAAGTCCTAGTCCCTACTCCAAATGACTTGACAGATTTAGATGACCCCTTCTGGAGGGCATCACCCTACAAGTGGAGTGGGGGGAGATGGGAGGGGAGGGGTGCATGTGAGGGTGGGAGTGAAGAGGGAGGGAGAGGGAACTGGGATCGATATGTAAAATAAAAATTAAAAAATAAATTAATATATATAAAAAAAGCTAGGGCTGGTGGTATGTGTATTATGATCTCAATGTTGGGAGGCAAAGATAGCTGGATCTCTGCAATTCACTCCTTAGCCAGCCTCATCTATTTGGTGTGCTCTAGGCAAACCAGAAACCCTGTCTCAATAATTGATGTTTCATAGGCTAGTCTTGAACTCTCCAACCTCTGGAATAGCTGATTTTATAGTTGGTTTTGTGTGTTCGTCCTGTGTATGTTTTTTGTTTTTTGTTTTTTGTTTTTTTTTTTTGCTTTTTGTGATATTGTTATGTATCCCTGTCTGGTCTGGAATTCAATAATTCAATATATAGGCCAGGATGGTCTCAAACCTGGACTAATTAACTCTTCCTGCCTTTACCTCTAGAGAGCTTTGATTAAAGGCATGCATCACCACAGCTGGCTAGTACATTTTACCTAGCAGATAAGTGCTAGTAGTCTCAGGGTCAGTCACAGAGTGATTAAGTAACCCATCTAGTCAACTGATTTAAACTTGGTCAAATTCAAAATCTGAGCTATACAAATTACAACTGAGGCTAAAACAACATAAAGCATGTTTTAAGTTTCTGGTGTGTATTTGTGTATGATGTGTGAGTACATGCATGTGTTCCACCACCCTACACCGAAGTCAAAAGACAATTTTATTTTTAGGTTTTTTTTCCAAGACAGGGTTTCTCTGTGTAGCCCTGGCTGTCCTGGAACTCTGGCCTCGAACTCGAAGAAATCTGCCTGCCTCTGTCTCCTGAGTCCTGGGATTAAAGGCGTGTGCCACCAGTGCCCAGCTTGAGGAAAACTTTCTTAAGATTGATTCTAGTGGGGGTGGAGGAAATATGTTGGGAGGGCCCAGCTGGAGCCGAGCAACATGGAATGGCAGGAAGGGAACTGTTGAAGAACAACGATCTTACAGCAGGCAAGATCTTCAAGTCAGACATAGGAGTATTGCATTTCAGAGCCTGTGGTGGCCTGGTTGTCACCAGACTGTAGTCTTCCTAAAGCACTAGTTCCACGTGTGCCAAGTCGGATCACCTAGGGCAGACGTTATTCAGTAACCTATTTGATGGTCACCTCACCCTAGGTCAAGCCTTTCCTAAACCGCCTGATTTATCAGGGCCCTCAGGCTCGCAATCACCTGAGGGCCACGCCTCCCTGGCCAGACATTCAGCCAGCACGTTACGCTTTGTTCCCAGAAACAGGTTTTCAAAACGCTGTTCCCTCTCGGCTCCAGCTGTTTCTCGCTAAGTGCGGGAGGCCCGGCGGCGGCGGCAGTTGCCTGACTGCAGCTCTGAGGCCCAGGAAGGGCTGACCCACTGGCTCCGCAGCCTCCTCCCGGAACGCGGGAGCCAGCGCAAGTGGCTCGCGGCGGGACCCTCGCGAACGTACTCCTGATTGGCTGAGCCGAGAGACGTCAAAGGGCGGGCCCCGTGGTGCGGGATAGCGCCCGGCTCCGCGCGTGCGCAGAGAGAGTGCGCTGGACCAAGGGGGAGGTGCCCGGCCGCTTCTCCCGCGTCCGCCATTTTGTTGCTGTGGCTATTGGGAACGGGCTGGGAGGAACGGCCGGGGAGGCGCCACTCTTGCTGGAGAAGGCTACTTCGTGTGACGGCGAGGGTCGGTGCGGGATTCTTGAGCCTGCGGAGCCGGAAGGTTCCAGGACAGAAGTCGCTCTGGGCGCCGGGCAGCTGAGAAGCCCGAGGCGGCCTCTGCTACCGCTCCGCTTCGCCCACCTCGACCCCAGGGCTTTACCCAGTATTCCCCGGCCGGCTCTTTCCGTGAGGCGGCCCGGTGCAGGCGGGCGGAGGCAGAGGATGCTGCGGGATACGGAGACGAAAGGAAGGTCCTGACCCAGCCCTCCAATTGCTCCTCGAGGTCTTCCGAGAGGCCCTTCCTCGGCCCCAAAGCCGACAGCGGGTAAAGGCTTCACGAGCAGACGCCGCCCATCCCCGGACGCAACACCATGTCGTCCGCCAGGTTTGATTCTGCAGACCGCTCTGCCTGGTACATGGGACCAGTGTCTCGCCAGGAGGCTCAGACCCGTCTCCAGGGCCAGCGTCATGGCATGTTCCTAGTCCGGGACTCCTCTACCTGCCCCGGGGACTATGTACTGTCGGTGTCCGAGAACTCGCGTGTCTCGCACTACATCATCAACTCCCTGCCCAACCGCCGCTTTAAGATCGGGGACCAGGAGTTTGATCATTTGCCGGCCTTGCTGGAGTTCTACAAGATCCATTACCTGGATACTACCACCTTAATCGAACCAGCACCCAGGTACGCGAGCTCCTGCTGCCCTGCTCGGGCTCGGAACCGGACCCGATGCGGAGGGTCGGTCAGAGATTGAAATTTGGGGGTGGGGGAGGAGTTGAACTTCTTTCCCTCATTCTAAACCAGAAGACTTTCGGATTGGAAGGCCAGTGTCAGGATCTGGGTCATTGGATGAAAGGATGCATTTTTATTTAGATATTAAGCGGTAATTGTATTGTTCAAATGCACCCACCTACACACATACACAGTTTTGTCACTTTAGCTGACTGATAATAATTATTATTATTTATTTTAATTTTTTGGATTTTCGAGATAGGGTTTCACTGTGAAACAATCTTGGCTGCTCTGGAACTTACAGCCACTGCCTCCCGAATGCTGGGATTAAAGGCATGCGCCACCACAGCCTAGCTGCAGAATTCTTTTTAACGACATTAAAAAGTATATAGACTTACTTGAGATTTTGAACATAGCCATGGCTCTCTCTCCCTCGAAAATTCATGTAGCTTGCACACCATTTAAGGTTTTGGAACCCCTGCATCTCAACAGCTAACTGCGGGTTAAGAACTGGCTTGCAGCCTTTGGGAAAATCGTTAAAATGTACCGAAAACGTAGAAATTTCAGAATCTGGTGCCGAATTTTAAGTAGCCTCTTTTTTTTTTTTTTTTAAATTAGAAGTACAAAGGAAAGAGGCTAAGATTTTATTTGAGGAAATTTATACCATCTCTCCCTAGTGGGAAGTGTATTTGCCTTAATTCTACATTAATTCGGTTTTAGATTGTGGGGGTAACTAAATTGAGTGGTTGAACATATACTTTAAGAAACTGAAGTAGAACTTCATGAGAGAGATGCACACCCCTACTGTAATCCTAAGGAAAAGAGGAACTTTTGTTCCAAGTTTAATTGGGCTGTAGCAAGACTCTATCTTAAAGGATAAGAAAGATGCTGATCACAAGTGTTTCAAGTAAAGTGCATGTTTTATAATTTGCTTTAATTTCTCTGAATGAATATTGAATTATATCAAATGATACCAAATGTGAGTTGAAAAAGTAGACTTTAAAAGGTATTTCACTGCCTGATTTATTTCTAAGCTGTTTTCTAAAAAGGACTGGGGATTGATTTAGACTTTCAGGGTGAGCTGACTTCATAGAATTGCTAATGAGGTAATTTGCTCTTAACTTTGAAGATGAAAAGGTACTATACTTAATTAGGGACACCTACTAAAAGGTAAAGGGTTTCTTTTTTATGATAGAAGAAATAAAGCTGTGATGGTACAAGGAGTATAAAGGTAATTGCCAAAATCATTGTAGTTTTAAAATACGGTAGAGAAGGGGCTAGGCTGGATGGCTTAGTGAGTGAAAGTGTTTGCAACAAAAGCTTGATGATCTGAGTTTGATTCCACCACACCCACATAAATGTGGAAGGAGAGAACTGACTCCACAAAATTGTCCTTTCTTTAGCCTCAGTATGTGCACCATGGCAAGTGAGTATCTCACACACACACAGTAATTTTTTTTTTTTTTTTTTTAGAAAAAAGTAAAACAGAGCAACTGTAAATAGTAATCTGTGTTATAGAGATGAGGATACTAAGAACTCAGTGAAATATGAAGGTCCTAGTAGATGCTGGCAGGTGCTGTCAACTTTAATAATTTCAGTATAACTTGAGCAAACTTAGGAAGTATATATTTGATAATATATTTAAGTAACTTTCTTCTCTAATTTGTGAAAGTGTTACTGACCTTGGGCCTTTATTAGAACACGCTTGTAACCATGTAACAGGTGTTGGAGAAAGTATAAGTTAATTATTAGATTCCCCTCAAGGAGGAAAAGTATGTGCTGGGAGTGGCTTCCTGTTATCTACAAAATATAATCCTACTTCATGTGTCTTCTCAGGTGCCAATTTTCTGTATTACCAATGTAATTTCCTGAAAATTTTCTTAGCTCTGCTTGACACACATTCGAATCTTTTCTGTCATGCTTAGTTTCCAAATGAAAACAGTAACCAAGTCATTATTCCTAACATAACTGTCCCATTTACAATCACAAAGGCATATTGTATAGATTTTAGAATAGATGACAGTGTGTCTTGGGTTATACTTTTAGTACCTCAAAACTTAAATATGAAAACTATTGATATTCTCTTGATGTTATATTACATAATAAATTGAGGGAAAGCCATAAACACCTGTACAAACACATACTTAACAACATATGGTAGAAAAGTTGTGTCAGTTATATCTTTGTCACTACAACTGGTCACATGGCCTTAGCCACCTTCTTCCACTACCCATTTTGTGTTTCTCCACCCTCAGCAAGCACCTCAGCAGGTCTTGACTTTTCCTGGAGGAGTGACCTATACCTTCATTCCTGAAGGGTCTGTGCCCTTTGTCATTCTGCCTGGATTAGGCTGTTTTAGTTTCCCATTGACTTTAATCACAGGACATGGTAGCACCAAGAGACACCCTAAAGGATCTCCTGCACTTCAGACATAATCTGTCTTCCTCCATTGGGAAGAAGCAATCCAGTTTCCCCTTGGTAATCTGAAGCAGTCACCCCCTCTTAATATTGTTATGTCTTTCTTAACCTGTTGGCTGAAGGGCATCATAAGCCCATAGTGGCCAGGGGGAAGCCTGACCTTCCAATCCAATGGAATGTTTGTTGTGTCTCCTGACAGGAGTTCTTCCCCATCTTAAACCAAAACTTCTAGGCCAATAGAACTTAAGGTTGCAGGAGCAGGAAGCAGAAATGTTCCTGGTGGGTCACTGTGAGGAGATAATGAATGGAACCATTTCCTCTTCCACCCCTTGATTCCTGGACTAGTGGATCCTGGCTATGGAAGAAACTGTACCATATATTGTATATACTGCTTTAAGGAGAACCTGCTTCAGCTTTCCATGCTGCTGCCACCTAATTGTTGTTGTAACTGTGTTTTCAAAAGGCCATTCCATCTTTCTGTTAGCCCAGAGGCTTCAGGATGGTAGGAAACATCGTAAGACTAGTGGATTCCATGATTGTGGGCCCACTGTTGTCCTCTGGATGTGAAGTGAGTTCTTTGGTCAGAAGCACTACCATGTGGAATACCATGTTGGTGAATCAGGCATTCTGTTAGTTCACAGATGGTGGTTTTGACTAAATCATTATGTGTAGGAAAGGGAAATCCATAACCAGAATTAGTATCTACTTCAACTTACTACAACACTTTGTCCTTTCCACAGAAGATGGCCAGTATAGTCAATCTGTCACCAGGTCACTGACTGCTCACCCCAGGGAGTGGTGCTATATCTAGGGCTCAGTATTGGTCTCTGCTGCTGGCAACAGGAACTGTAGCCAGATCGGCCTTGTTGAGTGGAAGTCCATGTTGTTGAGCCCATGCATAACCCTCCACTCTTCCACCATGCTCACTTGGATTGTGGGCCCATTGGGCAGTGTCAGGGATGACTGGGGAAAAAAGATTGTTCACAGAACAGGTCATCTTCTTGATTATTGAATTCCTTCTCAGCTGAAGTGACCTTTTGAGAAGCATTTAGATGGGAAATATCTTCACATCCTTTGCCCATTTGGAGATATCTGTACACATTTTCCCCAAATATATCTTTCTCGCCAATTTTCCAGCCACATTCTTTCCAAGCCTCTGACCATCCAGCTGATCTGTAGGCTACAGCCCATGAATTGGTAAGCAGTCACACATTTGGCCATTTCTCCTTCCGAACAAAACGTATGACCATGTGTACTGCCTACTATGAAGATTTCCCTTTGCCGGTGCCTTTCAGGGTTGTCTCAGAAAGGGCTTGTAATGCTGCAGCTTTTCATTCTGGGTGGTACTTACATCAGTAAACAGGGCCCTAGTCTCCTCGTCCTTAGACAACTGATCATAGGGCATAGCCCAGCTATGGTGCATGCTGGGTAGCAGAGGACATTGTAACAGGAGTTGAAACCATAGGCATTTGAACAACTTCATCAAGTAACTTGCTTGTGTCTTCAGGACCTGCTTGGGACCGATCATGTATATACCACTTCCATTTGACAATGGACTGCTGCTGTGCACGTCCTTCTTCATGGCTTGATGGGTCCAATAATACCCAGATCATAATGAGCAGCTCAGGTCATATGGTAACTTGGCGGTCCATTGTAAAACGTTCAGTTTCCACTAAGGACCAATAGCAGGCCAAGAGCTGTCACTCAAAGGAAGAGCAGTTGTCTGTGGGTGATGGTAGAGCCTTGCTCCAGAATCTCAAAAGTCTCTTCTGTGATCACCTATGGGGCCTGCCAAAGGCTCCAAACAGCATCCCTATCTGCCACTGACACCTCAAGTACCATAGGGTCTGCTGGATCATATGGTTCAAGTGGTAGAGAAGCCTGCATAGCATCTGCACCCATTGAAAATTCTTCTGTCCCAGCCCCATTCAAAAGCTAGCAGCTTTCTGAGTCACTTGGTATATGGACCATAGTAACAGACCCAAGTGAGGAATGTGCTGTCTCCAGAATTCAAATGGACCACTAGACATAGTGTTTCTTTCTTGGTGGTGGGAGGGGCCAGGCGCAATAAGTTATCCTTTACTTTAGAAGGAATATCCCTGCATGCCCCACACTACTTGACTCCTAAGAATTTCACCGAGGTAGAGGCCCTTGAAATTTGGTTGGATTTATTTCTCATCTGATGTGCTTGTATTAACAAGAAGTCAACCTTCTCACTTGGTCCAGTCATTGTAGTGTTATCAATATAGTGAACCAATGTGGTATTTTGTTGAAGAGATCCCTTCAAATGAAATGATGACACAAGTTTGCAGAGTTAATATATCCTAATAGAGTAAAACTGTAAATGTTTGCCAATAGCCTTGTCGACTGAAACCAAATTGCTTCTGGTGGTCCTTGTGGGGAGGTACCAAGAAAAAGGTATTTGCTAGATCGGTAGCTGCATACCATATACCAAGAAATGTGTTAATCTACTCAAGTAAGGATACCACATCTGGTACAGCAGCTCACCCCAGGGAGCTGCTTGATTGAGTCACTACTTGATTGAGTTTTCAGTAATCAACTGTTATTCTTCACAATTCATCTGTCTTCTGCACTGGTCAGATAGAAGAGTTAAAGGGAGATGTGAAAACCACCATCTCTGGACCTTTCAAGTCCTTGGCAGTGGCACTAATTTCTACAATTCCTCCAGGGATGTGATATGGATTTAATTATCTATTTATTTATTTATCTATCTATCTATCTATTTATTTATTTATTTATTTATTGATTCAGTTTTCCCTGGCAGAGGCAACTCTGGATGTTTCCATATAATCTTTCCAACCATAATAGCCCTCAGTCCACAGGTCAGGGAGCCAGTGTGAGAATTCTTTCAACAACTTCTAAGTATATCTATCCCAGTTATACATTCTGAGACTGGGTTAATAACCACAGGATGAGTTCTGTGAGTCAGACTTTAGCCAAAACTCAGTTAATCGCCTGCTCTCCATAAGCCCCTATATTATTTAATTTACTTTAAAAAATTTTTTTTTATTATTTTCTTATTTTACATATCAATTCCAGTTCCCTCTCCCTCCCATCCTCCCATCCTCCCTGGTCCCCCCTCCCATCCCATTCCCCAACTACTCCACAGGGAGGGTGAGGCCTTCCAGGAGGGATCATGAAAATCTGTCAAATCATTTGGAGTAGGGTCTAGGCTGAGGGAATATCCCTCCATGGGGAATGTGCTCCCAAAGTCCTTTCGTGCACCAGGAATATATCCTGGTTTCACTGTCAGAGGTCCCATAGACTGCCCAGACCTTCTAATTGAGACCCATGTTCAGGCAGTCTGGATCAGTCCAATGCTGATCTCCCAGCTATCAGTCTGGGAGTCCATGATCTCCCCCTTGTTAAGGCCAGCTGTCTCTGTGGGTTTATGTATCCTGGTCTTGACCCCCTTATCACTCCTCCCTCTCTGCAACTGGACTCCAGGTGTTCAACTCAGTATTTAGCTGTGGGTGTCTACTTCTGTTTCCCACAGTTACTGGATGAAGGCTCTAGGATGGTATATCGATCTCATTATCAGGGAAGGGCATTTAATGTAGCCTCTCCATTGTTGCTCAGATTGTTAGTTGTGGTCATCCTTGTAGGTCTCTGGACATTTTACTAGAGTCAGTTTTCTCTTCAAACCTCTATTATGGTATCTCCTTTCTTGCTCTCGTCTATTCCTCCCCTGACTCAATCTTCCTGGTTCCACAAATTCTCCTCTGCTCTCCTTCTCTTTCTCATAACTCCCTCCACTCACTGCCCCCCCCAATATGCTCAAGGAGTTCTTGTCCCTTTCCCCTTCTGTGGGGGTCCTTGTATGAATCTCTTAGGTTCCTCCTTGTATCCTAGTATCTCTGGCAATGTGAATTGTAGGCTGTTGATTGATCCTTTGCTCTATCTCTAAAATCCATATATGAGTGAGTACATACCATGTTCTTCTTTTTTGTGACTGGGTTACCTCGCTTAGGATGCTTTCTTCAAGTTCCATCCATTTGCCTGCGAATTTCAAGATTCCTTGTTTTATTCCGCTGAGTAGTATTCCATTGTGTAAATGTGGCACATCTTTATCCATTTTTCAGTTGAGGGGCATCTAGGTTGCTTCCAAGTTCTTGCTATTACAAATAGTGCTGCTGTTAGGAGTAGCTTTTCCCCCACTGGTCTGGACCCACTGCCATGCCAGCCCCAAATAACACACAGAGATGTTGTATGAGATATAAATGCTGTTGGCCAGTTACTTGTTTCTTATTGGCTAGATCTGCCTTAAATATTAACCCATTTCTATTAATCTAAGTATTTCCACGTGGTCTCATCTTACCGGAGAGAAGGGCTGGCATTCTACTCTCAGCCCTCCATCTTGGATCCCCTCCCTACTACTACTGGAATCCTCTTTGTCTCCTAGTCCCACATATCTTGCTTTCCTATTGGCCAACAGTGCTTTATTAATTAACCAATAAGAGAAACATGTTTATAGAACTACATCTCCCATCATGCTGCTATGAACATAGTTGTACAGATGTTTTTTTTTGCATGGATGTGGATCATTTGGGTATATGCCTAAGAGTGGAATTGCCAGGTCCTGTGGTAGACTGATTCCCATTTTCCTGAGGAACTTCCATACTGATCTCCAAAATGGCTGTACAAGTTTGCACTTCCACCAGCAGTGGAGCAGTGTTCCCCTTTTTCCACATCCTCTCCAGCATAAGCTGTCATTGGTGTTTCTGATTTTAGCCATTCTGACAGGAGTAAGATGCTATCTCAGAGTTGTTCTGACTTTCATTTCCCTGATGGCTAAGGATGTTGAGTACTTTAAGTGTCTTTCAGCCATTTTTGGATTCCTCTATTGAGAATTCTCTATTCAGTTCTGTACCCCACTTTTTAATAGGGTTATTTGGTGTTTTGATGACTAGTTTCTTGAGTTCTTTGTATATTTTGGAGATCAGCCCTCTGTCAGATGTGGGGTTGGTGAAGATCTTTTCCCAGTCTGTGGGCTGCCATTTGGTCTTGTCGACTGTGTCCTTTGCCTTACAGAAGCTTCTCAGTTTGAGGAGGTCCCATTTATTAATTGTTGATCACAGTGTCTGTGCTACTGGTAGTAAGTTCAGGAAGTAGTCTCCTGTACCAATTCATTCAAGTATATTTCCCACTTTTCTAAGAGTTCAGTGTGGCTGGATTTATGTTGAGGTCTTTGATCCATTTGGACTTGAGTTTTGTGCATGGTGATAGGCATGAGTCTATCTGCAGTCTTCTATACACATCATCCAGTTATGCCAGCACCATTTGTTGAAGATGCTTTCCTTCTTCCATTGTATATTTTTAGCTGTTTTGTCAAAAATCACGTGTTCGTAGGTGTGTGGATTAATATCAGGATTTTCAGTTTGTTTCCATTGGCTTACCTGTCTATTTTTGTGCCAATACTAAGCTGTTTTCAGAACTATAGCTCTGTAATAGAGCTTGAAGTCAGGGATGATGATGCCTCCTGAATTTCTTTTGTTTTTCCATATAAAGTTTAGTATTATCCTTTCCAAATCAGTGAAGAATTGTGCTGGGATTTTGATGGAGATTGCATTGAATCTGTAGATTGCTTTTGGCAAGTTTGCCATTTTTACTATGCGGATGCTACCTATCCAAGAGCATGGGAGATCTTTCCATTTTCTGGTATCTTCTTTAATTTCATTCTTTAAAGACACAAAGTTCTTGCTATATAGGTCTTTCACTTGTTTGGTTAGCGTTACTCCAAGATACTTTATGTTGTTTGTAGTTATTGTAAAGGGTGATGTTTCTCTGATTTCTTTCTCAGCCCCTTTGTTGTCTGTATATAGTAGGGCTATTGCCTTTTTTTTTTTTTTTTTTTTTTTTTTTTTGAGTTACTCTTGTATCCTGACACTTTGCTAAAGGTGCTTATTGGCTGTAGGAGTTCCCTGGTAGAATTTTTCGGGTCACTTATGTAAACTATCGTATCAACTGCAAATAGTGAAAGTTTGTGTCCCCTTGATCTCCTTTTATTGTCTTACTGCTTTAGCTAGAATTTCAAGTACAATATTGAAGAGATATGGAGAGAGTGGACAGCCTTGTCTTGTTCCTGATCTTAGAGGAATTCATAAGCCCCTATTTTAAATGGAGGCCACAGAATTTCTTGGGATCTCCCAGAATCAGCATCAATTCAAAACCAGTGTACAGTAGACCCTGGGAAGTCTGATTTTTCTTTCTCCTAGTGTAGGTCCTTTTGGGGAAGGACTGGGGAATGGCTAACAGTAAAACTCTTAGGTATTTTATCAAAGTCCTTCAGGGGAACTTGGCTGCCCCTTCATCTGTTTGTTCTGGGTCTGCAAACTGGATCAAGTCTGGAAATTGGTTCATGGACTGAGATTCCCTTTTCCCATAATCCAATCTAATATTCATTTGTTTGAGGACCTTTTTCTGTTTATACAGATCAAATGAACATGCAGTAGACTTCCGTCTTAGGGTTTCTGTTGCTGTGAAGAGACATCACGATCATGGCAACTCTTATAAAGGAAAACATTTAATTGGGGCAGCCTCACAGGTTCAGAAGTTTAATCCATTGTCGACATGGTAAGACATATGGTGGCATGCAGGTAGACATGGTGCTGATGAAAGAGCTGAGAGTTATACATCTGGATATGTGGGCAGCAGGAAGAGACTGAGCCACTGGGCCTGGTTTGAGCTTCTGAGACCTCAAGTCCCACCACTAGTGACACACTTCCTCCAACAAAGCCACGCCTACTCCAGCAAAGCCATGTCCTCTAGTAGTGTCACTCCCTGGCCCCTATAGGCTTATAGCCATATTATAATACAGAAATGTGTTAAGTCCAGCTTTAAAAGTCTCCATAGTCTATGCAACTCCAAAGTCTCTTTTGAGATTTATGCAATCTCTTAACTGTAATCCCATATAGAATTAAAATAAAAAAGCAAATCACATACTTCCAATATATAATGACATAGGATACACATCACTGTTCCAAAATGGAGGAAAGGAAGAATAGTGAGGAAATACTGGGTCAAAGCAAGATTGAAAAGCAATTGGGCAAACTCTAAACTCTGCATCTCCATGTCTGATGTCAAATTGTAATGTAAATATCTGATATGCTGGATATCTGATATGCAAACCCTTTGTAAAAGGGTCATTTCATACCAGAGGTCATGACTGTTAAATGGGCATATGGAGGTGGTCAATTTTATCACTGCATTCATTGTTCACTATTCTGAGATGCTAGAAGTTGGTTAATTTTATCTTGGAGCTCACTCTTCTTATTTACCAGTTTATCCAGAGGTGCTGGGAGCAACCACTTGGTGTCACCATTTTCCTTATTTTCCCACAAGTTGTCAGAAGTTTTATATAGAGAGTCACTAAGTCCATTGCCTCTTACAATTGGTGAATCAGGGTAATCAGATGGATTTGTCTCCTTCAGTTTGTAATATAATCCACACCATGGGCTTTCAATGCTCCAAGCTTCTAGGAGAGGCTTCAGTAATGTAGGTGTCAGCAAATTGGAAAGCCTATTCCAGATACTTACAACATTCATTCTTATACTTCTGTTGTTTTAGAACCACTCCGGGTACCAAAGTCTGTATCAGTTAGGAATCTCTAAAGGAACAGAGCTTACAGAATGATTTTTGTGTGTGTGTGTGTGTGTGTGTGTGTGTGTGTGTGTATGTATATACATATATATAGTATATAATACATATTATATATATGGGATTTATTAGAATGGCTTACAGACCATGGTCCAATTAGTCCAACAGTGACTAACTGTGAATGGAAGGTCCAGTAATCCAGTAGTTGTTCAATCCAGGAAACTGGATGTCTCAGCTGGTGTGTCTTTGGTATACTTGAGAATCCCCAAGTATTAGGCTCTAATGCCAGTGAAGGAATGGACTTGCCAGCAAAAATAAGAATATGCAGGCAAAGAGCAAGCTTCCTTCTTTCATGTCCTTCATACAGGCTGCTACCAGAAGGTGTGGCCAGATTAAAGATGGATCTTCCCACCTCAAAGATCTGGATTAAAGAGGGAAAGTGGGTTTTCCCACTAAATGATTTCAAATCATTTGAAAACCATTTTCACAGGTGTACCCATCTGCTTGAGTTACAAATTTCAGATGTAGTGAACAACCAAGAAGAGCCAAGTTAACCTGCTTTAAAGATTAGAATATTATACCTATTTTCAACAATTTTATACATGTAAACAATGAGTCTTGATCATGTCCACCCCCAACCCTTCCCCCATTCCCTTGAGTTACTCCCAACCTTCCCTTTATGTGCAGGTGACTATAGCTGTGTTGGTCATGCCATGCCCAGAAGACAGCCTTTCCCAGCACCCCACTCCATTGTCCAGCTCTGGTATTCTACTGTGATCACTCTTCCATGGTGTTCCCTGAGCTTTATTGGGAAGGAGGTTGATTGTATGCCCTACTTGGGGCTGAGCACTCAGTAGACACTTATTCTCTGTACTTTGACCAGTTCTGAGTCTCACTGTTAGCTATTGCAGAGAGAAGCTTCTGGCCATCGTTGAGGGCAACACTAAGCTCTCTCTGTAACCATAAAATATTTAGACATTTTAGCAAGACAGAAAATAGTAGAGTCTCCCTAGGGCCTGTGACCTCCCTAACCATAAGTGTTTGACTATGTTTATAGTACCAAGCATAAATTCCCTCCTGGGAGCAAGCTTCAAATCCAACTGAAAAGTTTTTGATTATCCCCATAACCATTGTGCCATTTTTTTCACTAGTGGGCACATTCTTCCTAAAATATAGGTGTTGTAGCTTACAGAGCTTGCTGTAGCAGCTAGGAGGGAAATTTTCAGATCAGTTTCAGCATGATTTTTCTATTTACTACAATGAAAATGAACCTGCAGCAATATGATCATATCATCTAGCTATGGAAGGTAATAGTGAATAATGACAGTAGCCTATTTTGGTGAGGAGGGGTGCTACATAGGCCTCCTAGACCAGTAACTCACAAAGAACCCACCCCTGGCACTGTGATTTTCATTTAATAACTCATGTCTTCTGGGAGCTGCATTGTCCACTCATGAATGGTATATATATATTCAGGCTCCTTTAAAAAACTTTTTACTTTGTTTTGAGGCAGGGTCTCACTATATAGCCCTGCCTGGAGTCAAACTCACTGGGATCTGTTTGCCTCTTTCTTCAAAGTGCAGGGATTAATGGCATGTGCTACTATGTCAGCCAAAACTCCCTTCTAAAAATTATATATTAATTTTTAGAATAATCTAAAATAATATTTTTATTTTAATAAAATTAAATACTTAATAAAATCTAAATTATTTTACATGTATGGGTGTTTTGTCTGCATGTTTTGCTGGTGTATCATGTTCATGCAGTGCCTTGGGCATCCAGAAAGAAGAGGGTGTTAGATACCTGGACTGGAATTACAGACATGTTAGGAGCCACCATGTGGGAGCTGGAAACTTCTGAAGAGCAGCCAGTGCGCTTAGTCCAGAACCAACTCCAGTTCTTGGGGATCTGATGCTCTCCTCTGGCCTCTGCAAACACTGCATGCACATGGTTCATGGACGTGTATGCAGGCAAAACACACATGTACATAAAATAAAAATAAATGAATCTTTTGTTATTTTTAATTATGCCCATATTTATGTGGTCATGTGCTGTGGAACTGCAAACTGAAATAAACCCTTTCTTCCCCAAGTTGCTTTTGGTCATCGTGTTTTATCACAGCAAAAGAAATCCTAAGATACATGGGAACTGAAATTACAAATGGTTTTAGTTTCTGTGTGGGTGTGAGAGCAGCCAAGTGTTTTTAAGCTGACTCATTTTCCCATCCCCTAAGAATCTATGAGAGAGAGAGAGAGAGAGAGAGAGAGAGAGAGAGAGTCTGTCTGTCTGTCTGTCTGTCTGAGTGTGTCATGGTATGTGCAGAGGTCAGAGCACAATTTTAGGGAATTGGTTCTTTTCACCATGGGATCAGAGTCCAGTGGTGAGTTTTGGGCCATTTCACCTGACCGAAAGGAACTTTATTTTTTGTTTGTTGATGCAAAGAGTGAAGTGTTGTCAGTCTTGTGGCTTTATTGAGAAGAAAAGTTGGGACTGAATAATAGATATAAGAGCCTTAAACTTAGATAGGATTGTTCAGATAATCAGACAGAGCAGGGATATACATAGCAAGACAAACTATGCAAAGAGGTAGAGTGCTATTATTATTGTCCTGAATAAAATACCAATACAGAGAAGGGAAGAGGACTTAATGAATGCCACTGAGCGGAGACTGGATGTATATCTCTCTGTACATGTGTTTAGATAAGAGAGGCCATGGGTTAAATTTTTGGCCCAGCAGCAAAAAATGATAAAGAAAATGATAAATGGACATGCATTTCAATGGTGGAGCACTTGCTGCCTACCATGAAGGAGGTCCTGGGTTCAACCCTCAGCTTAGAATTGGAAGATGAATATTACAAAGAGGTTGTTACTTAGAGCAGGCATAATAGACACATGCCTGTAATCCCAGTTCTTTGAATGCTGAACCAGGAGAATCTTCCACTGACTTGAGGCCAGACTGGACTACAGAGCAAAGATCCTGCTTCAGGGGCTGGAGACATTTATCTGCTCAGGGGTTAAGTATACTGGCTGTTTGTTTTTCCAGAGGTCCTGGACGAGTTCAATTCCCAGCAAACCACATGGTAGGCTCACAGCCATCTGTAATGAGATCTGGTGCCCTCTTCTGGTGTGCAAGCATACATGGAGGAGGAAAATTATACATAATAAATAAATCTTAAAAAAAAAAAAAAAATCCTGTCTCAAGAAAGGGGAAAACAGTGGTTACTATTGTAGTTTAAGTGAGAAATGTACCCCACAGGCTCGTGTATTTGAATACTCAGTCTGCAGTTGTTAGTGAGATTGCCCTGTAAGTATTACATAACAGAAAAGTAACTAACAGTTACTTAGGGAGTAACCTGCTTAATAAAGGAAGTAGGTCAATAGGGTTGGGCTTTGATGGTTTGTAGCCCTGCCCTGCTTCCCGATTCCTGCTTCCTGTCTCCTTCGTGTGTGCCATTGAGGTTGAGAGATAATTTCTCACCTTGCTGTGGCCACCTGGTACTATACTACTCTGTCTCTCCTGCCATTATGGACTCTCAATGCTCTGAAGCATCTCACATAAACTATAACTTGCTCTTTATTTTTCTTTTATCTATTTTATGTGTATGAAGGTTTTGCATTGTGTATGCCTGGTATGCAGAGAGGCTTGGAACTGGACTTACAGTGGTGAGCTGCCATGTGAGTGCTGGGAATTAAAGTCAAATCCTGAAAGATCAGCTTCTCTCAACCATCTTTCCAACACCTAACTTTGTTTTCTCCCCTCTCTATCTTTCTCTCCTCTGTCCCCCCCACTCTCTCTATTTCTCCAGTCTCTTTCTCCCTCCCTCTCCTTTCTTCCCTTCCTTTCCCCCCTCCCCTTTCCCCTCTCTTCCCTTTCCCCTGTCTCTCTCTCCCTCTTTCTCTATCTCCCCTCTCCTTTCCCTGTTTGAGAGTTTCTCTGTGTAACAGTCCTGGTATGCTGGAACTAACTCTATCACAGAACAGAAAGTTATTTTTACAGACACAAGGAGTTCACTGGAGCACTTGCTCTGAAAACATGAGGACTTCATTCAAATCCCTAGAATTCATATAAAAATGTAGCTATGGTCAGGCATGGTGACACTGTTATCCCAGTACTTTGGAAACAGAGGCAGGGAGATAGATCTCTTAGGAATTTCAACCCGGTCTACATATCAAGTCCCAGGGCAGCCAAAACTTCATAACAAAATAGTAAGATCTTGTCAAAAAGAAAAGAAAAAGCATGGCTGTATGATGGCTGTAACCCTAGCATTTGGGTAACAGAGGACAAGTGGATCTTTGAGAGCTTGCTGTCCTGCTAGCCTATCCCAAAAAAATAGTGAGCTTCAAGTTCACTGAGAGACCCTGTTCCAAGGAGAAATATAATGTCTTGCTTGCTCTGGCCTGTTCATGTGCACACATGGATGCATGTACCCACACATTCACATGTGTTTACCACATATAATATGACATATATATATATATACAAATAAAATAAAAAGCAGTAATTTTTAAAATAGTGAATGCCGCTATGCCTAGCATTAAAAAATAAAAACCATTTATAGTCTGCAGATCTCGATGTCTGTCTAACCCGCTGTGTCACAGAAGTTTCCTCTCTTCTGGAAGGCCTTTAGCAGAGCTTCTGTTGTTTGGGATGCTTTTGGGGCATGAGAAGCATCTGAGTCTTTGGGGCTGTAGCCAACTAAGTCCATCTAAAGCAAAATCTTGGAAGGGCTATTTTTTTGTTTGTTTGTTTGTTTTGCTTTGGCATCACATCTGTAGGCATTGTATTTCTGTTTCTGTGACTAGATACCTGACAAGAAGCAACTTAGGGGAGGATAAGTTTATTATTTCAGCTCACAGTTTAAGAAGGTAGGAGACACAGTCAGCATGGCTGGGAAAGCATGGTACCAGAGTCATGAGGCAGAGAGATGATCACATAGCCTCACCGGTCAGGAAGCAGACAGTCAGTAGACAGGATGTGGAGCCAGACAGACTACCAAAGTTTAGGATGTGCTTCTGGCAACTCTGCCTCCTGTGGGGCTTCCCCTCCCTCTTATAGGTTCCAAAGCAGTGCTGTCACCTGGGGATCAAGTGTCGAAAACACAAGAGCCTATAGGGTACATGTCACATTTAAAACACAGAATAAGGCCTTATTCTGACTTTTCAAAATTCAGTATTTCTGTAGAGTGCTCCTGAATTTCATCTGCCCCTGCCCCAACACACAATAATTGTGCTTTATGCTTAGTTTTATTCCTGCTCTGTCTCTAAATCATGGTCTTTCAAAAACAAAAGGTTGGTTTTATTCATATTCTTGGTCTCATAATTGCTTAGTATATACTAGGGTTTGTGGCTGTCTGGTACATGGGTTTTACTGTTTTGGGTCCACATTGAAGGTGTAATGGTGCCCTCATGATCTGTGGTGTTTAACTGTTTGGAGTTATGTTGTTTTGTTCATTTATTTTTGAGACAGAATCTGTGTAGCCTTGACTGTCCTATGTAGACTATGTAGACCAGTCTGACCTTGAACTCACAGATACCTGCCTGTTTTTGCCTCTCATGCTTGTCTGTTTAACTGTTTAAATCCATACAAATGCTAACACCCTTGGATGCGAGCTGAAATAGAACTTACTGTGCTGTAAAGTAAAATCAGTATGGTATACACCAACCTTGGAATAGAAGCTCTGTGCTTCTTGAAATTGGGGAGAGGATATCCTTTTAGGGTGTATGTATATACCACACAAGAGAGTTTGTCTATCAGGAACTGTTATGAATGTCCCAAATGGGAGTGGTGATGGTCTTGTTGCTGAAGCCAGCTCCTAAGGAGGTGTAGACTCAGATTAAAACAGGTTCTTTTCAATCTGGTGTAGATTCTGTGCTTCAGAAAAAATGGGAAAGATAGTGGATGAGTAAGCAGGTGACCCCCCCCCAAAAAAAAATTTGGCACATTTGCATGTTTTTAGACTATTTCCTAGGTGAGGAGAGTCTTCTGTACTAGTTTTACATAGGCTGTTACTGAAGAGCTGGTATTATGCCCTTTTTTTTTTTTTTTTTTGTTTTGTTTTGTTTTTTGTTTTGTTTTGTTTGGTTTTTTTGAGACAGGGTTTCTCTGTATTACTTTGAATTCTGTCCTGGAACTTGCTCTGTAGACCAAGCTGACCTTGAACTCAGAGATCCTCCTGCCTCTGCCTCCTGAGTGCTGGGATTAAAAGTGTGTGTCCCCAGTGCCCAGCTGGTATTATGCTTTTAAAACCCTTTTGTTTTCCTTCATTAGTTCTGGGGACAGAATCCAGAGCTTTGTGCTCCCTGTGACTGAACTATACTCCCAGCTGGGATTCTCAAGTGAATTCTCCATGGCAAATGCATAGTTTTGGAACCCAGTGAGCTAGCTGATGGTTGTGACTTTTGCAGTACAAACTTTTATTAATGATTAGGTGGTAATTCTTGTTGACAATAGAATTTAGGGACCCATTAAAAACTTGGCATGCATGTAAGCTGTTTGCTTGGGTATGTGTGTGTGTGTTTATTGATCTGCACGTGGATGGGTGCAAGTCATGTATGTGCTTGCATGTGAGGGCCAAAGGTTGATAGTGAATGTCTTCCTCAGAAATTGCTCTTCAGGGGTTGAAGAGATGGCTGATTTAATTAATTTTTTAGGACACCTTGGTGAAGGTGACATATAAAAGAAAATATTTATTGGGGCACAAAGTTTCACAGGGTTAGAGTCCTTGACCATCATGTCGGGCAGCAGCTTATATTCCGATCCACTGGTACAAGCCAGAGGGAGAGGGAGGAAGGGAAACAGAGATATAACTGGAATGGCATGGGCCTTTTGAAACATCAAAGCCTTCCCCCAGTGACAGATCTTTCCCATTGAGACCATACCTCCTAATCCTTCCCAAAGGGTTCCACCAACTGGAGACCAACTATTCTAATATATGAGCCTATGGGAGCCATTCTCATTTAAATCACTACAATGGCTCAGCAGTTCAGAACACTGGCTGCTCATCCAGAGGCCCCAGGTTTGGTTCTCTTAAAACAGGCAACTCCAGTCTAGGGGGAATCTGATATCTTCTAGCTTATGTGGCACAACAAACAAATGGTGCATAGACAAACATGCAGACAAAACGCCCATACAAATGATGAAGTAGATTTGAAAAATCATTCTCCACCTTTTGTTTTAACTTACTTATTTTGCAAGTGTTGGGGGCACATTGCCACAGAATGCATGTGAAGTCAAAGGGTAGCTTTCAGGAGTGGGTTCTTATTTTCCACCTTGATTCAATCAAGATCTCTCTGTCTCTGCTGTTTCAGAGAGTACTCCAGGCTAGCTAGCCCTCGAGCTGCTAGGTGACTCTTGTCTTGGCTCTCATCTCATTAAAGGAGTGCTGAGGTTATTAGCTGCATGCCACCACACACAAGACCTGCAGGCTTTAACAGTCAACACCTTTACCCATTGGGTAATCCCCCCTTTTCCCCCCCCCCTTTTTTTTTTTTTTTTTGAAGTATTAACTTTTTTATTGTTTTGGTATAATTTTGGATGATATTTAACTGAATATTTTGGACAATACATACAGGCAATACTACTTATGTTCTGAAATAAGCAATATAGAAAGAATAAAAATTGCTTTAAAACCAAGTTTCCCAATTTGTAATTGTGAAATACCAGACCCCCCCCCCCTTCCTTTTTGAGACTGTCTCTTACCAAGCTTGTAGCTCACTGATATGCTAGAGTAGCTGGCCATGGATCTCCCTGCCTTTGCCTTCCCCATGCCTGACCTTTCACTTAGGCCAGTGTGAACTCAGGTGTTTGTGCTTGTGTCATAACCACGTCAATGGCCATCTCTCCACCCATGTTTCTTTCTTTTTATTGTTCCTTGTTTTGTTCTTCCAGTGAAACTTCCTTAAAACAGTAAAAACAAAAGAACAGGGAGGACTGTTTGGAAAGTAGTTCAACTTGAATTTTCAAAACTTGCATTAAAATGGAATTTTATCTGGTTTGGATTTTGGTTTTATTTGTTTGTTAGAGACATCAAAAATCCAGGGCTTTGTACATACATACTAGGCAAGCCCCCCAACACACACATACTTTTTTCTTTTTGAGGCAGTGTCTCATGCAACTCTGGATGAATGGCCTGGAACTTAGACATCTGTCTGTCTTGCCTTCCTAGGGCTGAGTTAAAGCTCCCCAGTCTTACTACACACTTGACACCTTTTTCTGTGTTTTTTAGTTTTGTTTATCAGCTAGAGGAGGAGGGTACAGACATTTATGTAGTCAGAGAATAACTTTATGGACTTGGTTCTCTACCATTTACATTGATTTTGGAGATCACAGGTCATGTACTGCTGAGCCAATTAACTGGCCATGGTTTTCCCTCCCTCCCCCCCTCCCTCTTTTCTTTTCTTTCTTGGTTGTTTTTGAGACAGGGTTTCTCTGTGTAGCTTTGGAGCCTATCCTGGCATTTGCTCTGTAGACTAGGCTGACCTTGAACTCACAGAGAGATGCCTGCCTCTGCCTCCTGAGTTCTAGGATTAAAAGGGTGTACCACCCTTTTAGTTTTTGTTTGTTGCGACTAGGGAACTACACAGGATGTGAGCCATCAATGAAAAATGTGAGGAAATATGTCTGTAGTGGTCATAACAAAAGAAGGCTGCATCAGAACTTACTTAAAAGTTAAATAAATTCAGATCAGTTATCTGAAAACAAAAACTCCAAAACCATTGTGGATGGTGGCACATGTGTCCATGTATATTTAGGATATTGTTATAGACTATGGAAAGTACAACCAGAATACACAATGACAAAACATTCTTAATTATGGAGACTACAATGAAGGAATATTTCATTATAGAGGAGAGTGGTTAATAGATTTTTTTGACAGATACCAGTATAGGATCAGATAAGACTTTTCTTCAGAATAATTGTGTTTCTCTCTTAAGGTATCCAAGCCCACCAATGGGTTCTGTCTCAGCACCCAGCTTGTCTGCTGCAGAAGAAAATGTGGAATATGTACGGACTCTGTATGATTTTCCTGGGAATGATGCTGAAGACCTGCCTTTTAAGAAGGGGGAGATTCTAGTGATAATAGAGAAGCCTGAAGAACAGTGGTGGAGTGCCCGGAACAAGGATGGCCGGGTTGGGATGATTCCTGTCCCTTATGTTGAAAAGCTTGTGAGGTCTTCACCACATGGAAAGCACGGAAATAGGAATTCTAATAGTTATGGCATCCCAGAACCTGCTCACGCATATGCTCAACCTCAGACCACAACTCCTCTACCTACAGTTGCCAGTCCTCCTGGGGCAGCGATCAACCCTTTGCCATCCACACAGAATGGACCTGTCTTTGCAAAAGCAATCCAGAAGAGAGTACCTTGTGCTTATGACAAGACTGCCTTGGCATTGGAGGTAAAAATCTACCAAGACTGGCCTTTGAACATGGGTTTTAATTTTTAAGTTAGCCATCCATTTAAAGTTACTTATGTTCTTGGGAATTAGACTTCGGATTTGAAAGGATGCACTATTAATGTCTTGTCCTTTCCAAGTCACCATTTTAGTCTTGGTTTCCAGCCTGCTTGCTCTCTTTTCTGATCCCAAAGCCTCGTAGGTAGTTGATTTTCTTTCTAGCAGGGAAAATGATAATTAGGAAGACCAATTACCTAATGAACAAAATTAGCATTCAGAGATACAATACTACTGTATAAATCTGTATCTCCAGCATTGTAATTAAGGAGCAATATAAATAAAATGTTTCAAAATTTAACTAGGCAGAGAAATGAATTTAAAATATATCAATCCTTGTCTCAGATTTTGTAAATCATAATAGTATAAAATAGAACTTGAACATTATCAGTGTCATTTTGTTTTTATTTTTTTGGGGGGGGGGACACAGTTTCTCAGTGTAGTCGTGGCTGTCCTGGAATTCTATGTGTAGACTGGAAATCCTGAAGGTCAGCATTAATGAGGCTATTGAAGAGGCTATTGCCTCAAAAATTTGAGGTTTTGTTTTCTTTGTTTGTTTGTTTGTTTTGTTTTGTTTTTGAGATGTGGTTTCTCTGTGTAGCTCTGGCTGTCCTGGAACTTACTCTGTAGACCAGGCTAGCCTTGAACTCACAGAGATTCACCTGCCTCTGACTCCTGAGTGCTGGGATCAAAGATGTATGCCACCACCACCTGTCTCAAGGAACATTGCTTAGCATTTCCTTTTTGCTTAAGTGAAAACACCACCATAAAAATTTATAGTGCTGGTATTAAAGGCATGTGCCACCATGCCCAGCTTGTTCTATTTTGTTTTAAGACAGTCTTATGTAGTTGAGACTGGCCTCCATCACACTATGTAGCTGAAACTAACTAGATCCTCCCATCACTGTTTTCCAAGTGCTAGATTACACGCATGCCACCACTCTTACCAAAAAAAAAAAAAAAAAAAAAAAAAGTGGATTTAGGGATCTTTTCTTTTCACATAAGTGTGAAGGTGTACATGTATGTGTGTACACAGGTGTGAAGAAAGCATTGTGTGCTGCTCTTAACCATCTTGTTTTTTGAGAAAAAGTCTCTCATTGGCTGGTACCCACCAGTTAGGCTAGCCTCTGCCTTGTTTGTGCTGGAGTACCCAGCTTTTTTTTTTTTTAAGATTTATTTGCAGTGTTCTGCCTGCAGGCCCAGAAGAGGGCAGCTGTTCTCATTACAGATGGTTGTGAGCCACCATGTGGTTGCTGGGAATTGAACTCAGGACCTTTGGAAGAACAGCCAGTGGTGCTCTTAACCTCTGAGCCATCTCTCCAGCCCCAGTACCCAGCTTTTTCATGTGGGTTCTGGATATCAAACTCAGACCCTCATGCTTGCAAGACAAATAAGCACTTTACCGGGTGAGCTATTGTCCTAGCCCTGGCTAGCCTGGAATTATGTAGACAAGGCTCTCCTCCAATGTTAGACAGTCCTCCTTCCTCTGAGCACTAACGCCATAGTGGGTCTAGGAGAGAAAGAATGAGCAATAGGCAGATCTGAAAAATAAAGTAGGTTTTAGAATGTATTTTGGTTTTTGTCTTTTTACTGAGATATAAAGTACATACAGTGAGGTAATTTCTGAGTATTATTTAATAATGTGGAATTATGTATCACAAACCTCCACTCTTTTAGCTCTGTCCTCTGTAAAATGCAAATAGCTCTGTTAACCATCCTCAGTACATTGTTATGAAACCAAATGACAGTGTATTTGTGAAGATGCTTTGTAAACCTTAAAGTGCTATGTAACTATCACAATGACTATAGTTGGATATGCTTATCTAGTATTATTGCATGTGTTAGGAAAACTAAGATTAAGTTAGTAGGCTATTTTTCTGTGTTTACCCAGAGGTGGGAATAGGAGAAAGTTGAGAGAAAGCCCAGGTGTCCTAAAGGAAAATGAAGTAATGGAATAGAACTAATTGCTTTGAAAACAGAAAGTAACCCACAGTGTCTCTAGTTGAGGCTGGCCTTCAGTTCTTTTTGTTGTTTTCAAGACAGGGTTTCTTTGTGTAGTCTTAGCTGTCCTGGAACTGGCTGTGCAGACAGGCTGGTCTTGAACTCACAGAGATCCACCTGTCTCTACTTCCCAAGTGCTGGGATTAAAGGCTTGCACCACCACTGCCTGGGGTAGCCTTCAGTTGTTTCTCCTATATCTGTATATTCATAACACATACAGCATGAGTACAGATAAAAATTAGCTATAGTGTTATTGGAGAGATGGTTCATCACTTAAAAGGACATACTGGTCTTGTAGGAGACTGGAATGAAGTTCTCAACATCCATACTGGGCAGCTCACAGTTGTTTGTAATTCCAGCTCCAGGGGGATCCAGTGTGTCTGGCTTCTTCAGGCACTTGCATGCACATCCATAGGGAAAATAAATGTACTTTTAAAATTAACCATAATTCATTTATATATAACTTTCTGCTAATTATTCCTGGGCCAATTAACTTTGAACCAGGCCAGGAATAATATAATATCTAAGTGAGTTACACTTGAAAATTTGTTTCAGGGCCAAAAGAAGAGTGAGGACCTGTAGCTTATATCAGGAACCAGGACTGAGGAGAGGGGTCCAGTTGTGTTTAGAGCAGGAAAGAAACCAGAGTAAGAGCCAGGCAAGATGGCACTTGCCTGAAATCCTAGCACTCAAGAGGCCAAGGTAGGAGGAATGGAGGTCTTGGAGTCTAATTGGCTGATGAGACTTCCACTACCACAAAACAAGTGTGCTTTTACTCTCCCTCCCTCCCTCCCTCCCTCCCTCCCTCCCTCCCTCCCTCTCTCTCTCCCTCCCGCCATCCCTTCCACCCTCCCATCTATGTCTCTCCTCTCTGTCTCTCTCTTCGTCTTTCTCCCTCTCACACACACATACACAGAGGCATACCTCTTATTTAGAAATGGGATCTCATTATGTAGCTCTGGCCGTCCTGGAACTTGCTACATACACTCGACAAACTCAAAGATAATCCACCCCCCTTTGCTACACAAGTGCTGAGATTAAAGGCATGTGCTATCTGTCACACCTGGCTCTGTTATTTTGTTATTTTAGTGTTTTATGTGTATGGTAATTTGCCCATATGTCTCTTTTATGTATGTCTTTACATATGTACATGCAGTGCCCTCAGAAGCCAGAAGGTGTTGAGTCCCCTGGAACTAGAGTTACAGGTGATTATGAGCCTCCATATGGATGCTAAAAACTAAACCCAGGCCCTCTAGAAGAGCAGCTCTTACCATCTCTCCATCCTCCATAAAACCCATCTTGACTGGTCCACACACCTCACCCATAAATACTTTGGGCTGTTAATACCTTCCATTGTGGTTTTGGGTGTGGTAACACATACTTGCAATGCCAATACTAGAGAGATAGAGATAGCTAAACTAGTCAATAGGAGACCTTGACTCAGAGAAACAAAGCAAAGTGAAATACCATCCTGTTTGTATTGTTTACATTGCCTTTTGAGATAGTTGTTATTTCAGAATAAGACTTGTTAGGATGAAAGCTTTCATGCACTTGTTTGTTGAAGTCTGATTCTGTTTTGTTTCTAGACAGGATTTCACTGTGCATTCCAGGCTAGCCTCACACTCTGATGACTGTCCTTCTATCTCAGCATTCTTGAATACGAAGATTGTGAGAATTCACTAACCATGCCTGGCTTGATCTTTGATTTTAAGAGACTGTTTTAGATGGTGTTTGCTGTATGGCTGCACTCCTTGGCATGTGCAGAGTAGGGTTGGAGGTGTTTGTAGAGGAATGACCTAGAGGTTTGTGAGTAAGAGAGCCAGACTTAATGATGTATTTTTTAAGATAACACACATACTTGACCCCTCAAACCACATTTCTCATGATGCTGACCCAGCTGTCACCAAACCTTCATCATCACAGGCCTTATGTGGTACTTCACTCGAAGAATGTGTTAGTGTAACCCAGAAGACCTTTCTTTACTGCCCCACTGAGGCTGTTCCCTATAAACTGTTGGCTGTGACGTAAGAAAGCAATGATTCTCTACTTTTGCTGTCTTCTAAAAACAATTCTCTTGGGAATGTTGCAACTAGGTTATTAGTGAAAGTATTAAAATTAAGTTGAGGAAGACTGAAAAAAGTAGGGCAAAATGTGCCAGTCATTGGAACTTCCTTATTCCCTTAGGTAGTATCAAGCAGTAGTACCTGAATTATTTTGCAATTTGTGTTGTTTTGTTTTCCCTGTAAAAATAATTATTGAGGGTGGGAATGAAGATCAGCTATCAGTTTGATTTCCAACACTACAAAGTTTAAATAAATAAGTTGACTTTTAAAAGATTCCCTGCAAATAGAGATAGTTTAAAAGTGTTAGCTATTTTCCTCTCGCTTCTAAAGAAGTGAGTTGATTTGTAAGAGAAGTGTAGATATGTGTCCTCACTCCTTAACAGCAGAGCTAGCCAGGTCTGTATACCAACTACCTGAGGAGCTGAATCAGGATGATAAAAAGGTTAAGGCCATCCTGGGCAACTCAGTGAGACCTTGTCCCATAAAGGTAAAAACAACAACAAAAAGTTGGGATATCACTGAGTGGTAGTTTCAGTCTCCAGTGTGAAAGATAGGAAAGGAAAGAAGATAGCAGAGCTCTCCATTGGTCTCAGTGGAGCCATAAAGGGCTGCTAGAAAAGCTCATCATGCCACAGGAAAAGTTCCCAAACTAGGGCAGCAATCTAGCCTGCCCTTTCCAAAGATCTTGTATGTGGGTCTCTGTGTATGAGTGTAGTATCCCAGAAGGCCAGAAGAGGGTGTCAGATCCCCTGGCACTGGAGTTTCAAGCAGTTGTGGGCTGCCTGATGTGTGTAAGCATGCTAAAAGAGCTCTAATTAGAAGATAATAGTTGGAGCAAGAGTGCTGTTATTACAGAATACTTATAATCGAAGTTCCTTATCTGAAAAGCAAGATGGGGAAGTAGTATGGGCCTATTTTACATCCTGGCTTTTATGGGAAATTACTTAAACTCTCTAAGCAACCTGGCTGAAGAGTTGGTATTTGTCCATTAGCTATACATTCATATAACCAACTGGGGTGGTGATGTGTGCACCAAGGAGCTTCCCAGTGTGAAGAAAGGGAGAATAGGGAAGGAAGTGTAGGTAGGTGGTCTGGAAAGGCTTCCTGGAGGAGGTAACCCTTAGTTGAGTCTTGAAGGATAAATACAGCTAGCTGATAAACCAGAGAAGGCAGAGGAAAGAGGCTGCACGAAGGGCCTTGAAACACTACTGAGCAACCACCAGTAGATGAACACAGAGAGTGTGTTGGGTAAAGGGTTGGCAAAAGACAGCAGGGGGAGCAGGTTTTCATGTGTTATAAAAGAGCTAATGAGATTAACATTTTTCTTGGCATTGCTTTAATTTGAAGTATGAAACAAGCAGGCATTGTGTCTCTTTAGTAATTTTAAATTTCACAGAAAATGTTTTATTCCCTCCTAAAGATACTCTCACTCACATTCTAGTATGTATTTATTACTACAAAGAAAGGGAAGAGCCAAGTGTGGTGTAGACCTGCAGTCCCAGCACTTGGAGGTAACAACAGGAGCATCAGGAGTTGGAGTTCAAGATCATCCTGGGTTACATGAGCAGACTCCATCTTAGAAAGTGGTAGGAGATGGTGGGCAGAGAATTTCCTACCATGTGAATATTTTCTTGTTTTGGGTATACCCACTTACAGGTGTTTGCTGTGTTGAGTTTGTATCTAAATGGATCTTCAATCACAGTTTCCTATATGATAGAGGTTAAGAAACAGGGTTGAAGCCAGGCAGTGGTACAGCACACACCCTTAATTCAAGCACTTGGGAGGCAGAGGCAGGTGGATCTCTGTGAGTTTGAGGCCAGCCTGGTCTACAAAAGGGAGCTAGCTCCAGAACAGTCAAAGCAATACAGAGAAATCCTATCTCGGGGAAAAAAGAAAAGAAACAGGGTTGAGGCTAGAGTAAAATGCTTGCTTTGTGATGGGGAAGGCCTGAGTCTGATCCCTAGAATCCACATAAAAGTTGGAGTGGAGTCTGTATAGTCCCAGTGATGGGAGACAGGCAAAGACAAATGGATTCCTGGAAGCTCACAGGCCAGCTAGTCTAGTCTAGTCAGTGAAGGTCCAAGCCCACAAGAGACCCTGTCTCAAGTCAAAGGAGAAAATAAAGAATGGCACCCAAGATTGTCCACACACAACACTTTGTTATTCGTGGTGCTCTACAAGAATCGGTCAGGAGAATACATACAGTCTGTAGATGAGAGTATCCATGTCATAAACTTCAAGTAATACCCAAAGAGACTCAGATTAGCCTTGGTAAAAAACCAAGGATAAATGAAGTTGGGATTATTGCTTAGTGCCTAATCTAGCCTTCTCCCAGGTATTTTGACCTTCTACACTGTCCAACTCCACTGACCTTCCAGTCTGACTTGGATGCTACTTAACATGTTCGCTCCTCAGCAGATTAACTCTTTGATGGTGACAGGAACTTGGGATACTATAGAATTTATGGAGCAGTTTTATAGGGTGAGTTAATTCTGGGCTGTTAGTTTTATTAGTTAACAAGTTCTTGCATTCTGACTATCATAAGAAACCATCCAGTATATCTGTCCCCTTCCTGTGCTTATATAGCCTTGTTTTCTTTTATTTAGAGACAGGTCCTTCTGGTATTGCCCAGACTGGTTCTGGAATCCTGGGTTTGGGCTGGAGAGATGGCTCAGGTTATGTGCTATTCCAGAGAACCAGGGTTCAATTCCCAGCAACAACGTGGCAGCTCACAATTATCTGTAACTTAAGTTCCAGGGGATCTGACACCCTCACAAAGACAAACATGCATGCAAAACACCAATGCACATAAAGTAAAAAAAAAGGAGAAAATCCTGGGTTCAAGTCATTAGAATTATAGGTGCATACCACACCCAGCTCTAGAGACTCTTTTTTACATATGCAGATGGCTCTACTATTCCTCTGAATATTTTAGTTTTGTCTTGTTAACACTGTTTTCTGAAACCTTGGTAACTCTGAGTAGGTGTCTAGCACCTTGGTCACTCTCCTGTTTCTGGCTAACCATCTTCAAAAAGATTGGTGTGTTTTGTTAACGTAGGACCTTTATGACCTTGAACTTTACAGTTGAGGATGACTCTGAACTTGTGATCCTCCTGCTTCCACATCCCAAGCTGGGATTACAGGCAGGGACTTTTGTCTTAGTTGGGGTTTCTGTTGCTAAGATGAAACACCTTGATGAAAAGCAATGTGGGTGTTTGTTTCACTTATACTTACACATCACTGTTGATCATGGGAAGCAGTCAGGGCAGAAACCCATGGGAGAAGCCTGAGGTGGAGGGGTACAAGAGCTGATGCAGAGACAATGGAAGAGTGCTGCTTACCTATTTCTCCACATGCTTTCTTACAGAATCCAGGCCCGTTAGCCCAGGCATGGTACCACCCACAATGGACTGGGCCTTCCTACATCAATCACTAATGAAGAGAATGCCCTACAGACTGGCCCACAGTCTGATCTTTTACATCTTTTAGAGACATTTTCTTAATTGAGGCTCCTCCTTCTCTGACAACTCTAGCTTTTGTCAAGTCAACATAAAAACTAGCCAGCACATCTGGTGTATGTGGTTCTAGGAATCAAACCCAGGGATTTGTGCATGCTAAACAAACACCTTGTACCATCTCATAAAAAAGATTTCAGGAAGAAACATTTAGATCTTTTTACTGAAGTCTTCTGTACAACTTCAACTTCTCCTGATACTTTTTGGTTTTTTGAGACAGGGTTTCTCTGTATTGCTTTGGAGCCTGTCCTGGAACTTGCCCTGTAAACCAGGCTGGCCTCGAACTCACAGAGATCCACCTGCCTCTGTCTCCCAAGTGCTGGGATTAGAGTCATGTGCCACCAATCCCTGGCATTCCCAATACCTTTTGTTTGCTACTTGTTTTTGGCATTTTGTTCAGGTTTGGTTTCAAACTCACCTATAGAATTTACATCTTCCCTATTTGACACAAACTGTGTGACTTGACCTTATTTATTATTTAGTTCATATCTGGAACTGGAGTTACAGATGGTTGTGAGCTGCCATGTGTGTGCTGAGAATTGAACCTGGGTCCTCTGTAACATCAGGCAGTGGTCTCAACCGCTGATCCATGCATGTCTCCAGCTCATGTTTTTTGTTATTGCTATTTTATTTATTTTTAAGACAGGATCTCATGTAGCCCAGCTGGCCTTGAATTCATTGTATGACCATGGTGTAGACCTGGAATTATTGATCCTTGTGCCTCCTCCTACCAAGTGATGGGATTAAAGGCATCCACTGAAATTCTAGGTTTATTGTGATCTTTTTATTCTCAGTGATCTTTGAGCTCACTGGCATTCTTAAGATAAAATAAAAATTGCTTTTGAATTCCTTTTGTTGACATCACCTCCTTAAAGATTTAATTATTTATTTTATGTGTATATGTATATGCTTGAGTGTGTGTATTTGAATCACATGTGTACAGATGTCCATAGAAGACAGAAAAGAGTATCGGATCTCTAGAGGTGGAGTTCCAGGCAGTTTTGAGCAGCCCAGTGATGTAAACCAAACTGGTCTTCTAAAGAGCAGCAAGCACATGGCTCTATATCACTGAGTCATCTTGGCAACCTCTCTCTGGTTTATTTTTATATAGGCTGAGTTTTCTTGTCCCTTAGCCACTCTCAAATAATCACTCAGAGACTTATTAATAATTACAAATGCTCATCCAATAGCTCAGGCTTATTACTAACTAGCTCTTACAACTTAACGCATTTTAATTAATCAGTGATGGCCTTACCTCTATCCCATTTTGTATGTTCTCCTTCTGGCTATTGACTCCTCTGACTCCACCCTTCCTTATCCCATCATTCTCAGTTTTGCTTTTCCCACCTAATTTTATCCAGTTCTACTATTGGCCAGTCAGCTTGTTTATTAAACTAGTCACAGTGACAAATCTTCACAGTGTACAAAAGGATTTTCTACAGTATTTTGAACCCCCAGTATTTAGGTTATATCTGTTCTCTGAGTCTTTTGAAGTAGCTTTCTCAAAGCCTGTTGTGTTGTGCAAGTTCCCTTCAGTGACTGGCTAGAATTCTCAGATTTCTATTTTGTTTTCTTCATTGGCTAGAATTAAATTCACATTAACAGTGTTGTGACTTCATTTTGTTTGTTTTAGACAGGATATTGATATATAGCCAAGAAACCTTGAATTCACTAAGGATGTGTTTGTGTGTGTCCCTCCCTTTCAGGTTTGCCTTATACTTGGAAGGATTCTCCTATCCCACAGTGTCACAGCACTGTACACTGTGTGTAGCTTACAACAGCAGCTTCGTTTCTGCTTTTGCTTGCTGAGGTGAAGCAGTATGCCAAGCATAATGAAGTGTCTGTGTCTTAGAACGGTCTCAGTGTCCCACAGAGAAACACAAAGCAGAAACAGCTCAGCAAGGCAATGCTTTTTGTTGACAGAGTGGACCAGAACCAACCCAGGCTGGCTGTAGTTTATTACCCACGTTGTGTTGATTCTCCATCATGTTCATCATGAAGCCCCTGACTCAGCCCTAGAGGTCCAAACAGGGTCACAACTTCCTAATATAAGGCTGCTTTCCCTCATCTCTGTCACATTCCAGTAATGGGAAGCTTTTCCCCTAAGGCTCATCAGTACCCACAGGCTGCCTTAAGAGCCTTGGGTGTTGATGCTTTGGCGGTATGTGACTGTCCAGGGCCCATGGAATCAGCCTTTGGGTTTCAAATTCATGAGGACTGACCAGACTCTCTTACTTGATTCTGGATTAGGTCTTGCTTTATTACCCAGGCTGGTTTTGAGCCCTACTCAATAGTAGCAGTCAGCACAGGTGCCCATCTTACACTTCTGTCTTGAGTGTTATGTCAGTTCTTGCAACTAATTTTTAGAAATTTTTTACTGGCAAAGATGCTTTTTTCCATGATTACAACACTATGTCAGAAGCAAGACTGTTCCCTGGATGTTGATATAAACCTGTAGTCACTATCTACTGGAGGCTGAAGCAGGAGGATTAACAGTTCAAGGCTAACCTGGGTTACATGGTAAATTCCAGGCCACTCTGGGCTACATAAATATTGTGACCCAGCTGTCAGAAGAATAGATGTGTCTGTAGATACAGGTTCTCACTCTGGAGCCCATGATGGTTTCAAGATAAGTAGTCCTTCTGTATTAGCATCTTGGGTGCTATAATTACAGAGATGGATCATGCCCATTAGTCCTCTAAAAGATGTCTTTAGAAAATTCTTCTGATGCTAAAACCAGGGAAAAGTTCTGTGGGGAAAGCACTTGCCTCCTTTTATTACATGTGTGTGCTTAAGAGCAACTGAAGAAACTGGTGCTCTACCTTATACTGTATGGACCGTAGAGATGAGGCCTGTATCTGCTGAACCATCTTGCCACCCAGGGTCCCAACAGGGTCTCACTGTGCAGCCCTGGGTATCCTGGAACTCATGGAGATCTGCCTGCCTCTGCTTCTCACATTTTTTTTTTTGATATTTTTTTTTCTATTAGCAAATGATATTGTTGTTGGCTGATAAATCAGAATGAACTATTCTCCAGAGAATTTTGTTTGCCTGGGGAGGTAGCTCCTCAGGCCATAAAGCACTTGCCACACTAGCACAAGGACGTGGGTTTGTTCCTCGGAGACCATGTAAAGAGCCAGGAATGGTGCATGCATTTGTAATCACACTGCTAGGGAGAAGGAAATACTTGGATACCTAGGGCTCACCTACCAGTTAGCCTGGCCTAACTGGTGACCCTATGTCCCAATGAGATAGCGTGTATATATATGTGTGTGTGTGTCTGTAATACATGACATAGACATATATGCCAAAAAGGGGGGGAATGGTTTGGTTTTTTGGGGTGTGTGTGTGTGTGTGTGTGTGTAGAAATAGGGTACAAATACTCTTAAATTGATTTGGTAATTTTCAAATAGTCTACTGCCTTGGCCTCTTGTGTGCTGGGGTGTGTGTGTGTAGAAATAGGGTACAAATACTCTTAAATTGATTTGGTAATTTTCAAATAGTCTACTGCCTTGGCCTCCTGTGTGCTGGTTTGTGTGTGAGTGTGTGAGTGTGTGCACATATGCACATGAGAAGAGGTAGGCACATTTCACCATGCACATGTGTCAGTCAGGGTATAAATCTGTAGTGTCAGTTCTTCCCTCATGGGTTCTGAAGATTGAATTCAGGTTCTCAGACTTGCATGGCCAGTACCTTACCCACCAAGCCATCTTGCTAGCCCCTCATGGCTTTGCTATTTTTCTTTAAAAAAAAAAAAAGTTTTGTTTTTAATTAATTTATTTTTATGTATTTATCATGTTTACAGTGTTCTGCCTGCATGTGTGCCTGCAGGCCAGAAAAGGGAACCAGATCTCATTACAGATGGTTGTGAGCCTCCATGTAATTTTTGGGAATTGAACTCAGGACCTCTGAAAGAGCAGCCAGTGCTCTTAACCTCTGAGCCGTCTCTCCAGCCCCTTGATACTTTTTTTAATGAATATATTTTCCTTCACATACTATGTTTTCTATTGAGTAAATACCTTCAAGAGTGTATACTGCTTTTGTGGAGAACCCATGTCAGGAGCTTGTCAGCTCCGGGGGATCTGACACCCTTGTACTCTTCAGGCACCCATATTCTTGTACACATACTCACACACATGCAATGAAAACAATAAAAATAAATATTTGTAACAGTAAAGGGCAATGTGTCTGTGGTGCTGGTAGAGTGCTTGGCTTGGCATGCAGAAGGCACTGTTTATAGTCACAGGAGGGACTAGGTCAGGTGCTGCTTCCAGGCTCTGTCTAGCTTGAAGTGGCTTGTTTTTCTGTTTTATTGACTCTATGTATGTAATGTACATAATTGTTGCTATGTTGTTATCTAACATACTCAACAAGCATTGGCCACATCGCAACTACAGAATGTTTACTGTCAAACCGCAGGAGAGATAGGGAAATTACTTAAGGATATGAAGCTGCCTTAATGAAATCTCGTGGAAAGAAGTATAAAGAGTTGTTTTTCAGTGTCTTGCATACTCTATTCTTGTCTTCCTGTTATCTTTATCCTGCTGTATCCATTAGAATGTTTTATTAGACACTGATTTCACATCTCCCTCCATCTATCATTCTGTTTGCTTTTATGGATTGTTTCAAAGGGGTTGTTTGGTTAGTTGACTGTGACTTTTTGAGACATGACTTGATGGAATCAAGGCTTTGAACTCACTGTGAAGCCAAGGCTAAACCTGATTCCTTGATCCTCCTTTCTTCAGTAGATTATAGACAGACAGATGAACACACACACACAACACACACACAACACACCACAACATGTAACTCTGTGTGTGATTTTTTTTTTTTCTCCCTTTATTTCTTTTAACATCTGCCATTTCGAAATGCATTTTTCTTATGTGTCATTTCCTCTCCTGCTCTTTGTGGTGCTGAAACTCAAACACTAGGACTTGGGCATGCTAGACAAGCATTGCACCAGCAAGATATATGATATACTCCTACCTCTGGCTCCCCTTTACCAGTTTTATAGGACCCCTGTTACCGACAAAGTTGAAAAATACTAGGTAAGGGCCAGCCACATGGCTCGGTGGGTAAAGATGCTTGCTGCCTATCTTGGGGACCTGAGTTATTCCTAGGACCCACCTAGTGGAAGGAACTGACATCTCATAAACATTTTTAATATTTTATGGATATGTGTGTTTTTCCTGCATGTATATATGTACACCACTTGAATGTTTGGTGCCAAAGGTAGGCATTGCCTCCCCTTGGAAGTGGAGTGATGGACAGTTGTGACCTGCCATGTGGGTGCTGGGAATTGAACTTGGATCCTCTGGAAAAGCAGCAGGTTTTGTTAATAATGGCTGAGCTATCTCTCCAGACCCATTGTATTTTGAGACCCTATCTTTATAGAAAATTACAATAGGCAGAAGAAATTGGGAGTATCATGAACAACATACAGTCTTGGCACACATGCGGTCTTGTACCAACTCAGTGTTCAGTTATTTTGTTGCAAGTAGTGGTAGTTTTTTTTTTTTTAAAGCTAACCTTCTAAAGATCATAAAAACAAATTGTCAGAATAGTGAAGGCTAATATGTCAATGGTAGCACACCTTGGTTATACTTTTTTGTAATAATTATATAAATACAATTTTGAAAATCCTGATCAAATATTTGTTGGGCCCTGAGAGTACTTCCAGAGCTCTCTAGGTCCCCAAAATGCTTTGAAAACCTCTTTTGTTTTATTTATTATTTTTGGGCTGCTAACTATGTAGTCCAGGCTGGCCTCAAACTCAGAGATCCGCCTGCCTCTTCCTCCTAAGTGCTGGGATCAAAGGCGTGCACCACCACTGCCTAGCAAAGACCTCTTTACCAATAAAATTCCCAGCTTTTCTTAGATGCCTGTCCTCCAGCAGTGGATAGAATTCATATACCCTGCATTTTTTTCTTTCATTACATTTATTTGTTTATTTTGTGTATGTATTTGTGTAGCTCAGAGCTAAGGAAACCTCAGGTTGTGACTTACACCTGTAAGCTAGGCACTCGGGACTGAAGGGCAGACCAGCCCTCTAGTGTCCCCCACATCCACCCACTGCATCATGGATACTTAGGGGCCATGGTGAGTGAGGTGATGTTGCTGATAGAAGCCCCATTCCTGTGAATTGAGGTGAACAGATTCCCTTTTCCTGTCTTCTCCTTCCTCCCCTTCATGTTTTTGTCATTGTTTTTTGAGGTCAGAGGTCAACCTCAGATGTTGTCTTTATGTCCACATGGTGGCTCACAGCATCTGTAATAAGATCTGGTGCCCTCTTTTGGCAAGCAGGTATATGTGCAGACAAAACACTGCATACATAGTAAATAAATCTTTCAAAAAAAAAAAAAATATATATATATATATATATATGTCAAAGCAATACAGTCTCTTCTTTTGAGACAGAATCTCAGTGAAACCAGACTGTTCTGGCCTTGACCTTCTATATGCTGGGATTGTGAGCACCAGGCTTGGCTACTTCCCACCCTTCTGTGTAGCTTGACATGCACATGTATGTTCACCTATTAGTAACCACTGGGGTGATGACTGCTTTGTGCTCAGAAACTGTTTCACAGATACTTGCCAGCTGAGAGGTGTCCTAGGTACACTGGTGGCATCTTGTGTCTTTGTAGTACTTGATTTTCAGGTCCAAACAGTGAAGAAAAAAGGTTAGTCTTAGTCTTTGGATAGGTAGCATTTGTGGGTTAATGTGAACTGTCTTTCTTTTGTTTGCACAATGATGCTAATTTTGTCTTCTCTATCCCTACAGGTTGGTGACATTGTAAAAGTCACAAGGATGAATATAAATGGCCAGTGGGAAGGCGAGGTGAATGGGCGCAAAGGGCTTTTCCCTTTCACACATGTTAAAATCTTTGACCCTCAAAACCCAGATGACAACGAGTGATTGCTATTGCTGTCCCTGCTGCTGCTTTGTTCTGCCTGCCATAGTCTCCTTTGAAGTGAGAAGCATTCTCTCACATGCAAGTCACACCTAGCTGCTGGCGGACGGCTTTCCATACATTGGCGGGCTCCTGCATACTTGGAATGCTTCCAGCAGCTTCGTCTTGACATTTGTATCATAGTCATGCTGTCAAAGAGTAGCTGATTTTAGAGTTCTTGTGGATTGTAGACTGGAATGCCGGTGGAACCGCACAGGTAGAGAACTGAACACAAAAAGGGCCTCCCTTCTCATCACTGCCTTGCTTGTCACATAGAACGTGTGAGCCTGCTGGCGTCCACATGGACAGGGTTAGCCTCCGCAAGCTCTTGCCATTGCTGGGCCACAGAGCAGTGGCTTTGCCATCAACTTGTTTTCCTTGGGACAACAGAGGAAGTAAACTCCAGACAGTTCTTTCCGAACTTCTGAAATCTGGCTTTTTTCCACTTGGTTTTGTTTAGTTTTGTTTTTGGAAAACTACTTCATTAGTGTGATCTGAACAGATTTTTAAATAGTAGGTTGAATTTTTGTGATAGTCTAAGGAACAGTCCCTGAGCTTCCAAACTGAAGCTGCTGTATGTAACTAATGGAATATGAAAAGACACCCTGAAGTGGAGGCCTTTATCTTTTGGTTGCCATGACCCTGTGTACCATGTGGCAAACAGTACACACAAACCACAGTCATGGTGTGCCATGCTGTATGCAGCTGGGAAACACCAGGGTGAGCCGTGGTCTGTGGAGTCTGGTCAGAAAAGGGTGGAGCACTTGGTCAGTTCTAGCTAGCTTATCAATGAGTGCACCCTTTAAGAACAGTGGATTTACCACAAAGTCTTATCAGCCCTTCCTAACCTGACCCAGCCTGTCCCAGGCAGCTTGAAAGTGGCAGTACTGTGTGTTTTGTTCCACTAAGGCTGTGGAACAGTACACAGTGCTCCTAAGCAAAGAAAATGCAGACTCTGGGACCCTTAACCTATATACCATGACCCAATATGCAAGTCAGTTGGTACAAATGTGTGTCTAATCCCTTATCCACATGTGGCAAACCTGAGTTCTAGATTTTTTCTGTAGTATGCTGTTTCGGCTGACCTTGATGAGGACACACCTCCACATACAACACCACAGAAGACCCAGAAATGTAGCAGTGATTTAGTGAGTAGCTCCAGCATCTACACAAAAGCTGCAACTGTGAGCCTGGCTGTGCAGGCTCTTAGGCTGTAAGAACTAGTGGAGTATATTCAGGAGACAAAACTAACACAACCATTTGTCCACTATATTTATTTCTCTTAAAGTGTGTGTGTGTGTGTGTGTGTGTGTGTGTGTGTGTGTGTAATGTGTATGTTTTGGACATGGTGGCACACACCTTTAATCCCAGCATTTAGAAAGGCAGAGGCAACCAGGTCTCAGAGTTCAAGGCTAGCCTGGTCTATGTAATGTGTTACAAAACAGCCAGGCCTATAGACAGAGACTGTTTTAGAAACACACCTTCACCCCCGCCCCTCAGTGTATGGGTATTTCCCTTCATGTATGAATGTGCATCACATAGGTGCAGTGTCTAAGGAGGCCAGAAGAGGGCATGGGATCCTCTGGACCTGGATTTATTATGTGGGTGCTAAGAATTGTGCCTGGGTCTTCTGTAAGAGCAGCAAGTGCTGTTAGCCACTGAGCCACGTTTTGAGCCCCATCTGTTTTTCTTTAAATCAGTGCTCCATCAGGCTGATAACATAATAAAGAATGTTCATGTGACATAATAGTCCTTTGGGGGTGGTATCATCCATCATGTTTCCATGTCTGTGGCTTTCCAGAAAAAAGTAGTAGAGGTCAGTTCTTTTTGTCTCTGAAAGCTGCCATTTTTGGCAAGGTCTGTTGAGGGAACCCCAAACCCTGCCTAGAACAATACTTGCCTTGTGGCTAGTGACCCAGTTCAGCCCTATGCCTTTGGATACCTGCACTGAATACATGCCTTGTTCACAGAGGACACAAACCCCAAGGACTCACACCCATTGTGGGACTTGAACCTCCTGCCTTATACATGGTAGATAAACCCTCTGCCACTGAGTTCTTTTAAATTTTGTGATGGGATCTCCACCAATTGCCATGCTAGCTTCAAATTTTCCATACCAGCCTCAGCTGAAATTACAAAGGTTTGAGTCACCACACCCAGCTCTTAAGGTCTTTTGAAACTGCTTTTAACTAAAGTAGCTTGATAACTTTTGATTATAGCAGTTTGCTTGGCACAGGCAGCCAATTTTGAGAAGAGGGTTTCCCTTCTCAAGTCTGTTGACCAGCAAGAAAGACTCCATGTAAATTCAGAATCAAAATGCCCCATAAACTTGGAGTTTGGTTTCTGAAATCAGCTAATTTGGCCCATGTAAATGTTTCTATAGCTCCCTCAGATCCAAAGCTGAAAATAAGACAAGTTCAGAACTCTCAGGATATGTGCCAAAAGTAGTAATTTCCTGACTTAAATTTGTGCACTGATAGAAAGTGGCATCTTGCCTAGGTCCCACTCCTCTGGGCAAACCCTCGGCCTCAGAAGGGAATGTGATCTGGGGTTTTCCTTCTGTGACCATCATTACATGGTCTGCTCTGCTGTATTGTAGAGAGTACTGGGGTGACAACCCACTCACTGTGGCTGTTGTGTCTGAGAAGGAGACAACTAGGTAGTCTCGTCATAGATAGCTAGGCTGCAGTCCTGTTTCCTGGACAGAACCTCCTGCAGGAAGCATCCTTGTCACTTCTACGCTGCTTTGATACCACCTGTTGCAGGGTTACCAGGGTGCACTGGCTTTGGTCACCCAGACGCAGAACCCCCTGCTCACCGGAAGAGACTCTGTGCCCTCCCTTGGAGATGCACATCTCTGGCACTGCGCCAGCCTTAGCCTTCCTCTCCAGCTGTTTACAGACAAGATGGGCCAGGACTGATGGCCACTGCTCTTGTAACTTTTGTTCAGAATAATGAGTGTTTTTAAGGGATGATGTGTTCTTGTTCCAGGTGTTTATAATTTAATCTTTTAATACTATGTTCATTAACCTCTTAAAATGAGTGAATCCTTGATTGTTGTAACACAGTACCTAAGACTAATGCTCTCTGTGGACTCCTCACCATGGGACCAGAGAACCACATCCCTGGGACTGCTGCCAGTCTGGACACTGAGCTGCTTGTATATTCTCGAGGAGCAGGAGGACAGTTCTCTAAACAGGAGGAACAGTGGCCTTGCTTCTAGACAGCCTTCACTGTGTGTTTTAAAACAACATAAAACTCTTTTGACATGTGTAACTTAAAGATCATAAGTGTCAGGCAATAATATTTTCTGTGTAAGCTTTTAAAATTATTTTTGGGGATCATAGCTTGTTTTATTTTGTGCTATAAAATTAACAGTATTAAATGACTTATATTCTTAGAATACATTGAGTGTCTTTTCTTAACAGATTAGTGCCTTTTTATTTTTGTATTCCATTTTACGTTACTGGTCCCAGCATCAAAACCCTTGTTTCCATGGCCTGTTTGTACATTGTCTCAATAAAACTTGCACCAGCTGGCAGTGGCAGCAGCCTCGGTGTTTCAGTGTCTGCTCAGTCAGTCCCCACCAAACTCTCCCAACCATTAAACTGTGGCGGAGCCCATGGTAGTCACATAGACTCGATCATGCTGCTCCCTCCTGTCTTACCCAAATGGCAGCTTCTTAGTCTGGGAAGTAACTGTTCTCAGAATCTAGTGAGTGCTGTGGGAACTCCACACGTGGACTTAGCCTTCCTAGCAGGGGGCCGGGAGTTGTGCAGAAGACTGCTCTGCTCTGTTGAGTATCTGCTGAGAACGAACTAACCTGAGGACCTCAGTGGTCAGGGAAAGCAAGCCATCCTGTCTGCTGCCATTCCTGTCTGTATATAGACCTCCTTGTGAGCTTTGAGGATCTTGGGGGCTGGGGGACTTTTGTGTGGATGTCTTGCTTGAAATCCTCACAGATTGTTGGATGGTAGTGGTGGTGCATGCCTTTAGTGCCAGCACTCTTGCTTCCCAGTAGGCAGGGGCAGGTGACTCTCTCAGGTGGAGGGTAGCCAGGGTCACCTTCCCCTGCTGTGACCCTGTAAGCACATTTCATCTTTTATGTACATTTTATTCTTGTGCCTGTTTGTTTGTGTATCAAGAAATTCAAACCCTTAGACTTTGAAAATCCTCCTGCCTACAGATGCTGGAATTGTGAGCATGTGTGGGCAGGTGCATTCCAAGTCTCCACCTTAGAAAGTAATGAGAACCACTGTTCTGCAGGCCTGCACCTGAGGTACCCAGACCTCCAGCATCTGACGTTCACCCTTTAGACCTCAGCACTTTTATCCCCCACCAGCAGCTCAGATGGAGACTGGCCCTAGTTCTGACTGATAAGACGTGAGTGCTGGAGGTCGAAGTATAGTGAGGTTTTAGAACTACTGTGCCAGTGGACACCCGTCTCTGGCCCTGGCTCCAGAAATCTCTGAGCCAGGGCTGTAGTCTGTCTAATGCCACCTGTGCTGAAGAGGAGCTAGGTCCCATAGAGTTGAGACTGGCCTTGCACCCCCTTCCCCCCCCCACACACACACATACACCACCACACACACCATTTATTTCAGAGACAAACTACCAGTGAACCTTTTGACCTGGGCACCAATAGCCCAGCAGCATGCATAGAGCTGCCCTCCCCAACTTGGTACTGGAAACTGCTTGCTCCAAACCCCTCTATTGCACCCTTGGGTCACCTGAACCTGAAAGCACAAGTATTGCTGGCCAGTTCTTAAGACGTGCACATGAGGGGACACTTAGTGCTTCACATCTCCTAGACTCCAGAGAGCTACAGCTATCGATGGCTGCCCCCTATATCCTAAGTGTGGGGACAGAGGACCTCACATCCTGAAAGGGACAACCTGACCTTGGTCTGGAGTGAGGGTGAGAGGACCCCAGAAAATGTTCAACCCTTCTGGATGCTCCCTATTACTCTCGTGGGTTGGGAGTGGGGAGCTGGCAGGGTCTGGTGGTTGTGTTCGGGCAGGTAGCCCCTATTATCTGCCCAAATAGTTGCTTATGTCTCCAAAGCAAACCAGTCCCCAAGGGATGCTGCAATCTCAGTCTGAAAGCAAGTTGTTGGGACTAGTTCACTTTCCTATTGTTTTCTGTCTGTTATGTCCCTCCCACCTTTTTATGAAGCAGAGTCGCTACATAGCTAGCTCTGGCTGACCCAGAACTCACTGTGTCTTAAAGGAGTGCACCATTGCGCCTGGCTTTATCTTTTTTTGTTTGTTTTTGGTTTTGGGGTTTTTTTTTTGTTGTTGTTTTTTTTTTTTTTTTTTTGAGATAGGGTTTCTCTGTGGCTTTGGAGGCTGTCCTGGAGCTAGCACTTGTAAACCAGGCTGGCCTCGAACTCACAGAGATCCGCCTGCCTCAGATGTGGGAGCTGCAGCAGACGATGTAGGTGTAGGGTGACATGCCTCTTCCCTCCAGCTCTCACAACACCACTACACCAGCACAAGGGACTAAGCCCATCAGTTCAAGTTCCAGCCCTGTTACCTACCAGCTGTGTACTCTTGAAGGAAGGGGTCTGTCTTAGGGTCCATTGCTGGAACAAAGCACCATGACCAAAAAGCAAGTTGGGGAAGAAGGGGTTTATCTGGCTCACACTTCCACATTGCTGTTCATCACTGAAGGAAGTCAGGATAGGAACTCAAGCAGGACAGGAACCTGGAGGCAGGAGCTGATGCAGAGGCCACGGAGGGGAGCTGTTTACTGACTTGGCTCAGCCTGCTTTCTTTTCTAGGCAGGAGCACCAGCCCAAGGGTGGCACCACCCACCATGGTCACTAATCTGATTGATCACTAATTGAGAAATGCCTTACAGTTGATCTCATGGAGGCGTTTCCTCACCTGAGGTCTTTCCTCTGATGATCTAGCTTGTGTCAAGTTGACCACACCAGCCAGCACAGGGTCCCTAACCTCTTTGAACTTCTGTTTCCTCATCCCCTGACTAGTTGTGAAGAATCAGACCTGCTGGTACAAGACTGTAATAGCAGCTACTCCAGAGGCTGTGGAAATGAAAGCTCTAGGCCTCCCTGAACTACAGAGTCTGTTCAAACCAGCCTGGGCAACTTACCTTGTCTCAGAATGAAAAATGCGAAAACAAACTAGGCAGTGGTGGTGCACGCCTTTGATCCCAGCAGCCTGTGAATTTGAGGCCAGTCTTGTTTACACAGGGAGTTACAGGATACAACTCAGTTTTGAGTTTAGTATGAACAGGCCCTGGGCTCCTCCCCCAGCACCTAGTGTAGGGTGCATGCCTGAAATCCCAGCTCTAGGGAGGTAGAGGTAAGAGGATCATCCTGGTTACAGCAAGTCAAGGGCCAGATTAAGCTAAATGAGACACTGTCTCAAAAAAAAAAAAAAAAAAATTTCCCCACAGATCTTTTGTTGATCATATATATACCTCCAATTCTCAATTCCCACTCCACAGCTATCCCAAATGCCTAACATATCCCCCTGCTCCCTTCATGCACTTTCTTGGTTTTGGTTTTGGTTTTCTTTGGAAGCTACTGAATCTGCTTAGGGATTTAGCTCAGTGGTAGAGCTCTTGCCTAGGAAGGACAAGGCCCTGGCTTTGGTCCTCAGCCCTGAGGCAGACAGGGGTGGGGGGGAGCAACCTGAGTCAATTAGTGCTGCCTGTTGGAATGTTGAACGATGTGTGCAGGATTTGAGCAGGCAGCTATAGCTTCAGTGAGTTCATGACTGTCCGGAACACAGTCCTTTGTAGCGCTCCCCCATCCTCCAGTCCATACATTCTTCCTGCCCCCTCTTCCGTGCTTCTCCCTGAGCCTTGAGGAAGTAGGGACTGACAGACCTATTCATGGCCGAGCATTCAATAGTCACATATTCTCAACATTTTGGCTAGTTATGAGTCCCTTCATTAATTGTTGGCCTCTACAGAGAGCAGCTTCTCTGGCCACTAATGTGTATAAACATAAATAATTAGAAGGCGGTTTGGCACGTCCATTTAGCAATATAGCAGTAGCAGGATCTCTTAGGGCCCATGACCTCCCTGGCCATGGACTTTTAACCAGTTTATAGTACAGGCCTGAGTTCTCTCCTGGGGAGCAGACCTTAAATCCAACAGTACAGTGTTTTGTTACCCCATGATTTTTGTGCCAGTATTTCATCAGTGGCTGTGGTACTATAGCACGAAGTGTATAACACTAGGTGAGGACACTGGTGGCTTTTATTCCCAGTGGACAGCATAGTACCTCTCATCTCTGTGAAAGCTAGCTAACTCTGTTCCAGCTTTCTCTGTGCCCTGCAATGACATTGTGTTGTGTTCTCAGCAACACAGGTTTACCATCTAGTTGTGGCGGGCAACCAAGAACAGTGGCAATAGCCTATTGTTTTTATTTATTATTTATTTTGGTTTTGGTTTTGTGTTTAGAAGTGCATATGAAGTCAAATCTTTGGTTGTTTCTTGCTAGGGTAAGGCTAGAGGTACAAATGTTCAGTGTGCCTGTGAGACCAGCTGGTTTGAGGTCAAGGGCATCATGTCCCAGCAAAAGCTGCCTGTGATGGGTCTCAGCATCCATGGTAGAAACCACATTGCCTGCCAGACAAAGAAGATTGTCCTGCGCCCTCTGCTTCTGTGCCCTGGGCAAGACTCAGTCCCTAGGGTTGCCTTTCTTTCTGTAAAATGGGTTGGGACAGAGCAGGCAAGCACTGCTCATGCACTCCCGACAGACCTACGGGCTCCAAGTAACAGAAATACTTCCCTGAAATACTGCCACTGGTTTTAGTGCTAGAAGGACAATCTCTAGTAGACCTCAATGGCTCAGAAATGGAATGACAGCGGCAGGAAAGACAGTGAAAACATCCAGAAAAGTGGTGATCTGGCCTGGGCAAGCTGGCCACAGATGGACGGCTTCATGGAAGGAGAGCATCGTAACGAGTCCCTGGAAATTATCTTCAGATACTAGCAGGTTGGGAAAAGAAAATGTAATAAAACGTGTGGAAGTGGGGTGAGATGGAGTTAGGAGACTAGGGGGCTATGGTTTGGGTTTTCTTCTTCTTCCGGGACATTTCATACAGAGTTAACCTCCACCTCGCTCCCGCCGAGTAAGGATGGCTTGGCTACCCACACCGGTGCGCAGTGTCTCGGGGGTCTTGAGGGTCTCGTATGCAGCCCTGGAGCCTTCTCACACTCTGCTGCTGGCAGGTGACTGGAAGCTTAACGTTGACCCTACTTTTGCTGTGGGGCGGGGCGGACGCCTCGGGCTCGGGGCCCGCAGTGTAGCCGCAGCGGCGGCCCCGCCCCTGTCCGCTCCGCCCTGCAGGCCGGCCGCAGTCAGACGCGGATCCCTAGCGCCTGCCCTCCCGCTCGCCCACTCGCCGGCCGGATCGCCTGCGACCGCCAAGCCAGGTGAGCGCGCCTGGCACTGTCCCGCACGCGCCCCGCGCCCTCGGCCAGCACGCTCGCCGATCTCTACCCTGGCGGCCGAGTGGGGCACTCAGGAGGCTGGAGCGACCCTGGTCCTTGCTGCAGCTTCCCAGCACCCCTTTGGGCTGCCTGGAGCCCCCTACTTAGGGCTGGTCGGTTGGTTGGCCGCTGCGCCTGGCTGGAGAGGGAGCAGCAAAGAAGCCGGTAAGGGTACTGGAAAAGGCTTCCCACACTGAGGAAATTGCACGTGCCAAGGCAGGGAGAGTGGACAGGACGTTGGCGTCAGTCCCCCCTTCCCCCAAATGTGAATCACAAGATGAGGCGCTCCAAGGCAGCAGTCCACCAGGGCACCTGAAGCCACAGAGGGCTTAGACTAAGCAGGAATTAAAAAAAAAAAAAAAAAAAGCCTCCCACCCAACACACTCCAGGGACGAAGAGTGGGATCTGGATGGGGGAAAAGAAGCAGGCTTCTGGTGGCCTGAATCCAGGGGAGTCCTGGGACCCATGCAGAAGCCTGGGGAACCCTGTGAGGTGGGGTAGGTAACTCAACCTGCTTCAGGTTGCTGGAGTTCTTGGGACATGGACGCAAGCTTCTGGTGTGGAGTGTGCAGCAGGCAGTGTTAAGACTTTTCTGGGCAACAAAATGCAGAGGTCTCTCCCTGCAGGCCCAAGTAACTCTGTCTTTTGATTTGGGATGTCTGGCCCCAAGCTGGCCTAGCACATCATAGGTGGAAGGCATGGTCCCCACCAAATCTCCCACCAGGCAGGAGGCCCAAGGAGTAAACAAACCCCTGGGTACCTGGGAAGGGAGTGAACAGCCGGCTTGGACCCCAGGGTCACAAGCCAGTCTGTTTGTAGGAACTCAGGCCCAACAGGTGAGGCTGACACCAGGCAGGAAGGAGGCAGGCTGAGCTAGACACGGGAAATCAGGCCCTCTGGAAAGGCCTGTCTGGTTCCCAGGAAGAGAGCAAGGAGGGCAGCTACATCTGAGACATACCTTGGTGACCAGAGGAGAAGGTACACCTACATGGCTTTGGGTTCCTTCTCACCTGTAATTTGCAGCTACGATCAGGAGCCAGCAGTGGCTGGATCCTTCCTTTCTTCTTGGTTCCTGGCTCTTTCCTAGGGTCTGAACTAACCAAATGAGTCTCAGCACTTCTTCAGGGTAGACTTCAGAAAGAGTCTCCAGGTGAAACAAGGGCTGACTGCGGGGTAGAATGTGCAGAGGTCAGTTGTAAACAGGGTAGTTACACCTTTGTCCTGAGCCTTCCAAAGTCCACATCTTGCAGAAGGCCCACCCATGCCTGTGAGGGCACAGGGCTGCAGTGACTGCTTACCAGGTACTCTTGCAGCCTTAGAGTGATCTGGAGACCTCCATCTTAGGAGTTATTGGAGTGGGGGGTTGGGGACCACAAATAATCTACCTGCTGCTTGCCTGTGATGAGACCTTGAACCCCTGTCTTTATCCTCTGTGGGGCATGACCTCAGCAGTGCACAGCCAGCATGGGGGGTTGGAGGAACGGATGGCTGCTTGTCACAGGCAGGACTGTGTGGTTTGGTTTCCCTCTTCCCCAACCCCATCAGTCCTGGGCTGGCTGCCCGCTCTTTTCCCCACAGAGCTGGGTTTCCCTGGGGACCAGTGGCTTGGCCTAGCCCCATACCCACAGCCCCCTCCTGGCCACAACTCATGGTAGAAGGAGAGCCAGACCCTCCTGGACCCAGGCTCTCCCTGCCCTTCGGTCCAAGGCCCAGTAGTCTCTCTTCATTGCTGGGCTGGGAGCAAGGAGCAATGACTCCCTCGAAAGGAGGTAGGTGACTAGGGGTTGCAAGTCAGGTTAGTGGCCATGGCTGGAGCAAGACCTTTGTCACTCCCATTGGAGGAAGGGTTCCCTGGTTCCCAGGGTTTGGTGCAGACTTGGAGGTCTCCCCTAGGAAAATGGAGAGTCCAAAGTCCCTCCTGGGGAAGGAAGAGAATTCTGGGGACAGAGTCTCTGCAGCTCAGGTGACATAGAGAGTGGCAGACACTAACTAGGGCACTGAGGGTCTCCAACAGTGCATGCAAAGATGAGTATGAGGTTCCTATGCCTGGAAGCCTCACAGGGAGACCAGTGCTATCCAGAGTACCCACACACAAGTTCTGAGCTCCCCTAGGACTCTCCAGGAGCCCCCACCACACCTGTACCAATGTTCCATCTCCCCTGCAGGTAATGAGACTGTCCAGCTGACATGGCAGCTTCAGCATCTCTGAAGACCAAAGGGGGTCTAGTCCTGCAGGGGACATCGTAGACCTTGGACAGCTGGACAGCTTGCCATCTGTGCTTCCGCTAGCCAGGCCAGATCTCAGGCTGTTCACCATGGGTGGCTGCTTCTCCAAGCCCAAGCCAGGTACCTCCCCCTTTCTGACAACCTCCCCCTCCCTCTCTGCACTCCACCAACCTCCAAAGTAGGTCAGGCTAGGCAGGAGCACAGAATGCTAATGCACTGTGGGCAAGAGTGGTGAAGGCCTAGGAAGGCTTCCCTGAACTCTCACATAGCAGCCCCTCTTTATTCGAGGCTTTGTGTGTTAGTGGTGGGGACAACAGCGGATCCTTCTTAGAAAGTGAGGTCTAGAAGGTTGGGGGAAGGGCTACTTCCTCCACTGCAGGAGAGGAAAGGCTCCAGAGATGTTCTCAGCTTCAGGGTGACCTCTTTGAGTCTCAGTTTCCCTCTGCAAAATAGGCCTGGACATTGACCTCTCAGAGACTGGCAGGGTATGACAGGCGGTATGACAGGCAGGTCTCTTTACTTACCTCTTCTCATCACTGTATGCTCTCCCATGCCATCTCTGGGCCTCATCTCCTTTTTGTTTTTGTGTTTTGAGACAGGGTCTCACTGTGTAGACCAGGTTGGTCTGGTCTCAGACTTAAAGAGATCCTCCTGCTTGTGCCTTGCAAATGCTAGGATTAAAAGAGTCCACCATCATGCCCTTCTGTCCTTTCCATTTATATAGAAAATCCTGGCTCTGCCTAGCCCTAGAAGCTCCAGCCAGAGGTAGGCTCATTCCAAGCACTAGAGAATTTGGGATCTGCCCTGCCATCAAACTCCTGTCTTTGGGTTTGTCCCCCAGTCCACACATTCCTTCTTTCCTAGTCATAGCAGCCAAGAAGCAGGACCTGTAGCCTTGACAGGGCTCCAGAGCGCTGTTCCACCCACCTCTACCCAACTTGCCCTGGCTGGCACACTCTGCCAGCTTGTATAGCTCTCCTTACCTGATACCCATCATCTCGGTTACCTTGGGACTCAGAAGGCTTGGGGGAGGGAACAAAGCTGTGACCCACTGGTGTGGTGTTGAGGACAACCATTCCTTGCCTGAGTCTGTGCCAGGTCCCTCAGCCTCTGCCACCGGCACCCACTGTCTTTGTCTCTCTCTCCCTTCTCAGAGTAGACAGGGATGTGCCAGCTAGATTCCACGTCGGTCACATGCTGGGTACCTGTGGGACTGCTTGGTTGGCAGGAGACCAAAGAAACAAAATACCTTCTGCATTTTCCTTTAAATAACCCCAAAGAGCTGTTCTAACCACGGTACCCCTGACTCTTGCACTTCAGATCTAGAGCGAGCCATTGTCCCCTGACCTGTCACTTGTCTGTTGCTTTGTTTTGTGATTTGTTTTTTTTTAAAGACATGCTCTCATGTAGCCTAGGCTAGCCTCAAACTCATTGTGGAGTTGAGAATGATCTTGAACTTGTGATCTTCTTACCTCCATCTCCTTCCTTCTGGAATTACAGGAATGTCCCATTAACTATTAATTTTATTTAGTACTAGGTATAGAACTCAGGACTTTGGGAATGCTAAGCAAACACTCTACAAACTAAGCTATAGCTGTAGTTCCTTTTTGATTTTTTAAAAGTTATTTTTATTACTTTAAATTGTATGTGTGTGTACATGTGCGTGCACATAGAGCAGGTGTGTGTGTGCACACAGAGCAGGTATATGTATGTGCACACTGCAGGTGTGTGTGTGCGTGTGCACACAGAGCAGGTGTGTGTGTGCACATGGTACAGGTACGTGTGTGTGCACATAGAGCAGGTGTGTGTGTGCACACAGCAGGTATATGTGTGTGCATACTGTAGGTGCATGTGTGTGCGCACTGCAGGTGTGTGTGTGTGCACACAGAGCAGGTGTGTGTGTGTGCACACAGAGCAGGTGTGTGTGTGCACATGGTACAGGTGCGTGCATAGGTGTGTACACAGTTCATGTGTGTGCACATAGTCCAGGTGCATGCAGGTGTCAGAAGAGTCAGACCCCCTTGGAGGAGGGTTATAGGCTGTTGTTAGCAACCTGATTTGGGTGCTGGATCTCAAGCTGGAAGATTGGTATGTGCTCCAGCTCTGGGTTTGTTTTGTTGTGTTTTCTTTTTTTTTTTTTTTTTTTTTTTTTTAAAGATTATTTATTTAGGATTTTCAGGACAGAGTTTCTCTGTGTAGCCCTGGCTGTCCTAGAACTCACTCTGTAGACCAGGCTGGCCTCAAACCCAGAGATCTCTCTGCCTCTGCCTCCTGACACTGCCTGACTATTTCTATTTTATGTATGATTGTTTTGCCTATATGTATGTAAGTGCATAGCATGTGTGCAATGCCTGTGGAGGCCAAGACAGTGCATCTGATCTCCTGAAACTGGAGTTACTGATGATTAGTTGTAAACCATGGTGTGGGTGCTGGAATCAAACCCTGGTCCTCTGCAAAAGCAGCAAATTCTCTTGACCTCTAAGCCACACACACACACACACCCCGCAATCCCCACCCTGCACATGCACATCCCTCCCCCCACACGCCCCGCTTTCAAAAACAAAAAAACAAAAAAACAGTTCTACTATATAGCCCTAAATAACCAGGCTAGCCTTGGAAATGCTGTGAGGCTCCCACAGGCTGGGATTACAGGCCTTAGCCATCACACTCAGTTTATGTTTTTAAAACTGTATTTTAAGGAAGGAGAGGTTTATTTTGGTTTATAATTTGAGGGAACACATTGTGTCCTGGTGAAGGCCTGGCTGCAGGTGGCTTTGTGATTGATGATGGGAACCTTCAGCATCTCACTGTATCTTTATCCCTTTCTCTAGAATGTTACTGTGTTGCTCTGGCTGGTCTCATAGTGCTTGGCTATTCTCACTACTCAGAGGCAATGTTAAAACTTGGGCTTTTGCAGGCTTTGGTGGCACACGCCTTGTCTTTAATTCCAGCACTCAGGAGGCAGAGGCAGGTAGATCTCTGTGAGTTTGAAACCAGAGCTAGTTCCAGGACAGCCTCCAAAGCCACAGAGAAACCCTGCCTCAAAATAAAATAAAACTTGGCTTTGTAGCCTCCTACCTGTGTGACCAGAGCCTGATTACCCCTCTCTGGTCCTCCATGTCCTCATGTAGAAAGTGGGAGTGTGGTAGCTGTGCCTGCGTCTGACCCTGGCATGCCCACGTGCAGGTGTGACTTCTTTCTTCCTCTCTGAGGTGAATTCTGGGTTCCATCAGCAGGCTCAGGCCCCTGCTCCAGCCAGGGGTGGGGCTCAGGAAGTTTCAGGATGGGCATGAGAGTGAGACATGGACACTCAGCTGAGGTCAGCAGGGCCCTCTCTGCTGCTCTTCACAGCAGCATCTTAATGTTGTCAGCGTTTGGCCTCCTGAGTCCCACCTGTTGTGTTCTGAAGGGTCTTTGTTTTTGAGACAGGCCTCTTAGTGTAGCTCTGGCTGGCCTGGAACTCACTCTGTAGACTATGCTCATTTCGAACTTCCGGAGATCTTCCTGCCCCTGCCCCCTGAGAACTGGGATTAAGGCTACCCAGAATCATTCTGGCAGCTCTTTCTTCTTCCTAAGACTTTAAGTCAGTTGCTTACCTATGTCAGAACTGGTAGAAAGTGACCTGAGGCAGTGGCTCAGTAAATGAGGAACCCACCACACAAGCATCCGGATGTGGGTTTGGATCCCCGGGACCTACATGAAAACCAGGTGTGGTGTTGTGCACCTGTAATCCTAGTATTGGGGGTAGGAGGCATGTAGCCAAGTAACCAGTCACTGAAGTCTGGATTCAGTGGGAGAGGCTGTGTCAAAAAGAGAGAGAGGAGGAGGAGAGATGGAAAGCAATAGAAAAACACTCCTGACACAAGATGCTAGCCTTCATGTTTACACACAGATAGGCATGTGTGCATCCCTCCATATTACATACACAAATCTACCCACATCCTGAGTGCCTTCCCACATGCTATTTAAAAAAAAAACAACAAACAAACAAACAACAAGAATAGGAGCACAATTCTCTTGATCTGGCTATCTGCCTTTTATTATTAGGCTTTTGCTTTTTTACCATGGCTGCCAGGAAGCTCAGAGCTAGCTAACACATCTCTGTTACCAGGGCTCATACTTGTAGCTCAGTAGAGTGAGTGTCAAACATGTGAAAAGTCCTGGGTTCAGCGCCTAGAACAAAAACCAAACCAAGCCAAATAAAAATCCTGAGAGCAGTTTCAAAACTGGAACTCTTGTTCTGCTTAGATACATGATCAGCAAATGGGTAGGTAGTTGTTCTTCATTCTTCCTATCCCATTTTTGAAGCGGGGTCTCACATGGTAACCCAGGCTGGCCTAGAGTTCACTGTGGAGCCAGGGTAGCTCCAAGCTCACCACAGTTCTCTACCGCAGGCTCCCAAGTGCTGCAATTACAAGTGTCAGTCACTACTCCAGGCAGTTTATCCCTGAGTGATGCGAGACACAGAGCTAAGTGTGGCTCTATCAGTAGTGTCTGCTATCGCCTGGTCTCTCATTTTGTGACTCAAGTGTCTTGAGGCCCAAGAGGCGATGACAGTGTCTGGTGGGCTGATGGGATCAAGCAGTGTCCTCCACCTAGCCTTCCTTCTGCTTCTTCTCCTGACTTCATGATTCCCCAAGAGAACATCAGGGAGCAAGCTTGGGGCTCTGTGGAAGGAGGAAAGGCTAACAGCTTGACTTGGAGGCTCTCTGCGCCCCTGCCCTGCTGTTCCTATGGACCTCCCACAGCTCTCACCACTAATGTCAGCTGAGCCTGACATATTTTTCTTCTTAACTCTTCCAAAAACATTCTAACACCATTACATAAAGTGTGTTAGTCCCCACCCCCACATGACTGCCTCCACAGTATGACTGTGTCCTCTCCACCATGCCTAGTCAAGGAGCTGCTGTTTGCCTTTGTCCCCTGCAGAGCTGGGCCTGAGTAGGAAGCTGGGTTGCCTGTCTGTGGAGGGGGACTTGGCTCAGCATGGAAGGTTCAAGGACCCATTCAGGGCCTATAGAGCCAGAGGATGCAATGACTGGAACTGTACCTGAGTGTGAGCTAGCCACTGTTGGAGGGAGGAGGGTCCAGGGCAGCAACAAGTGCAGATATGGGCCAGGAGGCATGACTCAGCAGCTGGGCTGGTCCTTATAGTCTGTTTCTGTGGTGTCAGGTCTAAGGTGAAGGGGTTCAGAGGTAAAAGCTAGAGAGAGGCTTTGATGCCTGGGGGATGCAGAGGAGAGCCACCTGCTCCCCCAATACCACATGCTGTGCCAGGGGCTTAGCTTCCTCCTCCTCCCTACTGTAGCAGCCCAGGAGACCGGATTATGGCTGCTCAAAATTCTGTTTATTGTTCCCTTCTAATTAAAAAAAAAAAAAAAACCCCAAGCATGTCATGGGGATTTTGGGAAATGCAAAGAAGTTCAAAGAAGAAAATGTCAATCTACAGATACCTATCCCCTCTACCCTGGAGTAGGCCCAAGGCCCTGTACAGATTCTGTGTGGTAGCCATGGTAGCCATGGCCTGCTTCTCTGTGCTGCCCATACCTACCCGCAGTGGTTTCACTGTCAAGGCTACAGACCCTGTACACAGAGACATCAACTAGTGGGCTTTGGTAAATGCTGAATGAATCCCAAACTGATGGACACAGCTATATTAAGAAGTTGAAAGGCAGCTGGGTGTGGTGGTGCACACCTTTGAGGCAGAGGTAGGCAGATCTCTGTCAGTTCAAGGCCAACCTGGTCAGACTGAGTTCCAGGACAGCCAGAGCTGTAACACAGAGAAACCCTATCTTAAAAACAAAACAAAATTCCTGACCCTCTTGTCTCTGCCTCCCAAGTATGGGTATCACAGGTATACACGACTATGCCTTGTTCTGGCTTTTAAAACATTAATTTATTGTTATTATTGTTTATTTCTGAGGATGGAATCTTGAGCCTGTGCTTCACATGCTCTGAGCCACTGCACAATAGATGTCATTTCCTTCTAGATTTATTTTTGCTATTTTATGTGTTTGAGTGTTTTGCCTACATGTTCATCTATGCATTACATCTGTGGTTGGTGTTGAAGGAGGTGGTGAGCCTCCCTGTGGGTGCTGGGAACCGAACCGAACTATGCAACAACAAGAAGTGCTCTTAACCACTGAGCCAACTCTCCAGCCCTAGACAGTCATATTTTCTTTATTTTTAATTTTGAAAAGAAATAAACGTCTCGAGCTTGAGTAGGTAGTACCTGCTTATGAGGTCAAAGTAGGAGGTCAACTATATAAGACCATCTAAAAAAACAAACAAACCAAAACCCCCAAACAATACAACATATTCAAAGCTAATGGGAAAGTTCCAAGGACAGTGATTCTTGTCTCATTTTTTGACATAGGGTCTCACTTTGTTCTCTAGGCTGGTCTGGGACTTGTGAAAGTCCTGCTCAGCCTCTGGAGTGCTGTCATGGCAAGTGTGAGCAAGCCACTATGCCCAGGGAACTCTGTTTCCCCTTGCCCAGATACATGCTGTGAACTGAGCTGCAAGTGTGTCTCCAAGTAGGGACATCGTCTTTGTCCATCATTGTATAGATGAGTTGGGTGTGGAGGGTTTTTCCTCCAGACATTTCTAGAGAAACTGGCTCCAGTGTGAAGAGCTGTGTTCTGTGAATCCTTCTGTGACTGCCATTGGGAAAATAAAGGTTTCTGGGCTAACCATTGCTCAGTGATAGAGTACTAGCCTGGCCTGAGGCAGTCATTGAGTTCTTCAACAAGAAGAAAATATGAAAAAGTTGACCTGTGGGTGGGAACAGAGCTGGTTCAGTTACGGCTCATGGCTGCTTTGTCCACAGTGGAGCTCAAGATTGAAGTGGTACTGCCTGAGAAAGAGAGGGGCAAGGAGGAGCTGTCGGCCAGTGGGAAGGGCAGCCCCCGGGCTTACCAGGGCAACGGCACAGCACGCCACTTCCATGCTGAAGAGCGCCTGCCCACCCCACAGCCCTACCCCAGCCCTCAGGACTGCGTGGAAGCTACTGTTTGCCACGTCAAGGACCTCGAGAATGGCCAGTGGGTGCTGGGCTTCGAGGGTGGTGTTAGGGCCTGAGGTGGAGGGCATGGGTTTGGGCTGAGGCAGTGATCTAAAATGGGCTGTGGCTCTCTGGGAGTTGCTGTGTGCTTCTCAAAGACAGGACACTGGGGAGGGGGTGCTTGCAGGAGGATGAGACTAGTTTCTGGCTTGACCTCTGACTGATCACAGCCCCTCCCCAGGATGCGGGAAGTGGAGCTGGGCTGGGGAAAGGTGTTGCTGGTGAAGGATAATGGGGAATTCCATGCCCTGGGCCATAAATGTCCTCACTATGGAGCACCCCTGGTGAAAGGTGAGAAAGGGTTATACCTGGGATACAATAATCCATGCCAGTACAGGGATCCAGCAGGCCCCAGGGCCCTTATCTGTTTGTGGGGTCTCCTGGGTTGGGGAGAGGTCCAGCAGGATCCAGCCCTATAGGAGCCCTAGAGAGCAGTCTCTGTGCATGGCTCTAGCCTAGTACCCATTTGCCTCTCCAAGGTGTACTGTCCCGAGGCCGCGTGCGCTGTCCATGGCATGGTGCCTGCTTCAACATCAGTACTGGGGACCTAGAGGACTTCCCAGGCCTGGACAGTCTGCATAAGTTTCAGGTATGGTGGGAGTCTGTGGTGTGGAGACAGGACTGAAGCTTTTGAGGTTGATGCTGATGCTGTCTGTCCTTCCAGGTGAAGATTGAGAAAGAGAAAGTGACTGTCCGGGCAAGCAAGCAGGTACCAGGGTGGCTCACTAAGGCCCAGGTTTGAGTGGAAGGGTTCAGAGCAGGTTGGGAGGATATCTCAGGTAGAGAAGAGCATGTTCCAAATCCCTGTGGTAGAAGGGAGCCTGGCATAGGAAGAGATGCAGGATTGCAGGGAGGAGATGAGGCTGGGCTGGAACCTCAGGAGCCAAGCTCCCAGCTTCTCTTCCCCCTCCCACACTCCCAGGCCCTGCAGCTGCAGCGGAGGACAAAGGTGATGGCCAAGTGCATATCTCCAAGTGCTGGCCACAGCAGTAGCACCAATGTGCTCATAGTGGGTGCAGGTTGGTGTTGGGAATAATGAAGGAAAGGGGAAGCTTGGAGGGTAGGAAAGACCTTGGCCTTGGTCTATGGTCCTGTCCCTCAGGTGCTGCTGGCTTGGTATGTGCTGAGACACTGAGGCAGGAGGGCTTCTCAGACCGGATCGTCCTTTGCACACTGGATCGACATCTGCCCTATGACCGGGCCAAACTCAGCAAGGTGGGAAGAGGGCAGCACCTGGGTCCCCATTTCTCCAGGTCCCTGTCACATCCTTGTGGAGCCTTGCCTGTCACAAATTAGAGGTCTAGCTAACCGTTTTCTCCAGTCTCCCAGGCTAGTTTGTGGTGGTCCCAAGAGATCTGGGTTTGTTGAGTTCTGTCCTGTGATCCCCATGTGACCCAGAGTGGTCCCACCTTCCCTGGGTTCTGTGTCCTCTTCAGTAAAAGGGAACATACCTTTCATCTTAGCACTTGGTAGGCAGAAGCAGGTTCATCTCTGAGTTTGATCTTCATAGCTGGTTCCAGGCCAGCTAGAGCTACAAACTGAGACCCTGTCTCAAAAAAAAAAAAAAAAAAAAAGATAACCACCATCTCACCACCTGGATTTGACTCATGACCCATGTTCCTCAGTCCCTGGATGCACAAGCAGAACAGCTGGCCCTAAGGCCTAAGGAGTTCTTCCGGGCCTATGGCATCGAGATGCTCACTGAAGCCCAGGTACGAGGGGAAGGGTGGAAACAGGCAAAGAAAAAGCTTGGTGCATGCCTTTAATCCCAGCACTCGGGATGCAGAGGCAGGTGGATCTCTTTGAGTTCCTGGACAGCCTGGCCTACAGAGTGAGTTCCAGGACAGCCAGGACTACACAGAGGAACCCTGTCTTGGAAAAACAAACAAAAAAGAAGAAGAAAAAAGCTTCAAGGGACCAGAAATGACATGAGGCCATGTGTATCCCTGGGATGTGGTGGTTGCTCAGCCCTTGTGTGCTGACCTGGGACCCAGGACTGAGCCTTCTTCCTGGCAGAGTAGTAAGGGAGAAGATGGCATAATCCCAGCTTAGACAAGAGAGCCTGGTGGGACTTGGAAATGTAAATACTGCCGTGAGTTTGCTGCACAGGAGCCTAACTTCTGGGTTCTGGGGGTCTTGTGGAACTCAGAAGTGAGCAACTAGGCCTAAGCCTGTGCCAAGGGCTCACGCTGCCTACGGGGGTTCTAGGTGGTCACAGTGGATGTGAGGAACAAGAAGGCTGTGTTCAAGGATGGCTTCAAGCTGGAGTACAGCAAGCTGTTGCTGGCACCAGGAAGCAGGTAGGTGTATGTCCCCTGCCTTTACCAGACACTAGGTAGCTGGTCATCTGTCAGGATGGGAGGCCTTCACTAATAACACTGGATCTTAGCCCTAAGACCCTGAACTGCAAAGGCAAAGACGTGGAGAATGTGTTCACCATCCGTACACCTGAGGATGCCAATCATGTGCTACGGCTGGCCCGAGGCCGCAGTGCTGTTGTTGTGGGAGCAGGCTTTCTGGGTGAGTAGCTTCAGGGGATGTGTGTGGTGGTTAGCCACCATGGCCAGTCCCCAGAGTGTTCTGGCTCTGGGTGTCAGTGTCATCCTTGCCACCCCTGCCCACCACCCAGGGATGGAGGTGGCTGCCTATCTAACCGAGAAGGCCCACTCAGTGTCTGTGGTGGAGCTGGAGGAGACACCCTTCCGGAGGTTCCTGGGGGAACGTGTAGGGCGTGCCCTTATGAAGGTGAGCCTGTTCCAATGCCTGGCCTATGGACATCCTGATGGACTAGCCTAGGTAGACCATAGCACTGTGCCTGCTTGCTTGTACAGATGTTTGAAAACAACCGTGTGAAGTTCTATATGCAGACAGAGGTGCTGGAGCTGCGGGCTCAGGAGGGCAAGGTGGGCTCCTCTCTGTTTCTGCTGTCTGCATTTCCTCCTGTGATCAGGAAATGTGTGAATTTGCTCATGCATTGCCCCCCTCCCCAGCTGCAGGAGGTGGTACTGAAGAGCAGCAAGGTTCTTCGGGCAGATGTCTGTGTGGTTGGCATTGGTGAGTAGGTAGACAAGCAGGCGCTAGTGAACAGAGCTGTCCATGCATACTCTCAAGTGACCTTGGATCCTTCTTTGGGCCTCAGTTTCCATATCTGTAAAATAGAACCCCAATGGTACCCATTTCCCAGGATCATCGGAAAAGGTGTGTACTTGGCTTAGCACAGGCCTGTCACAGAGCAGGTGACTGCTACCAACTGATACATAGCCTCTGACTGGTTCCTATACCAGCTAACATAGTAGTTTGGGGAGGAGCCTCTCTGGAAGATGGCAGCAGGGGGTTGGAGAAGCATGACTTGTGGACCCCCATCAGGAGAGTTCTATAGCACACACTGGGACAGACAGCTCCTGGGGTTAAATGGGGAGCACAGCCTGCACATGGGGGCACAGAAGGTAGCATTCATGAAGACCCGAGGTGGGTAGCCTGTGGGTGATTAATCTGGGGCAGGCAGGTGCAGCAGGATGGAGAAAGATGAGGCAGGAGGAAGGTGGGGTGGGACCAGAGTGAAGATGCATGGCTTCTGTCCTGTTAGGTGCCGTGCCTGCCACAGGCTTCCTGAGGCAGAGTGGCATTGGCCTGGATTCCCGAGGTTTCATCCCAGTCAACAAGGTGGGGCTGAATGAAGTGGGCAGGATGCTGGGTGGAGCATGGCTGGAGGTCCATGCCAGCCCCCTACACCCCCCACAGAACCCTGGTCCTCTCCCAACAGATGATGCAGACCAACATCCCAGGCGTGTTTGCTGCTGGTGATGCCGTCACCTTTCCTCTTGCCTGGAGGAACAATCGGAAAGTGAACATCCCACACTGGCAGATGGCTCATGCCCAGGGTATGGTTATCCCTGAGGCAAGTTAAGGGTTGGGAAGTCATCCCAGGGTCTCAGACACCTTGCCCATTCACCACTTGCTGGTCTGGGGTCTAGGTGATGGCTTTTTCGGTGAGCCTCATCCAGTGATAATCAATGTACAGAGTGGCCCATCTCCAGAGACCCCCTTTATGCCATTAAGCTGGGCAAACCTCTTTCCAGTCCCAATTGTCATTTCACTATCCTCTCCATTCTTCCTTGACCAGAGACCACCACAGAGGGGGAGAAAGGGTTTATTTAGTAGGCTAGCTTCTTACTCAGGGCCTGTCTCTCTTCCACCACTATATCTCTGTGAGCGCAGTTGCTTTATGAAACCCTGTAGACAGCTACATAGCCCAGACTCAGTTGTGTTATTGCTTTTTGTGGAATTGTCTCCCCCAACATTTGGTAGCCACCAGGTTTCCTGAGTCTCATGGACTATGTACAACTTGTCTCAGTCCCTAAGATGCAGGTAGCAGCTTGTTAACCACTCCAGGGCCTTGTAAAGGACCTCTGCATTGCTAGTCTTGGACAAGGGACTTCCCCCATACATCTACCTTCCCTTTATTCTTCCTTCACCATTATCTGAGGGCTGATAATAATGGTATCTCCCAATTCCAGTATCTGCTGCTGGAGAGTAAGGAACCAAAGGCTACTCCTTGATCAAATATAATTAGGGCTTAGGACTGACCAGAGCTTCTTTAAATGCATCTAGCCATGGGTTCGGGTGGAGCCTTCACAAGTGGAAAGCCACCTGTGCTAACCCTGCAGGCCTGCATGGGCTGTCATCTTTCCTTGTGGCCTTTGTGCTCTAGTGCCATCCCTCTTTCTATCTGGTGTCTGATTATCTGTGTACACAATTGTGATGTAGTTCACAACCCCAGTAGACCTTTCAGATGAACAGCAGATCAAAGAGGAGCAATGTAGGTGGATCTCTGGGGCCAAGTGATTGTTCTCTCTGTACCAGTTAACGGCATCCAAAGGTGGGCTATGAGCTGAACATGATGCCTTCTGGGGGAGTCCTAAACACCAACAGTATCTGTCAGGGTCCCCAGAATGGGCTGAGGGCAGGCAGTGTTGGGGTGGTGAGGTGAAGGGATGGGTCCTAACCACCCTGGGTCTTTCAGGGCGGGTAGCAGCTCAGAATATGCTGGCACAGGAGGCAGAGATCAACACAGTACCCTATCTGTGGACTGCCATGTTTGGCAAGAGCCTCCGATATGCGGGTAACTAAAAGCCTGTCATGGGGATGGGGGATTTGGCCTACAGAAGTTAGAGGGTAGGGTTTGAAGGCACTTTGGGATTAGGTATGGGGGTTGCATCCAGTATGAACTAAGAATTGGCAAACAAGCTGGCTTGGTGCAGGTGTGGTTGTGTACCATGATCCCAGCAGTCTGAAGGCTGAAAGGGCAAGATCAGGAATTGGGGGCTAATTTGGGCTAAATGTTGAGACTTAGGGGGTGGGCTGGAAACTGTTCAGGAGAAGAGGGGTGGCTCAGTGGGTAGGGCTCTGCTGACATGCTCATGATCTGAATTTGATTCCCAGGACCTGCATAGTAGAAGGAGAGATCAATTTCTGCAAGTTGTACACACACACACACACACACACACACGCGCGCGCGCACGCGCGCGCGCGTGCACAAGTAGGAGCCAGACAATGGTGGCAAATGTCTTAGGCCAAGGCAGACAGATCTCTGAGTTTGAGGCCAACCTGGGCTACAGAGGTTCCAGGACAGCCAGGGCTGCACAGAGAAACCCTGTCTGGAAAAACGAAGGCAGAGATAGAAGGGAGGGTGTTGAGACACAGTTAGATGGGCATACTAGGGAGCCTGCGAAGACTGTCCCTCCTCCAATTCACATGGGCACCCTCCCACAGGCTATGGAGAAGGCTTCGATGATGTCATCATTCAGGGGGATCTGGAGGAGCTGAAGTTTGTGGCTTTTTACACCAAGTGAGAGAAATGGGGTGCATTGGGAATGAATGGTCAGTAGTAGCCAAGCCGGGGTGGGGGGGAGTAAAGTTAGATAAAGGAAAGTGAATGGCAAAGATGGGTAATTGGGCAGGTGGCATCGCAAAGATGAAGAGGCAGTAATGGTCTCTCCACCATCAAACAATACTTTGTCTTCTGTCTTCTGATTTCTTTCAGGTAAGTGTTGAAACCAAGGTAGATGTCTACAACTAGGAGAGGCATATTGGTAGAGGAAAGGCAATGGTGAGGCCAGGCCAATCCCTGCACCATGCCAAGGGTGGGAGCTTCTTAGGCCAGCTGGCAATGCTGGGACCATTGGAGGGCTGGGTGCTCAGGACATCCTGTTTTTCTGGACAAGAGCTTCCCAGCACCCCAGGTAGACAGAATGGTGTTGTGATCTCCAGGAAGGACCATTGCTAGTGGTCCTCAGGCTCAAGTTCCTTCTCTCTATAGAGGTGATGAAGTAATTGCTGTGGCCAGCATGAACTATGATCCCATCGTATCCAAGGTGGCTGAGGTACTGGCCTCAGGTCGAGCCATCCGGAAGCGAGAAGTGGAGTGAGTGCAGATGTGGGAGGTCTTGGGGGAGGGAGTGTCCTGGGTAGGACCTACTCAAGCTACCCTGGCAGCCTGTTGCCCCCACAGTCCTGTGGAGTTCTTCCCCTCCCTTTTAGTTCCTATAGCTCCTGGATAGGATGGGGGATGAATTTAGATTTCGAAGCTGACAAGATGTGACTACAGGAGCAGAAGGGACACAGGGGTGTGCCCCAGAGAGGAACCAGTGCTATGGGATGGAGGCAAAGCCCATTACTTGAGTGAACCCAGCTTGGGAACCTGACCAATGTGATTTGTGCTAAGCTTAGGTGAGGAAACACAGCTAGTGATGATCACAGATATGCCATACATAGATATGGTAGATATGACATCTGGGAGGCACTGGACACTAGCTATTACTGTATCCCAGCACAGTGCCAATGAGAGTCCCCTGTAGTTTGATCTATGTATAGAGAACTTCCAAGAGCTAGGGACAAGCCATAGGTGACTGAGGGGCTGAAAGCTATCTGATAGGGTAAAAACATAGGGTGGAAACAGCATGAGACTCAGAGTAGACCTGATAAAATGACATGCTTTCTTTGGCCTTCTGTTTTTCCCTCTTGCCTTCGCAAAGGCTGTTTATGCTACACAGCAAGTACGTGTGTTCTGTCTTTCCTGTTGACTGTTCTGAGCCTTTTCTTCCCCCAGCCCAATTATAGAATCCCCCTACCCTGCCCAAATGCACTCCCCTGCAGAGCACCAGGCTTTGACACATAGCAGTCCCCCGCTGCTGTTTTCAAGAGTTTGCTCATGGTGCCTGAAGATGGGAACCTACCTCTTCTGTCCTGACCCATCAATCTCTTTGTTGTCCCTGCAGGACCGGTGACATGTCTTGGCTCACAGGGAGAGGATCCTGAGCTCCCATGTAGTGAACTTGGGCAGGCCTCTGGGCACCAAGGTCAGAGACCAAGTCCTGGGGCCAAGTGCCAACCTCCTATTTCCCAGGATACCCCAGGAATCTGAGTCCTCCCAAGGCTTGCCTTCAACTGTCTGCCTCCTCTCCGGAGAAGCTCCCGCTCTCTCCAGAAGATGGTTGTCTCAAGGCTCAGCTGTCATTGACAGCTGGTTTTAGAGGCAGGGCAGGCTCTGCCTGTTCCCTCTCTTAGGACTGTCTTCGAAGCATGAGCCTGTAACATTACCTTAAAATTAAAACACATATATCTACAGATTTGTGTCCCAGTGTAATTGGGCCAGCACTCAAGGGAGAGCCAGGTATGGTGTGACATGCCTGTGATAGCAGAGCTTGAATCCATACTGAGCTACATGAGATCTTGTTTTGATTTTAAAAAACTTCAGAAGTCAGAGGTAGCTTTTGTATTTGCCCCCTTAAGAAAGATAGGAACTAGGCCCTGAGGCAGACTTCTTGCTCCTCAGCCATCTGAGCTGCTTTGTTACTGTTATTAAATCACCTCATTTTTATATTCTCAGAAATAAAAATACTCAGCTGGATTACAGTAGCCACTCAAAAACTTACTCATTCTATATATCTCAATGGTCTTTTGCACAGCTATGATAGCCATTATGAAGTCGCTCAAGACTTAACTTTTACTATTTTATAAGCACTTACCACAAAAAGAAAACAAACAAAAAAAAGTTGAAACTAGAAAACTAATTAGCTTAAGATTTCACTTCATGACTTCACATGTCCCTTTTGCCTGAACTTTCTGAATCCTTATTTCACGGGTGAAGAAATAATTCAACTGGCCTCAAAATTAAGTGTAAAAATAAGGTTTGTGGTGTAGCCTAATGCAGTGCTTGCCCATCACATCGTGGGTTCAAAGCCCACCGCAGAAATGGGGAGAAACAAATGAAGATCCTGTTCATTAACAGGAACGGGGAAACCAGTTCCAGACAATAAGGACGCCAAGGGAAGAGGGGAGCACTGAAGGCCAGGTTTGGGGGTGCAAACACAAGGTGCAAGCAGCAAGCCGGAAACCTCATTCTGGAGTTCCGGGGGTGGTGGCTTCCGGGCGATGGCAAAGCCCGACTATAAGGCAGTCTCTGGTCAGATCACGTTTCCCAGGAGGGAAAGCCTGAGCCGATTCGTGGCCAGAAATACTTTCAAATGTGAAGCACTGGACGATAATGTGAGGAGCCCCGCTGCCGGGACCCTTGACAGCCCGCCATGTGGCGGAGAGCGCAAGGCTTGTTGGGAAGGCGGGCCTAGCGTGCAAGCTGGCCATACGTGCCACATCGTAGGCGCAGGGATCTTCGGGAAATGTGGTCCCTTTGCTCGGCCCGGGCGGTGGCCGTGAGCCCTGCAACTCGGGCGGCCCATCCAGCCTGAACCAAGGATGGCTGGGCCTGGAGGCTCGGGGGGCCAGATCGGGTCCGGGGCCCTGGCAGGAGGGCTGCGCTCCAAGGTGGCTCCGAGCGTGGACTTTGACCACAGCTGCTCAGACAGTGTCGAGTATCTGACACTCAACTTTGGACCCTTCGAAACAGTGCATCGCTGGCGGCGCCTCCCGCCTTGCGACGAATTCGTGGGCGCCCGGTACGACAGTGTACAGGGGATCCTGAAGGCGATGGGGGTGGCGACGAGAGCCGAGGTGGTCCCAGGATGGGCTCTAAGGGGCGATACCCCGTGTGATGTCCTGGGGGTAGTCGATTTCCAGCCGGGTACCAGACGGTCCAGTTTGGGTCTCGGAGCTGAGGAGGTATGGATGGGGAGTCTGGAGAGTCCTCGGTGTGTCAGGCGTCCTTGCTGTCTGATTGAATTGAAGGATCTCTGTAGATCTTGACAGTGGAGAAGCTTTACTCAAACGTATGTGGCAGCCATCATGGGTGGCAGCCAGGTGAGCCCCCCAGTCTTACTGCCCATCACCTCTTCTTTCTTTCTAGGCGCAGCAAGCACACAGTCGTGGCGTATAAGGATGCCATCTATGTGTTTGGCGGAGACAACGGGTGAGTTTGCCTGTTAGTGGGAGTGGTGGCAGCGGGCGATGACAGTGAAGACAGTCTATTGCCTAAGAATGGGAGTCATTAGCTATGTCCTGTGAACCTGTTTCCCTGTCTCTTAGGTGCCTTGTACCTGGTTCCCAGGTTTTGGTGAGAAAACCCTGCCCGGAAAGCTCTCTCACCCCAGCATTCAAATGGCAGCCCATGGAAATATACTTATTTTGAATGAGGAGACACAGCCCTGTCTTTCTCTACACTTCCCTCTAGGCTTTGCCCACTTGCTTGCTTTGTAACCAAAAGTATAGAGAACATGTTTTGTTGTTGTTGCATCTGTTTATGTGTGTGTTGCTGCATACAAAGAACAGACAACAACCTACAGGAGTCATCTTTCTCCTGCCATTCGGGTACCAGGGATTGAACCCAGGTTGCAAGATTTGGTGGCAAGTGTCTTCACTTGCTGAGCCATCTCACTGCCTCCAAAATCAGTTTTACTGCTGCTGTGTATGCCTTGCTTCTGATGGAGATTTCCCTGTGTTGCTTTAACTTCCTGGAAAATAGCCTTCCTTGAAATGAACTGCAGTTCCGGTGAGCACATCTCCATACACAGACTTTAGTTAAGCTGAGGTTATGTGTTTGCCTATGACTCCCTCCTCTCAGGCCCAGAACCTTGCCTAATTCCCAGGAAGGTGACTGCAGCCTTGGTCCTGTAGACTACCTGGGGTAGCTGATCTAGGAGGTAATATTTTCAGGACTCTATTAAGAAATGCAAACTTGGTCATGGTCGTCTGGCATTGTCTCATCTCCATAGTTCCTTTCTCAAGAGCAGCTGGGGATCCATTTACAACTGCAAGTTAATAGTGTGTTCCTCCTCAGGCCATAGCCCCATAACATCCCAACACCTCTTTGTATAAAGTCTAGTCCTCACAGAAGGTCTGTACACTTGTATTTTCATGATTCTCAGCCATCCCTCTGGCTACCTTGCATTTGGATTGTTCCAAATACCCTGCTGCCCAGCCCTTTGCATTGTTCCTTCCCCACAGACTTCTCAATTCCTTTCTAATGTTCCTTATGGATGAGGCCTTTGTGCCCTCTCTCACCAGCCCCATTTTCTGTCCCCTTTGAGGGTGACCTGTTTTCCCAAGGTATCTTTCATCTCACTTCTCTGTACCAGTGTCCAGATGTCACAGTCAGTGTTTAGTGAGTTAAAGTTTGAGCCTTAGTAAGAATTCCCCACACCACAAAAGACCGCTGTCCAACACTGGGTGGTGGGTGGGAACTTAGGATCCCTGTTCTTAGTATTTTCTGGAGCAATTAGACAGCTGTGTGGTGAAAAGCAGAAGTGTTTTTGTTATACAGTTTCAAAAGAAAATTAATTATGCATCTGCTTACCTGTGACTTAAGATAGACCAGGGCAGCCTCCATCCAACAGAGTGGGAAGAAGGTTTTCTGCTGGGCAGTAGCAACTTTGCATATTGGAAGGCAGGAACAAGGAAACCCGGGTTGGGATGGGGCCTGGTTAGAGTTCTAAAGAGCCACCACAGGGGCTTCCTCATCACACAGAACCAGGTAGACTGCACTCTCTGGTTTCAGGGAAAACTGTTAGGTTTTGACCACAGTAACTGTCCTTGTTTGCCCTAGTCTTTGGGGCCCTAGTAAAAGAACTTAGTTCAAAACAGTGGCCTCCCATTATTTTAGTAAGTGCCCCTACATTTAAGTAGGGGTTTTAATGAGGAAGAGCATGATCCCAGATTCTAACCTTTGCCTTCTTGGCTGTTTGGCTATGCTTCCTCTCCCATAAAATGAAGTCAGGGAGAGTACTCACCTTGCACAGCCTGAGCAAGGCAGGGAAACCCTGCAAGGGCCTGACCTGAAGGGAGTGTCTGAGGTCCATTTCTCTTCTCCCACATGAACCAGAGTTGGTAGCATGCCAGTCATGTAATGTAAGCTGTCCCAGTAGACAGTTGTTAATGCAGTTGTTATGTCAGGTGGCAGGGAGCTTGCAAAGCATGCAGGTCTCCACTGATATTTGAGCCAGCATTTCATCACAGTGCAGCCTCAGGAGGGTTACATGTAGGTGTAGGAATTCTGGAGGCAGGGGTGAGGTGGGAGTGATGACTTCAGCTTCTGGGCTGGTTCATGCTCTCATACCAGCCTTGAGTGTGCTGGTGGTGGTGGGGATCAGGCTGGTCCTGTCAGTGTGGGAGCCCTGGTTGTCCATATCACTAGTCACTAGTTTTGTCCTTTGGACATTGATGGGTTGTCTGATTCTGGACAAGTCCAGAGGCCAAGGAACCAAGCCCTTCCTTTCTACTGCCTCCAACCCTGGATGCATGCCCTTGCCCATCTCTAAGATCCTGGTGAGGTAACATTTTCACAAAGTAGCCTGGCTACTGCCACACTCTCTCTGCCTGCTTTCCAGAAAGACGATGCTCAATGACCTGCTGCGGTTTGATGTGAAGGACTGCTCCTGGTGCAGGTGGGTGGCCCCCGGGGTCCAGGACCCCTCCTGTCTTCCTGGAGAGCAGCAGCCCCATGCTAGGTCCATTGGCTGTTAGAGTCAGCTCATCATGGAGGGCCAGAGAGAAATATAACAGAGGAGAGCCTTTGATGGCTTCCCTCCTTCTCATGGTTTTCTGTAAGAATCATCCTAAATCCTGTGAACTAAGCAGTCTGTCTGATCTAGTTGGTGGTATTTAGACTCTGACCTGGGAGGGACCTTCAATCACCAGAATTTCTCCTGGGCTAGGTGCTGATCGTCTGATCTCAGACAGGGCATGGGCAGGTCTCAGCTAGTGCCACCTGCAGGCTGGCAGCAGGGCCTCCTGTCTCACTATTGTCTCATAGGCCTAGTTGCCTGCCAGTAGATCCCACATAGGCATTAGGCATCATGCAAACCCTGTAACCACAGTCTCAGCTGTGTGGCCTTGTACAAGAGCTACCTGCTCTCTGGGTACCACATACTGTGTTTCCTACAGCAGTCCCTGTCTGGGGGGCAGCTTACAGCTGAGTGGAGACAGATCTGAGGGTCAGGGTTTACTGGACTTGCTAGCTCCATCATCTGCTCACACAGGAGTGCAGTGCTACACAGTGCTACACCACCTTGTGGTGGTCTGGAGGACATCTCCTTGGTCCCCAGCAGCCCTCTGGGATGGGGTCTGTTTTGGAAGCGGAGGATGCAGGGCTCTGGAGATTATGTGACTGCCCTGGACACTCAGCCAGGCAGGGCAGCTTCATTTGGCCTTAGGGTTTCTATTGCAGTGCTGATACACTTGAGGAAGAAGGAGTTTATCTCAGCTTACATGGCCATGTCACAGTCCACACTGAAAGAATCAGGGTAGGAACTCAAAGCAGGTTTCTGGAGGCAGGAACTGAAGCAGAAACCATGGAGGGATGCTGCTTCCTGGCTTGCTCCTCATGGCTTGCTCAGCCTGCTTTCTTATAGAACCTAGGACCACCTGCCTGGGGGTGGAACCACCAACAGTGAGCTGGGGTCCTCCATATCAATTACAAATTAAGAAAATGCCCCATAGGCTTGCCTCCAGCCTGATATTATGGAGACATCTTCTCAATTGTGTTTCCCTATTCTCAGATAATCTAGCTTGTGTCAAGTTGACAAAAACAAACAAGCAAAAACAACAACAAAACCCCACAACCAGATAGGGTGCCCGCCCTCTGTCTGGTCTCCCTGGTACACTGGCATAGCAGCAGGAATTGTTTTTCTCACACTTGATCTTAATGCAGCTGCTACCAATTCTTTTATTTCTTTTTTCTGTACTGGGTATAAAATCTAGGGACTGGTGCATGCCAGGCAAGGGCTCTACCTCTGAACTATATCCCAAACCCCCTCCCCTTTTTGAGACAGGGTCTCATGTATTTCCCAGGTTGGCCTCAAACTTGCTGTGTAGGTAAAGATGATGTGACCTCTTACCCTTTTTTTAATCTACACCTGAGTGCTAGATATATCTGAATGCTGGGGTTACAGACATTCACTTCCATGCCTGGTTTATGCAGTATTGGGCATCTAATTCAGAGCTTTGGCTGGGTAGGCTGAGGCAAGCTTAGTGCAAGCAGGGCAAGCACTCAACTAACTGAACTCCATTTCCAGATCTGGTCCTCTTAATTTGAAAGATTTCTTTGACTGGCCAGCGAATTGACTCACCAGATAAAGGCATCTGCTGTGCAAGCCTAGTGAGCTGAGTTCAATCCTTAGAATCAAGTAAAGGTGGAGGAGAGAGCTGCTCTACAAAGCTGACTCTCACCTCCTCGTGTGCACTGTGGCACACACACACACCCCTTGAAGACTTTGTGACTGTCAATCACAAGTTGCTTAAGAAAGGTGAGCATGGTGGTATAAGGCTGTGATACTAGCATTCAGAAGGTTTCGGCAGAAGGATCATAAGTTCAATGACATCCCGAGTACAGGACCCCAGCTCAAAAAAAAAAAAAAAAAAAATCTAGGAATGTAGTTCAGTGGTAACAGTGCTTGCTTAGCACATGTTCTTGGTTTATTACTCAACAATGCAAAAAATTCACAGATGGCCAGGTATGGTGGTGCACACAGTTAACATTCTAGTCTTTGGAAGGAAAGTAGGCAACTCTGAGGCCAGCCTTTGAACATAGCAAGACCCTCTCAAAAAACAAACAAAATTGCTTAAGCTGAGCATAGTGGTGCATGCCCAACCAAGTCAAAATCTGTTGCTTACTTGAAAAAGCAAATTGTAAAATATCTTCCAAATGTTCAAAAAGGCCCTCAGCCTGGCATCACTGGTGGCTCACAAATTTAATCCTAACACTGGGATAGATCTCTTTGATTTGAGACCAATCTACACAGTGACTTCTAGGCCAGCCAAGACTACTTAGTAAAACCCCATTTAAAGGGGGAAAAAAGTCAGAGCATGGTGGCTTTTTAGCCCCAGCACCGGGGAGGCAGAAGCAGGTAGATCTCTGTTAGAGGCCAGCCTGGGCTACAGTGCAAGTTTCAGGACAACCAGACCTACATAATGAAACCCCATCTCGGGGGTGGGGGGGGGGAATCCCGAGAAGCCTCTTAGAAGTGTAGGATATTGAAGAGTTTAATGCCTGTTACTTTGGTTTTCCACTGGTTACTGATGTTTTAAAGGGGGAGAACGGCACCCAGTACAGAAGTAAAGCAAAGCTGATGCCCTGGTGTACATCTCTTTTCTCATCTCTTTGGGTGGCTGAAGTGAAAGATTGCTTGAACCATAAATTAGAGGCCAGCTTGGGCACCACAGTGACAATCTGTCTGAAAGAATTAAATTACTGTAGTCATGGTGATGCCTCTTCCTAACCCAAGTACTCAGGAGACAGAGGAAGGAGGATGACAAAGTTGAGGCTAACCTGGACCACTTACCGCAACAACATAACTTGAAAAGGAAAGGAGAAGTGAGGGTAGGGTAGAAGAGAGGGAGGGAGGAATGAGAAGGGAGAGAGGAAAACAAAGTTTGGAGGTCTCAAGGGCGATGGGGCCTGGATTGCCCTCACTGACCTCACCCTGTACCTCTCCCAGAGCCTTTACCACTGGCACCCCACCAGCACCCCGTTACCACCACTCAGCTGTTGTCTACGGGAGCAGTATGTTTGTCTTTGGTAAGCAGCCTGTTGCCCTCCTGCACCCACAGACTTCTAGCCCCCACCCACCCACTCACCCTCCATGAGGCTCTCTGAGCTCTGTGGGGTCAGGGTTCTCTTACTCCATTAACTTTGTTCACTGGTTGGGGGTTACTGATTTCCCTAGTGTCCCAAGCTCATGGGACTGGGTGTGTCCTCTCTGATGGCTAGGGCAAGAAACATCAGTGTGCTTGTCTCTTTATCCCCAGAGCCCAGTGCAGAGGTAATTTGGGTGGTCTAGGGGTTGTTGCTAGGGATTTGTACATGTTAACTAGGGCACCCACATTTAAATACCAAAATAGTACCCCAGATGTAACACTTTATTTTCATTCTCTTCATCCAGGGGGCTATACTGGAGATATTTATTCCAATTCTAACTTGAAGAATAAAAATGACCTCTTTGAATACAAGTTTGCAACTGGCCAGTGGACAGAGTGGAAAGTTGAAGGACGGTAAGAGGTTTTGTCAAGAATAGAATTGAGCCTGGGATATGCTTCCCACATCATTTCAGATGGGGAGCCTGTGAATGGGAAACTTTAGTTGCATAGTTTTCATCACTGCTGAGTCCCGTGGGGGCAGGGCTGAATAGCCAGAAGCTGGGAGCTGTGCTCAGCCCTAGCCTGCTCCCAGGTGTACACTCCTTCTTGAGAAACCCAGGTGGACTGATCTGTGAGTACACCACCTCAGTACTTATAGCAGCTGGGAAGGTGCTGGACCTGTGTGGACTACAGAATTCCTTTTTTTTTTTTTTTTTTTTTTTTTAGAGGATGATGACTTTATTTTTATTATATATGCAATGTTCTGCTGGTATGTATGCCTGCATGCCAGAAGAGGGCACCAGATCTTATTATAGATGTTTGTGAGCCACCATGTGGCTGCTGGGAATTGAATGCAGGACCTCTGGAAGAGCAGCCAGTGCTCTTAACCTCTGAGCTATCTCTCCAGCTTCCTCAGAATTTCTTTTGGTTATATTTTATTTTTTATTTTTTCTCAGCACTAGGGATGGAATTCAAGGCCCTTTTCACACTAGGCAAGCTCATTGAGCTATACTTCAAGGCCTGCTCTGATTTTTCCCTTCTTTGAGAGAGATCTAATGAGGCCAGGCTGGCTTTGAGCCTGCTGTGTAGCAGAAGATGTTCTTGAACATCTTGTCCTTCGGTCTCTGGCCCCTGAGTGCTGGGGTTATAAGTATATTCACTATACCTGGTTTTGTGTGGTGCTGGGACTCAAACCCAGGGTATGTTGGGAAATCAACCTACAAACTGAGGTTTTGCCTTTGTGTGTTTTGTTGTTTGTTTTGAGTCAGGGTCTCACACAGTCCCACTGACCTCAGGCTGGTCATGAGCTTCTGACCTGCCTCTTTTCATGTCCTAGTGCCAAGATTTACAGACATGTACCATCATGCCTGATTTCAGCATCTGAATTTTACACATCTACTTTCCAGACATCTTGTGCTATTCTTTGCTTCTAGTGCTCCTAAACTAAACTGCTCCCTGAGCCCCAGGGTCAGGCAGATGTGGCCCTAGCTGCTGAACACACAGAGCCCTCACTTCAGCATATCCCAATGACCTTTCCTCATAAAAAAAAAAAAAAAAAAAAATATATATATATATATATATATATATACACACACACACACACACACACACACACACATATGTATAAGTATATATATATATGTACAGATGTATACACACACACACACATTAATGTGTTGGGGTATTTTTCTGGTGTGTATGTCTGTAACATTTGCAGGCCTGGTGCCTGAGGAGACAAGAAGGCATCAGATCCCCTGAGACTGGAGTTCCAGGAGTGGTTGTGAGTGCCATGTGGGTGCTGGGAACTGAAGCTGGGTCTTCTTTGAAGAACAGTGAGTTCTCTTCAGTTCTGAGACTTCTTTCCAGCCCCTCCTCATCATTTTCCTTATGTTCTAGGTTGCCAGTTGCCAGGTCAGCCCATGGGGCCACAGTGTACAGTGACAAGCTCTGGATCTTTGCTGGCTATGATGGCAATGCCAGGTAGGCAAGTAGCCGGCCATGTAGCCTACCTCTGCATGTCCTCAGGGGCAGAATAAGCTCTCTTGGCACCTGAGTGCTCAGGCTAGGGTAAGTTACCTTGCTGGGTTTTGCGTCTCTCAGGAGAGGGGCATGGAAGTAAGGTTTCTCAATGGAGTTATCAGCCAAGTCTATGATCCCTGAACTTCCTCAGATGAGGAGATTTGGAACTACAGGGGCCTGGAGGCTAGAAGCATCTCAGCTTAAAGCCAGCCCTGTGTTCCTCCCCTGTCCCCCTGTTTATTTATTGCTTTATGTTTTGCTTTTGTTTTAAGACAAGTTCTCAGTTGGGTGGTGGTGCCACATGGCTTTAATCCCAGAACTCAGGAGGCAGAGACAGGAAGATATATGTGAGTTCAAGGCCAGCCTACAGAGCAAATGCCAGGACAGCCTTCAAAGCTACACAGAGAAACCCTGTCTCAAAAAATCAAATCAAACCAAAACAACACACACACACAGAAAAAAGAAAAAGAAAAAGAAAAAAAAAAGACAAGATCTCTCTGTAGCCCTGGCTGTCCTGGAAGCCTCTGTGTAGATCTGGCTGGCTTGGTACTCACAGAGCTCCTCCTGCCTCTGCTTCCTGAGTGTTGGGATTAAAGGTGGGGGCCTCCACACCAGGTTTCCTCCTTGTCTTAGAATTAGTTGTATTTGTCTGATAATCAAACAGTGCATGCTCATTGTAACTGCAATGTTACAGAAACCAGTAAGGCACAGTAGAGAAATAGGCTGTTTTGGATACATCATCTTTTCCCTGCCCCAAGTGGCTAGCCCTGTCCCATAACCCCAGATGTTATGTGTAAATCTACTTCTGTTTCGGCTGGCCAGAGAGCCAGTCATAAGTGAGAGCTGCTAGAGGCTGGGTGCTGGGATTTGATGTAGACCTTCTTCCCTGGAAGTTCCTGTTTCTTTAAGAAAGATGGCACAGTTGTCTCTTGACACACATGGCAAGTGGTTCTTCCCTGGAGCTCTGCCTCCCAGCCAGGCTCAGGGCCAAAGAATCCTGACTCCTCTGTCCTGATGCAGGTTGAACGACATGTGGACAATTGGCCTCCAGGACCGAGAACTCACATGCTGGGAGGAGGTGAGGGGTGCAGGGAGCATGATGCAGGCAGGAAGGCGGGGACTGGGGACCGGGTTGCAACATCAAGAGGCGAGGGATAAAGGAAGCTGGTACCCGTATGAGAGGTGCTAGGGTGGCATATAACAGGCTGCCTTCTTACCCTCACCAAGGCCTACCTCTGTCTCTCCTTGATCCTTCAGCCAGCCCAACTCCAATATTAACTAGAAACTCCAAGTGGATGTAGTTTAGTTAGTAATGTAGCATACATGGAGCCCTGCATTTAATCCCCAGACACAAATAACCTGGGTGTGAAGGTGCATGCCTGAAATCCCAGCACTTGGGAGGTGGGTCAGAAATTCACGGTAGTCCTCAGCTACAGCATGAGCTTGGGGTCAGCCTGGGTTATGTAGAAAGTTCTAGGTTAGCCAGAGCTTCACAGAGGGATCCTGTCTCCAAAATGAATGAATGAGTGAATGAATAGTAAAGGCTTTGGAGCTGAGGCTGTGGTCCATGGTAGCATAACATGTACACATCCCTGGCTTTGATTCCTAGAAGCAAAAGTGGAGTCAGAGGAAGGAAAAAGCTCTGAGTCCAGGATGGGCAGCATGCCACATGTGACAGATGTGATTTGTTATCGTCCACTCTCATGTGAACACAGCAAAGGCAACATTTTGTTGATTTCCCTTGGAGCTTTATTTCTCTTGTAGAAATTATATTTTTAGCTCCAAATGAACCTAACAATTTTAGCCTCATCTGATCAGAACTGGGCCCGTGTGAGTAGGTGTGATGAAGCTGTAAACTATTTACATTCATTTACTTCAAAGTGTAGGATAGTGTAGCCCCAGGCCTGTGAGGCCCTGGCTGAGCTGTGCCCCTACTGCAGGTGGTCCAGAGTGGGGAGATCCCCCCATCCTGTTGCAACTTCCCTGTGGCTGTGTGCCGGGATAAGATGTTCGTATTCTCAGGGCAGAGTGGAGCCAAGATAACCAACAACCTCTTCCAGTTCGAATTCAAGGATAAGACGTGAGTTCCCTGGGTTTTGAGGGACATAGATTTAAAAGCTTAATCGTGTTTCTGGTAATTGTTGTAATCTCCCCTAGTTCTCACATATAGCAGGAACATACAGACTGGAGTATGGGTATTTGACACCCTCATAAGGCCCTTGAGGCATGGCTGTAGCTTAGCAAGGTATATAGCCTGAATCATGGTTCCACTTCTGGCCCAAGTCAGGATAACCCTTGCCCTGTGTATGCCTGTTCATTGACACCAGTAACAAATATGGCTAGCACTAACCTCATGGGATAGCACAAGACAGGGGCTGCTGGCTAGCCTTAGGACTCTATAATGGGGCTAGCCTATGGCACTGGAAGTAACAGAGACAAAGGAATAAGTCTTGGGAGGGGACTTCTGGGTGGAGGGAGTCTTGTGGAGTACTGGTGCAGGTGTGGAATCAGTCTGCATCTGTTCTGGTAATTTAGATAACTTAGCAAAAAAGGGGTTTTGTTAGAAAGTCCTAGGAACCCTTTGAGGGTAGAAATACTGAGGAGCGTTAGTGCCTGGGCAGGCATCCCCCAGGTGTGGACTCTGTTGTTCAGGCAGTGAGCAGAACAATTAGGACAACACAGGTCTGTACAGCTCCATTCCCAGAGGAGACTAGCAGAAGCTCTGCCCTGTCACTGCTGTTTGCTCTATGGTGGCAGAAGAGGGAGCTTGGGTAGAGCGCCATGGTAGGTTGCATAGAGTTGTGGAGGGCCAATACCTGACCTAAATAGGGCAAGAGATGCTGGACACACAGGCCTGTGCCTTCCCTTTAGACCATGGGCTGGTCTTCAGGGGACTTCAGGGGAACTTCAAAGGAGGGCCTTTTGTGGGGAGTGTGTGAGACAGTAAAGCCCCCACCTCAGTGTTGGTTCATGGTCATGGCTCCAGGTGGACACGCATCCCTACTGAGCATCTGCTCCGGGGCTCTCCACCACCGCCACAGCGGCGCTATGGACACACCATGGTGGCCTTTGACCGCCATCTCTATGTGTTTGGTGGTGCGGCGGACAATACACTGCCCAATGAGCTACACTGCTATGATGTGGACTTCCAGACCTGGGAGGTTGTCCAGCCCAGCTCTGACAGTGAGGTGAGTCCTGCTGGGTTCCTGTGGTTCCATATAGTCAAGAAGAGCAACTTGAGAACTTTCACAGCCCCTAGTCCTGTATCCTTCAGGCTTTCTTGTCTGCATTCCATCAATTGCATTGAGCTGCTAGCCTGCCACCTTCCCAGCCTTCCTCGATGTCTTGTACATCCTCTGAAGCCCATAGCAAGCCTTGGAACAGATGGTGGCTTGTTACCTTCTTACATGTTTTCCTTAAGGTTGGTGGGGCTGAGGTGCCTGAGCGACTTTCCTCTTCTGAGGAGGCATCAATCCTAACCTCAGAGGAGCGGAGCAGCTTTAAGAAGTCCAGAGATGTGTTTGGTTTAGACTTTGGCACTACCTTAGCCAAGCAGCCTGTCCACCTGGCGTCAGAGGTGAGTGTCCAGGACACCTATTAAAATCCCATTGCCCTCTGAAGCAAGAGTGCTCACGTGTAGAGCAGGGCTCCTAGAACAGCCACATGTGGCTCTGGGGTCCCTTTTGTCAGTGTGGCACACTGGCCCAAATATGCTGTAAACCTGCGGTTCTGCACTACCTGCCCTGCCCTCTGCCCCACCCCAGGGTCCCAGCTTCCCTCTGTATCTACAGGAGCACCCAGGGACCTCTGTCCAGGGGACTGGGGTCTTTGGCCTTTCCTCTTTCACATGGACCTGTGACACTATCTTGGCCACAGCCAGATCCATTGTTGGCATCCACCCATCCCATCATTCTGTCTCCTTGTCCTTCTTAGCTGCCCAGCGGGAGGCTCTTCCATGCTGCTGCTGTCATCTCTGACGCCATGTACATCTTCGGGGGCACTGTGGACAACAACATTCGCAGTGGGGAAATGTACAGGTTCCAGGTGTGTAGCTAGTGGTTCTGTGAGGCCTGCTGGGGTGGATGGGCTCCAGGACAACTGAGGTCAGTGGGTGGGGTTAGGGCTGTGTAAATGCCCCTATTGATAGCTAAGCCTAGGGATGACGGTATCTCTGAGAGTTTGGTGGAGAGGGCTAGAGGTACTGTAGGTCCACGCAGGCAGAGATGGAACGAGGAAGGGAGCCTTCATGCAGAGGGAGGCAGGTTTCAAAGAAGAGTATCAGGGGAGCACATGGAGCAAGCAAAGGAGTGAGCTCTACTGGGGCCTCCAGGGAAATCATAGGCTGGAGCAGACTGGTGGGAGCTTCCCTTGGAGCCCCTTCCCATATCTGAAAGAACAGGTTGTTAGGATAAGGGCCCCTGGCACAGTAGAGACATGAATAAATCTGTTTCAGTTGTAGGGAGGGGTGGGATGGGGTTGTTTGAGTACCTGGGTCCAGGTATTTACAAACGGTACAGCCTGGCTAAAGCCTGGGAGCTTTGTCAAAGAAAAAACAGTGGGGGGCTGGAGAGATGGCTCAGTGGTTAAGAACACTAGCTGCTCTTCCAGAGGTCCTGAGTTCAATTCCCAGCAACCACGATTGCTCACAACCATCTGTAATGAAATCTGATGCCCTCTTCTGGCCTGCAGTGATACATGCAGACAGAACACAGACGATAGATAGATAGATAGACAGATAGATAGATAGATAGACAGACAGACAGACAGACAGACAGACAGACAGACAGACAGACAGATGCCTTCTTAGTCATGGCCTAGGCTCGCCTGACCCTGTTCTGAGGGTTCCACGGCTGGCTGGTGTAAGGATGGCTTGTCGCTTGCTCACTGATCATCTCTTTGCAGTTTTCTTGCTACCCTAAGTGCACACTGCATGAAGACTATGGGCGCCTATGGGAGGGCCGCCAGTTCTGTGATGTGGAATTTGTGCTTGGTGAGGTAGGTGACTGACCTATGCCAGCCTCACCTACTCTATTGCTGAGTGGAGCTTTGCCCTGGCCTGTTGGCTTCTGTCTGCTGGGGCAGGGGTCTTGTGCTTTCACCCATGTACCGGTTGTTCTTTATGCAGAAGGAAGAGTGTGTGCAGGGCCATGTTGCCATTGTCACTGCACGGAGCCGCTGGCTTCGTAGGAAGATCTTGCAGGCTCGAGAATGGCTGGCCCAGGTAAGGTCTCCTTTAGCCCCCACAACTGGGAAGCTTTGCCCACTATCTACTGGGGTGCCCTGAGTTCCCTTTTCCCAACAGAAGCTGGAGGAGGAAGGGGCCCTAGCTCCCAGGGAGGCCCCTGGTTCAGCTGTGGGCAGGGCACGGCCAGCCTTGTTACGTGTAGCCATTCGTGAGGCTGAGGCCCGGCCATTCGAAGTGCTTATGCAGTTTCTCTACACAGACAAGATCAAGTACCCACGGAAAGGTCTGCCTTGGGTATGGGTGGTGTGGACCAGGGTGGGATTGGGCAACAGAGCCAGAGGTAGTGCTGCTAGGTCTGTTACAGATGTACCTGAGGTACAAGCCATAGTCCAGCTGCCATTTCGTAGCCCTGACCTTCTTGTTCATGGAGGGAACCCTGGGACCTGTTTTGGGCCTCCTTTCCTGGGGCCTTAGGCTCAGGAGCTCTTTGGTTCAGGCCATGTAGAGGACGTGCTGCTCATCATGGATGTGTACAAGTTGGCACTGAGCTTCCAGCTGTGCCGCCTTGAGCAGCTGTGTCGGCAGTACATTGAAGCCTCCGTGGATCTGCAAAATGTCCTGGTGGTGTGTGAGAGTGCTGCTAAGCTACAACTGGGTCAGCTCAAGGTACAAGCTGGGGTTAGCCTGGCGGCTGGGATTGCCTACCAGCCCAGGCCTTCCTGGGTGGGGTGCGGTTTGTTCTCTTGCTCCTCACTGCAAGCTCTGCTGCCCAACCTGGATCTGATTCCAATTGCCTCGTGTGCCTGTCTTTCCCAGGAGCATTGCCTGAACTTCATAGTGAAGGAGTCCCACTTCAATCAGGTGATCATGATGAAGGAGTTCGAGCGCCTCTCATCCCCTCTGATCGTAGAGATTGTGCGGCGGAAGCAGCAGCCACCCCCTCGAGCACCCTCGGATCAACCTGTGGACATTGGTAGGGAACCTCTCTTCATGTCCTGAATGTAGGGAACTTAAGAACCACCTACCTGCCAGGCTCTTGGGGTAAGGTGGCTCCCAGGTACAAAGGCTGGGAGGGGCAGAGGCATTCTCAAAGAATTCATAGAGGCTTTCAATAGCAAGCTGTGTGCCAGTGAGCCTGGATACCCACAAAACCCACTCCTGGGGGGGGGGTCCTGTGCCTTCTCTTGGCAAGTGAGTGAGGTAGCTGCAGCTACATATTGTCTAGTACTTCTCATCCTACCCAGTGGAGATCAATAGCACCTTCACTTCCCCTTGGGGCTTATACTAGCCCCTGCCACTAGCATGAGAGACCAAAAGATGAGCCAAGAGAGGTGTCCAGCATGTGGCTTGGGAGCTGGGCATATAGGGCACACAGTGGAAGAGCAGACATTGGTGCAGCAGCCATGAGGGCCAGAATAAGGACTGCAGTTTCCAGTCGACCTGAGGGCTGAGGGAATGAAAGACTGGGGGAAACCGAGCACAGCAGCTACATGGTCACTGTGGAGAGGCGGTGCCTCTCCATTCAGGGTGGAAGTGGGAGTCTCCTCAAGATTCTTCTATACCCCCAGGCACATCTTTGATCCAGGACATGAAGGCATACCTGGAGGGGGCAGGCTCAGAGTTCTGTGACATCACACTGCTGCTAGATGGCCACCCACGACCAGCCCACAAAGCCATCCTAGCTGCCCGTTCTAGGTGTGTTGAGGACGAATGAGGGAGGGCAGGGCAGAACCCCGATGCTTTTTCCTCCTGAGTGCTAGGATCTACCTCCTTGTTTGCAGCTACTTTGAGGCCATGTTCCGTTCATTCATGCCGGAGGATGGGCAGGTGAACATCTCTATTGGGGAGATGGTGCCCAGCAGACAGGCCTTTGAGTCCATGCTACGTTACATCTACTATGGCGAGGTCAACATGCCCCCTGAAGACTCACTGCATCCTTTTATCTGCTGGTGTTCCTGGGTCACCCTGAGAAATCCTCACATCCCTCAGACATGTTTGGTTCCTGTTGCTCTGTTGGCTAGGTGATCTTGGCTTGGTGCCTAATTCTAGAGTGTCCAGTGCTGGTGCTGGACCTACTGGTCTCCAAAGACTCAAGTGGATAGGCAGCTGGGAGGGCCACTTTGCAACTAGCACAGTTGAGTCTTGACCTTTACAAATGTTTGGGATTAAAAAAAAAAACAAAAACAGAAACAAATGTTTGGGATAAGCAGGCTAGCTATCACTGTTTAACAAACAGGTAAGTGGACAAAGGGATTCCTCATATGTTCTCTCAAAAGTGTTTGAACCTGAGGTGCAAGGATGCCTGATGGGGCCAGAGAGGCTTGGAAATTGTAAATGGGCACATGGAAAGGAGGACTAAGGTTTTCTTTGGATCATGAATGGGGCCTTTGAGCCTGAAATGGTTCAGAACCAATTTAGAGAGCAAACCAGCGGGGGTGCAAACTGGAGCTCTGGCTTCCGAGGTTTGTGTAGTTCCGGCAGTAACCTCCCCAGGAGGACTAGGGATATGGCAGGATGAGTGGACGCAAGTGAATACATGTTCTCTTACTTGGCAGCTCCTTAACTTGTGCCCAGCTACCTATTTGCAGCCCCCTACTACTATGGCTTCTACAACAACAGACTGCAGGCATACTGTAAGCAGAACCTGGAGATGAATGTAACAGTGCAGAATGTGCTACAGGTAGTAGTACCTCAGTACTTCTGGCCACACCTTCACCTGTGGGTGAGCCGAGGCAGTGCCTCACTGTCCCTGCCATTGCAGATTCTGGAGGCAGCTGACAAGACGCAGGCGCTGGACATGAAGCGGCACTGCTTGCACATCATTGTACACCAGTTTACCAAGGTCAGGCTCTGGCCCCAGGGCTCTCGGGCCCAGCCCTCCCCATCAGGCCAGGGCACCTCTTGGCCATTGCCCACTGTCCTCAGACAGCCAAGCCCTGAGCATGCTGGGCCCCAAGAGGTCTCATCTAGTTTTGGTCATCTGTACAGGTCTCTAAGCTGCCCACACTGCGGTTGCTGAGCCAGCAGCTGTTGCTGGACATCATAGACTCCCTGGCTTCCCACATCTCTGACAAGCAGTGTGCAGAGCTGGGTGCCGACATCTGAAGATCTTTGTGAGGACTCTGCCTGTTTGGAGAGTGTTAACACTCAACTGATTGGCCACATCTCCACCTACAAAGTGATCAGATCTGTGGTCCCCAGATCTTCTTCTACTGGGCACTGAGGTGTACAGGAATTCCTAAAGGCTGTGCGTCATTGAGGACACAGGCCAGTGAAGCAGACTCCCTTTCCAGCTGGCACTTCTCCCAAGGAGACCAAGGCTCATGGACACCACTCAGTGGTAGATGGGAATGTGGCTTGTGTTCCACGTGAGTGTATTGTGGATCCAGGTAGAGTCCTATTGTCAGGGGAGCAGGGCTTGGCAAATAACTCTAGCAATAGGCTGTATTCCACTCCTAACCCAGAACTTAAGAATGGGGACCAATGAAGTGTCTGATTCTAGACATGAACTTTGGAGATTATGCTCCCAGCCCACAGGGCAGCAAGTGTATCTCAGCCTCACAGAGAGGCTGCATGTTCCAGTCCATCCCGTGTGCAGAGCTAGGGAGAAGTCAGCAGAGACACACAGCTCCTGTGTCCTGTCACTGACATGCCTCCTTTAAAGCTGTGGCAATGCTAATACACACTTGGCTGGCATAATGGCCACCTCTAGTCTGCCCTCCTGAAGCACATGACAGTTCCAAGGCTTTAGGAGATTTCCCCAGATACATCTCCCCTGTTCTGCCCATGTCAACACATGGTGTCAGTCACCAAGGGAGAGAAAATTGCCTATCTCCTAGGAGACTACCCAGGCATCCATCCTTGTTACCTGACATCAGGGCATCAAAGCCTACGTCCAGTACAGCACAGTGAACCCTTTTTGAGTACAGGAGCCTACTCTGCCCTAGGAAGCCAGAACTCGTTTGAGAAATGCTTGGCTCTTTCTGACCTTAGATCACATTTCCCTCCTGTGTTGCATTTACTCCATGCTGTGGGGCTCCAAGTAGAAAGGTGCCTTGGGTGGCAGTCCCAACAGACAGCCAGGAAGTGATTTGGTTTATAAGATGAAGTACAGAGCTCAAGCAGCAATTAAGCTGAGTGGAGTGTGCCAGCCTACAGTGGGCAGCCAGGCAGGCTTGGTGTGAGTCAACTGAGCTGTCAGAGCCATTCCCCCAAGGTGGTAACCTCTTTTTTTTTGGGCGGGAGGGGGGGGGGGAGAACACCTTAAATCTTGCTTCATGCTGACCCCTGTAACTGGACCTTCAATTATGTCCTCTACACAGGATACAAATAAACATATTCACCCAGGCTTCAAAAAGAAAATTGTCAGAACCTTGTGTACAAACTCAGCCAGAAACTCAATTGTGCTTTAGCTATGTGGCCAAAGAGCAGTAGGGAGAGACCATGTACTTGGTGTTTACCATGGACACAGCTACTGTAAGAAGCCTAGATTCTCAAAATGAACTTGGTATCAAGGCCAGGATCTAAATCCTGTATCTAAAAGATTAACATTTCCCTACCTGACAAGTGTAACACCATATGTTGGTTTTGAGGCTCCATAAATGGAGCAGGAGTGGGCAGTGCAAGGGACTGGCCAAACAGATGAGGCCTGTGGGCAGAAGCTTGCTGTGCCTCTACGTAAGTACCAAGTCTGACATGGGGCACAATGACACATGCTTATCATTCTACTCAGAAGGGACAAGGAGAATTAGGAGTTCAGTGTCATCAATGATACCAGCCTGGACTCAAAGGAGCTGGCTTTCTTACTTCAAAGAGTAACTAAATAAGCAAAGGGACTGCAAACAGATTCCCCATGGCCAAGAGGTTGCATGCCAGGGCCTGATTCCTCCAAGGCTTTGGCCATTGTCTAGGAAGGAGTCTGGCAGTCCTAGCTGAGCCAGACAGCAGGGTCTTTCTAGCATCCACTTTATTGTGACTGCTGGTCAGCCTGGTGGATGTAGTTCCAATTGAGTACCTCTGAGGAAGAGACCAGAGCCTTGGGTGTGCTCATGTCATGCTATTGCTCAGCTGCATAGCAAAGTCCTGCACATGGTCCTTCAGGGTCTGGCGGGCATCTGCCTGTGCTCGCTTTTCTCGTGCCCGTTCCTGCTGCAACTTGGTCAGTCTAAGCCTAAGCCGCTGCTCCCGCCGTTTGCAGGCCTGCAGCTGGCGCTGGGCCTTGTCCAGAGCATCAAGAGCCGCTTCAGCTCTCCTCTTCCAGAGCAAGGCACTCCCCACTTGGTAGCTGTGCTCATTCTGGATGTAGGCTCCAGCAGGTGGTGGCAGCCTTAACATGTAAGCAGAAGGGGAGATAGGCCGTGGCTCAAGAGGGGAGGGGTGGCGCTCTGGTGAAGGCTGGGCACTATAGCCTGCTTCCTCTGCTTGGGCACCTAGTGGGCCCAGAAGATCTGAGAAGGGGCTGTTAAGGCCTGGTTCCAGCCTCACAGCTGGGGATGCAGGCAGAGTGGCAGGGGCTGAGGCTTCTTCCACAGGGAAGCAGATGATATCAGCAGGAGGTGGAGAAAACAGGGTTGTGGGTCCTTGACCTTCAGAGTAGCTGGAGGGGAGACAGAAAGAAACTGACTAGCCAACTAAGAGCATGCCAGGACCCTCATACACCCATTTAGACTCCCTAACAACACCTTAGCCCCTTCACTTTGTCTAGGCAACAAGAATCCTGTTCAGTGAAGATGCTGGCATTCACCCTACAGTCCAGTCCCTCAGCCCTGGGGGGAGGATGGGGCATCCCCCTCCTGCAGCACATACCGCTTCCTGCATCGCCGGAGCCGGCTGACATCAGGCAGGCCAGGTGGATAACCATGCCCCTTGGTCTTGGTTGTTCGACGTAACTTGGAGAAAGACTCAAATATGGTGGGGACTGCCCCTTCCTTCAGCCTGTGATACCCACTGTGGGGAGAAGCAGCCCAGATGAGCTGAAGACAAAGTGCTGCTACTTCCCCTAGTCCCAACATAGGTCCCCTCAGCGCTAGGGCTACGGGCTCCATGGTACACTGCCAATAATCTGAAGAATGCCAAGTCTGGTAGACTCCAACTAGTCTGCTCTGTGTCCAGAGTTGAAGTGAATGGGAACCCCACAACCCATCCCCCCACCCCCCACTGCCACAGGGCTAGGTGGACCAGTCAGAAGTCTCTTATTTGTGGGCCTGCTGGAAGAACTAGGTTCTGAATACCCCATGGAAAAGCTGTTTTCCTTTTGTGTGGAGACCAGAGGTCTTCCTCAGTTATTCTCCACCTTTAAATTTTTCTTCTCTTTAAAAACTTTTTTTTTAATGTGTATGGGTGCTATCCACCATGTGCATGCCTGGTACACACAGAGGTCAGAAAGAGCATTAGATCCCCTGGCACTAGAGTTTACTGGTTTGTGAGCCACCATGTGGATGATGGCAAATGAACCCAAATCATCTGGAAGAAGCCAGTGCTCTTTTGTTTTTCAAGACAGGGTTTCTCTGTGTAACTTTGGAGGCTGTCCTGGAACTCTCTCTACAGACCAGGTTGGTCTCAAACTAACAGATCCCCCTGCTTCGGCCTCCAGAGTGCTGGGATTAAAGGTGTGAGCCACCACCAACAGCATGAAGCCACTGCTCTTAACCTCTAAGCCACCTTGCCAGCCCTACTTATGAGTATGAATGTTTCGCCTGCATGTACCACCTGTGTGCCAGTGCCCTTAGAGGAAGGAAAAGGTGAGGGATTCCTTCGTGCTGGGAACTGAACCCTGGTCCTCTGGAAGAGTAACAACTACTCTACACTGTTAAGCCATCTCCAGCCCACCTTCTTTTTATCTGTTTATTTACTTAAGGCAGTCTCTCCTTGAACACAGGGCTCAACAACTCCTCTAGACTAGCTAGCTAGCAGCCCAAACAGGCAACTACATGGGGCTTTTTATTTGGGTACTTGAATTTGAATTCAAGTCCTCCTGCTTGCATACCAAGTCTGCCAGCGGACTATCTACCCAGTTTGGAAAGGCTGTTTTTCTCAGATGCCACTGGCATGTAATCCTGCAGCCATGCTTTATTATACAGAATTGGGAAGAGGTAACAGCACCCATGACATAGGTCTGCCTGTCTGTGAGTGTGCCAGCCAGTCGTTCATAGACTTCAGCAGGGCACAGAGCTGTCCCACTTAACCCACTGCTCTGATGCCTCACACCCTGTTCTAGTGTTGGCTGGCAGAAAGACCCACCTGATTCCCACCAGCTCAAAGCAGTTTTCCTCGAAGTGTTTGGAGCAGAAGTAGATGTACTCAGAGGCCGGGTCCCACAGGCCCTGGCCGCTGGGGTCCAGCCGCTGACAGTTGGCCAGCCACAAGCCGCGCCTGGGGTTGTCTTTCTTGGGAAGTCTGCAAAGCCACAAAACCATGAGCACCAGACTGCTGCAGCCTGCGATCGGGATGCCCAAGATACCCAGGCAAGGCGGGCAGACCTCCCCACGACCCTTTCGGATTACCACCCGCTAGGAGGAAACTGGGGACTAGAGAAGGAACGGGGCCTGGTCAGCATCACCTAGCGGGAAAGAGTCAGAGCTCCACGTCCAAGGCAAGGAAGCGTCCAGTCCTTTTTGGCTGGAATCGCGACTCCTCGACCGCCCTTAACCCTCCCGCTCACAAGTTCAAGCCTCACTTCGACCTCAGGAAGGCGCTGTCTCCTGCACGGCCTACAGTGCGGCAACACCAGCGCCTGCGCATGTGAGCCCTCGCGTGCCACTACGCACGCGCGCTGACCTGTGGAAGGAGATGCCGCGGTTGCGAGTCTCGCGCGTGTCCCGTGTGCAGCAGCCGGCGGCGGAGCAGTGTCGCGGCATCTGGGGAAGGGGTGGGAGCTGGGTCGTGGGTGGCAGTCGCTGGAGGACTGCCTTCACGCCCCTCCGCCACTCCCTCCAGAGGGCCTGAACCTGCCGGCTCCCCCACTGCCCGACCTCGTCCCAGTCCCGTCCTAACTCGTTCTACAGACTCCCGTCAGCGGTACTCACGGTCTTGCCATTGCTGCGCCGCCGAAGTCTCGCGATGGGTGAGTCAACGCGGAAGTTGGGAGCGTAGGGATTCCGTAGCCTACTGTCAATGCCCTTAAGGGGCGGGACCGGAAGAGATCCTGGAGGGCGGGCCACCGGATGTTGAGAGTGCGGAATGATCGTTGCTCCAAGAGGCGCTTGAGATTCCTGAAGCCGCTGCGCCGTCGTTCCTTAGTTTTGTTTGTGTATCCAAGGTAACTACTGAGCACTCGCCATTAGGGCGAAGCAGCCCGGGTGCGATATGCGGTCCTCCATGGATCTCGTAAGCGGACACTCTGGTTGAAAAAGATCCACCACCAAGAAAAACGTGGCCTTTTGCCTGAGAGAGCTCCGCCAATGGCCGCGGAAGGTTTGGCACTTTCTGTTAACGTGACGATCTGAGTTTGATTTCCGAACTGACATGGTTAGAAGGAGAGAACCATTGCCCAATAGTTGTTCTCTGACCCCTACGTATTTGCACATGTGCATTCATATGCACTAAATATAATGTAAAGACAAAAAAGTTCTTAGAGTAACGGAATTAACTGCATAAGCAGAGCGGCTGCAAACACGGCCAGGAGGGTCTGCGCCCACTGGGGTTTTACCACTGTCTCAGGACGACTAGGCCAGACAACAGGATCTCTTTCTAGCATCTACTTTGTGACATCTAGCAGTCCTGTTGAGTCCATTTTAGATCAAGTTCTTTAAATCAGTACTTAAAACTTTAAGCTCACATTCGCCAGCCATGGAGGAAAGCTAATGAAGAAACATGTCAGAACCCCAACTGCACTCTGCTCCTCAGCCCTCATAAGACAAGATGAAAGCCACTTCCATGCTATTCACATGTGGTGTGAGGGACTTCATTCTTCAATTTAAAATGTGTATTGCCCTAATTCCCTTATCTTGTAGAAGCTTTTACCTGAGCATACAGTCATTAATGTCTTAGAGAAAACAAATGTATTTGCCACAGAGGATTTCAGTAGTTGGCTAAATGGCCCTTCCAAGAAAGGCAGCTATCTAGACAGGGAATTTGTTGTAGTTGTTGTAGTAATGTACTGTATGAAGTAAAAATAATATTAACAGTGGGAGGATATAAAGATATGGCTGCCAGCTACATAGCTGCACTCAGTACTCTGCCCCTGGTTCTGTAGAATCCACAGCCATCTCTCTGTAACCCTTTCCCTGTGCTGCTAGGTCCTGCATAAAGGCCTCTCTGACATTCATGAGGTTGAACTTGTGATTTGGGTGAGCCAGGGTCTCTTCAATGGCAGTGGTATTGCTCAGCATGCATGTAGCTTGCTGTACCTTGGCCAGGTCTCCCCCAGAGTCCATAAATGGGGGCTGGTAGTTAATGCCCACCTATCATAAAAAGGAAAATACAGTGGAGTTTATATCGGCTTTTAAAATGACAGTTTGTTAAAAGTTGAGAACTGTAGATCCACTTTGAACTATAAAAACTAGTATTATACTTTTGAAAATGACTAAGATTTAACATTCTTTGACCCTTTAAAATTTTATGTTTCAGATTCATCCACACAGACACAAAAACCATATTAAGATTGTATGTGCTTGAATCATTAATGTCAAAATAGAAAAAGGGCCAGTGAAAGCATTACACACCCATACAGTCCAACACATGAAAAGAACAAAAACTCTATCCTAGCATATATATAAAGAAAATGGAGTAGAAATGCACTTATGTGTAGAAAACACCTATTGTAATAGTGAACTCACACAAAGGATACATTGGAAGCCAAAGAGGACAAATACTTGGGAATGTGCCCAGGCAGAGACGTTTCTCTGATGAGCAGATAGCAGCTAACAAGAGCTGGGAAAACAGCCAGGCTGGCACCCGAAAGAAACAGGGACAAAGGCACCAGGATTCCTGCCCTGTTGAAGATATGTCCTCTCCCAACCTGACCCTTCAGGAACAACACTGCCAGCTTTCTGGGTTTCCATAGCCCTTGGATACACACATGTCCAAGGTCCCTGTGCTCCCTTCTCTAGCCCTCCCATAAGACTCAGAGTAAAGCACAGCATGAAAATACTCCATTCTTAAATTCAAAATAATGTGTTTATACTGATTACCTTACTCAGAAGGAACAAGAATCTTTTCCACATGTTTGTTGGCCTCACTGTCATCCAACATTACCTGCATAACAAGAGATATGATATACCTTGACTATGCACAGAACCTACTCTCTAAGGGGGAAAAAACACAGCTGTGGGAGAGAATAGGACTTAGCTTCCTGGTCTTCCATGCAGTTTTAATATTGTGCACATTTTTATAATGTAAAATACCCCATTTTTTTTCTTTATTGAAACAGGGTTAACATTGTCCAGGTTAGCATCAAACCCACTATGTATCCAAGGGTGACCTTGAATTCCTTTAGCTCCTAGTCCTTGGGTTACAGACACGTACTACCATGTCCAGCTAAAAATCCAAATATTTTCAAACATGAAAATTAAGTCCACATTGAAACTGACAAAAAAAAAAATGTAGGAGAGATTGCTTAGTGGTTAAGGGTACTAGAACTGCTTTTGCAGAGGACCTGGGTTCTGTTCCATGCACCCATGTGGCAGCTCACAGCCATCTGAAAACTCCAGTTCCAGGAAAGCCAAACCCTCTTCTGAACTTCAAGGGGCCAGGGTGTGCACATGGTGCACAGACATACTTGTAGGCCAATACACATATACATAAAATAAACTTAAATTTTTTTTTCTAAAAAGAACTTGGTGCAAAGAGATTAGCAGGGTCAATTTGGTTTCTTTGGGGACAAGATGAGCTGCAATTAATGTTTCCTCATAAGTGATATTTTTACACGTTCACAGGACCATACACTCAGCTGAGAGAAAACCTCAGCCAGGTACCAAGGTCTAGCATTTTCTACAGCACTTGCCAACAGAGGCTGCCTTGAAGTCTTCATCTTTCCAGTGTCTCACTGAGAAAATCCATCTGCTCAAATCCACAGGCTCAGTAATTGTAAAACAGAAGGTCTCAAATGCAAGTGCTTAATGCCTCATCCCCAAATTCTGGGATTCTGTGTGTAAACTACCATATCCAACATCTTTTTATTTTGTTTTGTTTTTCCAGACAGGGTTTCTCTGTGTAGCTTTTGGAGACTATCCTGGGATTCTCTCTGTAGACCAGGCTGGCCTCAAACTCAGGGACATCCACCTGCCTTTGCTTCCCAAGTGCTGGAATTAAAGGTGTGCACCACCACCTGCCTGCGTGCAATTTTCATATGTAGAGACTTAATATATCCATTTGAGTGAAATCTGCTTGTTTTATATTTTCCTGTTAGTTAAACTGACAACTTAAAAATATGTCTTTCACCTAGCAGTGGTGATACATGCCTTTAATCGTGGCACTTGGGAGACAGAGGCAGGAGTATCTCTGAATTTAAGGCTAGCCTGGTCTACAGAGAGAGTTCAAGGACAGCCAGGGAGACACAGAAAAACCCTGTCTCAAAATACTAAAGAAACAACAATAACAAAAAAGGAAATGATAAAGCTCTCTGGTGAATAGAGAATATTTGGGAAGTGAAGCCAGAGCTGACCTCACAGCTTTCCTCATCACTTGCTTCTGCATGCCTGGGGCTGTCTCCTACCCAGTACCCTGAAGTATCAAACACTGATCATATACCCATGAACCTGAGGGTGTTTACAAGGAAAGGGTACAGGCATATTCAGAAAAGTGCAAGTTGCTTAGCAAAGTCATTAACATGTTTTCCTGTGGCTTGATGTAAAAGCTGGTGTTCTTCCTCAAACCCTTGAGCAGCTGTTTGCTGGCAGGTACAATGATGTCACAGCATCCAGTTCTACCTTAAATCTAATTGGGCACCATTTCACAAACTGGATATGCATTTGGTCTTGATAGTGACAATGGCTGTGACCACATCTCCTCTGTACAACATGCAGCGGGCCATGTTGTTAGGGTCATATTTGACCATCTGATTAGCTGGCTCAAAGTAGGACTTGGTGATCTTGGCCACTGAGAGCTGCTTATGGTATGCCTATATAACTTGGATAGAGGTGGCCAGTGGAAAATGCATACAGGGATATGGCACCAGGCTCATCTGTAATTTTGTTAACCCCACTGCTGTGGGATAATCTTTCTGTGAATATCTGTTACTTTTATTGGTTAATAAAAAAGCTGTTTGGCCTATAGCATGGCAGGATATAGTTAGGTGGGACAATCAAACTGAGGACAGGAATGAAAAAGGGTGGAGTCAAGGGAGACACTAGTGAGCCGCCCAAGAAACAAGATGCTAGAACACAGGTAAAGCCACAAGCCACACAGATTAATAGAAATGGGTTAATTTAAATGTAAGAGCTAGTTAGTAATAAGCCTGAGCTATTGGCTGAACATTTTCTAATATAAAATTTCATGTGTTTATTTGGGACCAGGCAGTCAGGACAGAAAAGCTTTGCCTCTGTTTACACTCCACATTTTGGGTCTCATCTTAACTAGAACTCCCTAGTCTACTCAGAGCCTTTCTATGAACAGAGATTTGAACCCAGAGCCAGTGCTGTCCCCAAAGCTGTGGAAGGTCAGGAAGTCCTTAGGGCCTGTGCACAGATTTGCCCAAAAGAAACCAGTACATATGTCAATGCCTGTAAAGACCTACTGTCAGCTTCCAAGCCTCAAACTTGTGTCTCTGCTTCTGCAAGCTAATGACAACTCAAGATTGTCCTGTGCACCTATCACACTTAGAAGCAACAATGGACCGTAAAAATCCACTGATACTACAGTATCAGACACTACAAGTAAGACTTTTGTAAACTCAGTCTAGTTTAGGTTTTGCTAACTCAGTCTAGTTAGCTTTCATAAAGCTGACTTTCCTGGCCACATGAAGCCACCACCATGCTTCTCTTACAAGTTTATTGATCTGGTCCAGAACCAAGATCTTAACAATTTCCTTGCCAATGGTATAATGGCCCCTGGTATCCTCACTGGCACATCTTCTTTCCAGTGATCAGTAGAAGGACCTGTCTGTATTTCATCTATAGAATTACAGAGATGTGTGCTGAGCCTTCCAGGCCTACTATAGCTACCAACATGGACATACTTAAGAACTGTTCAAGTCTACCAAGCACGTACTGTGCCGTAGGTCAAATTGTCTCCTAGAAAATGTCTCTGTGGAGGTTTGAATGAGAATGGCCCCATAGGGCCATATATTCGGATGCTAGCTTCTGCTTCCTAGTTGATGGAACTATTTGGGAAGGATTAAGAAGTGACATTGTTGGAGGATGTGTGTCTTTGGAGATGGGCTTAGAGGCTTCAAAATCCCCTAACATTCCAGTTAGCTTGTGCCCTCCACTCCTGCTACCCTGATTTCTGCTTGTGGATCAAGATATGAGCTCTCAGTTACAGCTTGCCTGATACCATACTTCTGCCATGATGACCATGGGTTCTAACCTGTTGGAACTGTGAGCCCCAAAATTAAATACTTTCTTTTTTAAGTTGTCTTGGTCATGATGTCTCTTCACACTAATAGAAAAGTTTCTAAGACAGAAGTTTGTATCAGGAAGTGGGAAATTTCTGTGACAGGTCTGACTATGCTGGGTTTTTTGGAGGAAAGTAGAAGACTTTGAACTGGGGAAGTGGTTGGACACTGTAGTAGGGCTTAATGGGCCATCCTAGCAGGATCTTGGAAGACACTGGTGCTAAGAACAAATATGGTCTATGGAGGCTCAGCTCAAGAGGTTTCATATGAGAACAATATTAGCAACTTGGCTAGAGAGCATTCTTGTGATATTTTGGCAAGGAGTGTGGCTGCTTTTTGCCCTTGTCCTAAGAATCTGCTTGAGGCAAAAGTGAAGCATTTCGGATAATTTGGTTGGCAGAGGATATTTTAATACAGACTAATATTGACTCTGTCATGCAGTTATTCATGGTCACTGTTATGCAGATACACAATAAAAAAAGAGCAATCAGGACAAAAGGAAATTTAAAATGTGCAGTTTGAGGAGCAAAGGAGCACCAGGGAATGTAATGTTGGAGCCATGGCTTGTGCTGAAAGAGAAAAGGAAAGGTCAAGTCAGAATTAGAGTAAAAGAAAAAAGAAAAAAAAAAAAAGAAAGAAAGAATTAGAGTAAAAGGAGGGGTGCCCAAAGGGTGGGACTCCACCCAGCTAAGTTTCCAATTTGTAAAAAGAAAATGTCTAAGGACTCATCTGTTTCTAAAAAGTAGCAGATCAAAGCTCATGCTAACATAATTCAAGGAGGGGGCCAGGCTCCATCCCATGATAGTAACTGAAAGTGGCAGGCTTTATTTAGTCTTAAGGGTACAAGAGTCAAAGGGTTGTAGAGCTGCCAAGGCCATGTGTGTGGCATGGAAATCCCTGCATGGAGACCTGAGACGCAACTGTGAAAGGGAAGGCTTGATTGTGCAGGAGACCCCAGAATGTTGGAGATGCCAGATCTATGGAGCATATGCTAAGGAGAGCTGCAGTCAGGGAGTGGAGCCATCCCAGGGGAGATAAATGTGTTGTAGACAGCAAAGCCAGAAGGAAAGGAACATCTAAGTCCTCTGACATCAGACATGGAACTACAGAGTTTTCTTTGCTGGTTTTCAGTCTTGCTTTGGTCTAGTATTTCCTCACTATGCCTTCTTTCCTCCCTTTTGGAATGATAATGTATATTCTGTGTCATTGACATTAGAAGTATGTAACTTGTTTTTGGTTTTGATTTTATAAGGGTTACAATTAAGGGATTACCTTGAATCTCAGAAGAGACTTTGGACTTTTAAATTGTGTTGAGTCTGTGAAATACTATGGCCACTTTTGCATTATATATGGCCACAAGCCTATGGGGTCCAGGGAGCAGAGGTGCTGCGTTTTGCCAGTGAACATGTCGGAGGAGTTACAGACAGCAATGGAACTTATGGAATACAGATCAGAGGGTAACAAAGCTACTCTGTGTGTATCCTGGAGAGGCAAAGCCCTAGGAGGATTGCTTCTGGAATGCTTCTTGCTTTTGCTATGCTTCCTTCTGTGGCTGCTGTCCTGTTCCTACTCTGTTTGGCATAGCGTGACTGTCATGATAAAGCACAAGGGGGACCTTGGCGGATTCCATGGCAGTCAAGGGTGACCGAGGAGGGAGAAACATGCCAAGCAGACAGAGCTTAAGTGAGAAGTTTTATTAGAAATGAGAGGGAAGGGGGAAAGAAAGAGAGAAAAAGGTAAAGGGATACAGAGACAGAGAGAGAACAGAAGAGAAGAGGGAGGCAGGGAAGAGAGGAGGGGGAATATTCCCCATTGACTTGGGCATTTGACCACTTGTTCTCCAGCTGGTGACACAGTCTGGGGATGTTTAAGAGGTGCAACCCTGCTGTAGAAAGTGTATCACTTGTCTTAGTGTTCTTTGCTGTGAGGAAACACCATGACCAAGGCAACTCTTATGAAAGAAAGTATTTAACTGGGGGCTTGCTTACAGTTTCAGAGGGTTGTTCCCTTCTCACTATGGCAGGGTGCATGGGAGCACACATTGCACAGAGCAGTAGCTAAAAGCTGCATCCTGATCAGTAGGCCACAGACAGAGAGAAACACTGGGCTTTGTGAGCGTTTTGAAACCCTAGAGCCCAACCTAGTGACATACTTCCTCCTAATCCTTCTAAAATAGAGCCACTCTCTGATGACTAAGTGTTCGAATATACGAGCCTATGGGGGCCACACTTATTGAAACCACAGCATCACTGTAGGTGGCTTTGAGAGTTGTAAGCCTCACCTCACTTCCAGTTTTCCTTTGTGCTGTGGCTGTGTGAGTGCTCAGTGTTCTGCTCCTGGGGCCATATCCTCCACCAGCTGCTGTGCTGTTATCCTCCTAGAATATAAACTCAAATTACCATATGTGACCTTTGGTAATGGTGTTTTATCTCAGCAAACAGAAAAGTACCTAATACAAACAGGAAACCAGGAGGTTAGATGGCAGTGGTCAGGATATTCTCTGACCAGGTTGCTGTGGGTTGCCTAAATCCTTTATCAAAATCACAATTTTTTAATTTTGTTTACCCTTATTGTGCAAATGCACCTGTGTGTGTGCGCATGCATGCATGTGTGTGTGGTGTGTGTGTATGGTGTGAATGTGTGTGTGTGAGTGTGTGTGTGTGCCTGTGTGTGTGTGTGTGTGTGTGTGTGTGCATGTGTGTGGGGGGGGTCCAAAGACAACCTGTAGGAGTTGGTTCTTTACTTCCACTATGTAGGGATTGAATTTGTTCACAGGCTTGATCGTAAGTGCCTCTACCAACTGAGCTATCTTACCAGACTTAAGACCAGTTTTTAAAGATTTTTTTATTTTATGTGCATGATGTCTACATATCACATGTATGTCTGGTGCCTTCAGGGTTCATAAGAGGGAGTCAGACACTCTGTAACTGGATGGTTGTGAGCTGCCATGTAGGTGCTGAGAATTGAACCCAGGTCCTTTGCAAGAGCAGCCAATGCCCTTAACCTTGGAACCAAATCTCTATCCCCTAAAAACCATTTTTGAGTCAACTCTTTAAAAGAAAATCCCCATAATTTAACTTTTCAGTACCACTCCTGCCCCACTCCTATGAGTGAAGAGCATAATAATGATGCCTAGACAGCATATGTATGGAGACACTTCATTGTCAGATTGTGGGGTGGGACACACACCCATTGAGTCTTTTAAGGTATGATAACTTCAGCAAAAGTCAGGAGTTGGTTACAGATTTCTGTAGCTCCATTACTGAAGAAAGTGGCTTAGGTGGGAGTGGCCCTCATAAGGCCTACCCTACTACCAACTGTCCCTCATGAGTGTTGGAATAATCACCACTAGATGCAGGTATGGTCTTCCTTTCTCTTTCTTTCTTCCTTCCATCCATCCATCCATCCATTCATCCTTCCTTCCTTCCTCCCTCCCTCTCTCTCTCTCTCTCTCTCTCTTTTTTCTTTGTTTGTTTTTTTTGAGACAGGGTTTCTCTGTGTAGCCCTGGCTGTCCTGAAACTCACTCTGTAGACAAGGTTGGCCTCGAACCTATAGAGGTCTGCCTGCCTCTGCCTCCAGAGTGCTAGGATTAAAGGTGTGAGCTAGATTATGGTCTCTTTAAACTCATCTTTATAAGGGTTTATATCTGTTGTGGGTATTCACCAGAGAAAACCGCTTGGGCATGGTTTTAAGCCAATAGAAAGTCTTAATTAGCTGGCTGGCAACCACACTGGGTGTTCAGGATCCTAGTGCAATGTTGATGATAGTTTCTTGGCCTGGCAAGGTCCCTCCACCCTTGAGCCCCAAATAAACACACAGATGCTATATTAGTTATAAACCTGTGAGCTGATTCTAGAGCTTCTTATTAGCTATCTCTGTCTTAATTATTAACCCATTTCCATTAATCTAACTATTTCCATGTGGTCTTATCTTACTGAAGAAGGGTCCGGACCTGTTACTCCTTTGGTGGCCTATATGGCAACTGTTCTAGAGTGCCCTCTCTGCCTACCTTTCCCAGAATTCGCCTTGTCCTACTCCCACCTATCTTCCTGCGTCATTGGCCGGTGTTTTATTCATCAACCAATAAGAGAAACATATATGCAGAAGGACATCCCCCCATCAGTGTAGTTGAGCCTTTTTCAGGGTGAGTTTTAAGCACAGAAACCATGTTCTGGGTTGACATATTTCATTTAACAAAAACAATTAGCTAGAAGCAGAACGACAGAGGCTAAAAAGCAAAGTTTGTACAGTTAGAGACTTTTCCAGAACTACATGGACTTTGGGAGATTAGGCCTTTGTTTTAGTTTTAGTAGGTGGTACTGTCTACATTCTGAGTTTTACAACCTTAATAGCATTTCTACCATGGAGTCAGTTGTGCTAAGGTCTCAGGGCTTTCCAAGGTCTGGGTGTTATTATAGTAACTAGTCCCCCCTTCTGTTTTACTTAGGATGAAGCACAGGATGACCTTGAACTCCTGATCCTCCTGGTGTGTGGTATTACAGGTCTGCAGCACCATGACCAGCCTGTAAACAGGATGTGCTGGTTTGAAAGAAAATGGCCCCCAAAGGAAATGACACTATTAGAAGGTGTGACCTTGTTGGAGAAAGTGTGTCACTGTGGGAGTGGGCTTTGAGGTCTCATATTTGCTCAAGCCGTGATCAATGTCTCAGGCCACTTCCTGTTGCCTGTGGATCAAGATGTAGCTCCTTGTCCAGCCCCTTGTCTGCCAGCATGCCATAATGATAAAGGACATTTATCATTATGAACTGTAAGCCACCCCAATTAAATGTTCTCCTTTATAAGAGTTGCTGTGATCATGGTATCTCTTCACAGCAATAGAAACCATAAGATGCAGGCCCTGTGTAGATTCTCCTCCAGGCAACACTTCTACATAGGGTCCATGTCTCTACCCTAGATGCACAATCACTAGTCACTTGTTCACGTTTGAACAAGTCATCCTCATAAATAGGTAGAGGAGATGCCATGAAGTCTGTATACCTTTACATATGCTACACTGGGCTGTCCACTCAGCAGCCATATGCCCCAGGATAGCTTGAAGGCAACCTAACACAAGAGGGAACTTTCTTAAACACTAAGATTTGTGATTGCTTTGTAGCTTGCACAGCTCTTGAGTGCACTTTGCTGTTTGTACACGTGTCTTCCAGGTGAGGGAGTTGAATGGCTCCGCCAGAAGCCACACATACTTGTAGTGCCTTGCTAGTTGGAATGCAGTGATGAGTAACGCTTCCCCACCACAGCAGGCGCACTGCCACCCTCTGCGGTAAATGTGGGATGGGAAGGCCCAAAGCTTGCTTTCTTATTTTCTGTCAATTATTTTCAAAATAAAGGCAAATACAGCCTCATTTTCTTTTTAATTGCAGCATGGCTTCGACAATGTCTCAGAGTAGAGCCTCTGTTGTGTGAAAAGAGGACAATGACTTTTTGGTCATCAGTCATTCTGCTTAATTCTTAGGGAATTCTTGTACATTTTTAAATATTATAATTTGAAAAGCCCTTATATGCAAAATATGCTGCAAATTCATTGCATAAAAAGACTGCATTATAAAGATAAAATAACAGAACTGAAAAAAATGCCTTCTCAACAAAAAATGTCTTTAAATTTTAACATTCTGAGTCTTGGGTAAAAGCAACACTGTAATAAGTTTAACATCACACAGTAAAAACTTACTCATGGTGAGTACCTTGAGCAATACAGAAAGAGCATAGAAGACAGAACATACCCTGAATGAGGTATTTCTAAGCCCAGTTTATCTCACTAGACTGAAGATACTGAAAAGCCTATGAGAAGGTTGGAGCAGAGAGGTTTTTGGTTTTGTTTTGTTGTTGTGTTTTGACAGGGTCTTGCATAGGCAAGGATGGCCTGGAGTTCACTATGTAGACCAGGCAGACTCACAGAGATCCACCTGCTTCTGCCTCCTAGGCTGCTAGGATTAAAGGTATACATCACCATTCCCAGTTAAGCTTTTATTTTAAAATGTTACACTTTGTGACAGGTGCGGGCATTGATGCTGCAGATCTAGCTCAACTTATCAGCTTATTAGTGGTGCTGATGATGAATATAATGTTCCCAAAGAAAGGACTTTTTCTGTGTCATTAGAAGATACAACTAGGGTTGGAGAAATGGGTCAGCAGTTAAGAGCATGAGCACTCTTATAGAGGACCCAGGTTCAATTCCCAATCTCACAACTGCCTGTAAATAAATTAGAAAAAAAAGAAAAAGAGAAGAAAGATAGAAGATGTAACTAAATCAAGACACTTACAAAACAGTGAAAGCTGTTCAGATGATTTCATTGTCGTGTTTGGCAGGGTCACTGAGGATGTGGATAAAAGACAGGGACTGCACATCAAGAAAATTTAAGGGGGGGTGGAGGTGTGGCTCAGCAGTTAACAGAATTTAACTGCTCTTGCAGAGGACCCACGTTAATTTCTCTGCTTTCCTGTGGCAGCACACTCCAATCCCATGGAGTCCAACAACCTCTTCCAGCCTCTGTGGGCATCGGGCAGGCACGATACACACACATACAAAATACTCACACACTCAAAGCAAACCTTAAACATCTGTAAGAGTCTGGGGGACAGATCAGCTGTTGAATAGCTTGGTGGGGGTGGGCTGGGGAGAATGGATCCCTGGAGCTTGGTAGTCACCTTAGCCTGTTTGATGAGCTCCAGGCCAGCGAAAGACATGGTCTTAAAAAAAAAAAAAAAAAAAAAAAAAAAAAAAGTGAATTCTGTGTACTCTCTCCCTAGTAAGACTTAAAGTAAGGGCAGTTTCTTTCTTCTCTTTTTCTTTTGAGACAGCCTTGGGGATTGTCTTGAGTCTTGGAAGGGACTTTGGATTTTTAAACTGTATTGAGACTGTGAAAGTTTATGGGGACTTTGAAATTGGACTGAAGGCATCTGAATGCCTCTGGGAGTGGGATGCGGTGCTTTGAGTGAGGAGCTTTCCCTCATTGGATTATTGGTGGGAGACCCTCCCTAAATCTGGGCTATACCTTTTGGTGGCAATCTACATATGAATCAGGAAGAAGAAAGCATTCGCTTTTTGCCTGCTTGCTCTCACCCTCACTGGCAGGCTCATCTGTCCTGTTCCTGAGGCATTCATTCACTGGTGTTAGAACCTACTTTGGGATTACAATATAGACAGAAGTTTTAGTGGGATTACCGTGGGACTATAGCACCACCCAGTCTGGTATACTAAACAACTACCTGATTCTTAAGAAATCATTAGTTCTGTTTCGTTAGAGAACCCTGACTAATGCCGATGTGGGGCCAGAAGTGCTCTGGACTGAGAATCAGAATTGTAAGGATGAATTTGTTAAGTTTATAGAACAGGTTTTGCAATCTGCCAAAAGCTACTGTTGAACCCTAATTCTGGGGTCCTGATGGGCCAGTGGGAGACCCCTGTAGTGAGGTATTTACCGCAATAGAGCCCCACGACACAAACACCAAAACCAGGAGATCCAACAAGCAAGAGGTATTTATTGAATGAGTGCACTCAGGTGTCAGCAATCTCGGGGAAAGCTGCACACCCCTCAAAGGGTTCAGGCTCTCTTTTTATAGAGAAGACCACAAATCAGCATACATGCATGGGGCACAAGGTGATTGATTACAAAGTATGATCTCATGTTTGAGAGATCACCCAGGTATGACCTGTTCTTATTCAAAGGAAAAAGGAAAAACCATAGAATGTACCTTGGAAAGACCCCAGACTGTCCGTTGGCCAGGAGTGACCCAAACAGGGCTGTTCATCTGGGACCATTTGTTCCAGGGTTGGGGGCCTATTTCCTTGTTGTGGGCCAAGACCTGTGAGAAACTTCTTTCATACTCTGACTTTCTCTTGGCTGTAACTCTGTAACTAGCCCTATTTAACAAGATCAGTCTAGCATGAACATTAGCCCTCTCACCATAGTAACTTTCCTGTTCTCATAATTTCTGTTCTCTCCTCCCATGTCAATGTTCATGCCTTATGATTTTCTATATTCCGCTTGCAAGAGTTATTCTCCTGCCCTTTTCTTACATCCTTGCTCTCCAAACTAAAATCTTTCATTACAGTTACAGAAGCCTGCCCCGGTCATATGGGGAGTACCAAAAGCCTATGGTTAGAAATATTTAAAGGGCTTGCTATAGGGAAAAGGGAATTTTGTGACTACATATACAACTTTTGACAATTGAGAAAATGAGGAAAGTAAGGATGCAGTATGTGGTGGTTTGAATGAAAATGACTCCCATAGGTCCATAGGGAGGGGCACTGCTAGGAGGTGTGGCCTTGTTGGAGGAAGTGTGTCACTGTAAGGGTGGGCTTTGAGAAATCAGATATGCTGAAGCCACACCCCATACTACAATCTACTTCCTGTTGAAAGATAAAAAAGTAAAGTTAAAGAAACCCCTCTACTTGAGATAAAGGACAGTCTGACCTGGAATTTGCTAACTTCCCCTCACAAGGCCCTGAGATGGCAGGATACCAAGAATTCACACTGCCCCTCCTTTCCTGTGAGTCAGCAGGTGGTAAATAGGGTCCTTAGAAAACAAAGAGATAGCTGCATCTCTGGTTTGCCCAGACAAGATTAATTAGCACACCCTGAGGCCCTAAGGTCTGTTGACCCTAACAGGGATCATGTACTCAATGGACTAAGAGTCACACCCCCTCCCTAAGCTTGTGGGTTTTGCACAAACATTTCTTATTCATTAAAGCCTCTTGTGTGTTGCAGCAACTGGACTGGACATTGAGTTCTTGGGGGTACCAACTGAAACTAGGAGACTCCTCATTCTGAGGGTCTTACATTTTGGAGGTTCCACCGAGATCTGGTTGACCCCCAGACTCAATTTCATTGCCAGTTGGAGGTAAGATAGAGCTCGCAACCTATATGTTTGATGCATGTCTAATGTGTCTGATGTTATGTGTTTTTGACTCTAGTATTTGAATCTGTGCCTGGCCTGCACAGGACTTATATTTGGTATAGGACCATAGGGGGAGACAGATGTGTCCTGAGACCCTTGGTCCCGCCCTGGACGAAAGTCCTGGGTTGTTTGGAGGAGGGGAGGAAACGAAGTCTCGCTTCTTCGGGGTACGGACGGCCTCTGGACTATGCTTCCCTCCTGCTTTATAACTTTGGTTTGGGTGCCGTTTATCTACAGCACGGATTTGTCCTGTTTGTCAGATTGTTCTGTTTGTCGCCTCCTTCTGTTCCTACTGTTTGTGTTCATTTCTATTCTCCCCATGGGTCAACAACTACCCCACCTAAGTTTGACTTTAGTTCACTGGCAGGATGTCTTAAGATCGGGCCCACAAAGGCAACTGTTTTTCAGAACCTGGCTCTCATCCCGACCCAACTGGAAATCACTTGTGCGGGTCCATCTTCAGGGCCGGGAGACCGAGCGAGACAATAAGCGTGCTCGTCCCCACCCCCAGGAATGTGGTGGGGGCCCAGAGCCTCTGGGGCTGAGCTGCAGCTGAAAGGCCAGATGGCTGTGGGCGGGGTGGCCGGGGCAGAGCCATGCCGGAATGGAGGGACAGGGTTATGACTTATGACCCTGCCCCGCATATGTTTGGCTCCCCAGCGCCAGCCTCCAGGGCTGACCCTTCTCCCCAGATCTTTGTAATTGGAAAACTAACCATCCCCTTTTCTCAGAGGATCCCCAACACCTTACGGGGTTGGTGGAGTTCCTTATGTTCTCTCACCCGGCTATTTGAGATGATTGTCAACAGCTTCTGCTTGAGGCTAGAAAAATAACCCTGGGGCCCAATGGGCGGCCCAGGCAGCTGAAAAACGAGATTGACTTGGGATTCCTTTTGACTCGCCCCAGTTGGGACTTCAACACTGCTGAAGGTAGGGAGAGCTTAAAAATCTATCACCAGGCTCTGGTGGCAGGACTCCGGGGTGCCACAAGATGGCCCACCACCAATTTGGCTAAGGTAAAGAGAGCACTCCTTTTGACCCTACCTCAGAAGCCCAGAGAGCTTCGGTGGCTCTGGTCTTCATGGGGAAATTGGGCCCCAGATATTAGGAAGAAACTCCAGAGATTGGAAGGGTTACAGAAAACTGAGTTATGTGATTCAGTGAAAGAGGCAGAGAAAATGTATTAAAGGGACAGAAAAGAGAAGGAGAGAAAAGACAGAAGAAAGACAATAGACAGAGAGCCCCCCCCCAAAAAAAAAAAAAAAAAGAAAAGAAAAGGAAAGGAAAAAAGAAAAAGCGTGACAGAAGACAGGAAAAGAATGTGACTAAAATATCTTGGCCACAGTGGTTAAAAGAAAAAAATAGAGAGAGAGAGAGAAAGAAGTTAGAAAATTTAAAACAGGCCCTTGACAGCTGGGAGCCTGGGCAATAGGACCCCACTCGACAAGGACCAGTGTGCATATTGTAAAGAAAAAGGACACTTAGCAAAGGACTGTCCCAAGAAGACAAACAAGGTATCAAAGGTCCTAGCCCTGAGAAAAGATAAAGATAAAGGAAGACGGGGTTTGGACCCCTTCCCCGAGCCCAAGGCGATTCATGGACTATCTGAAGAACAGTGAACCTTGGCATGGGCTGGGTATCCCACTCGTTCAAGGTTACAACCCACCAGCCAACTGCTTTTTGCCTTTGAATGGAAGGACCCTGACACGTGCAGAACTGGGCAGCTCACCTGGACCCGGCTGCCCCAAGGGTTTAAAATTCCCCAACCATGGCCAGGCAAGTAAGAGAATTTCTGGGGATATCTGGGTTTTGCAGGCTATGGATCCCAGGGTTCGAGACCTTAGCAGCTCTACCCGCTGACTAAGAAAATAATTCTCCTGGACCCCAGAGCATCAGGAGGCATTTGATGCCATTAAAAAGGCCCAGCTGAGCACACCCGCTCAAACCTCCCTGATATAACTAACCTTTTACCCTTTATGTGGACGAGTGTAAGGGGGTAGCCTGAGGAGTTTTAACAGACCAGTTGCTTATCTGTCAAAGAAGCTTGATCCTGTCGCCAGGGGATGGCCTGGCTATCTAAAAGCTATTACGGCTGACTAGTTGACTTTGGGGCATAGAGCAACTACTTTGGGGCATAGAGTAACTATAATAGCCCCCATGCATTGGAGAGCATTGTTTGGCAGTCCCTGACTGATGATGACCAAGGCCCGCATGACTCACCACCAAAGCCTGCTTCTCACTGAGAAGATTGCTTTCGCTCCACCAGCCAACCTCATCCCGCCTGAGGAGACTGATGAACCAGTGACTCATAACTGTTGGTTATGAGACTGGGGTTCTCAAAGATCTTACGGACATCCCGCTGGCTGGAGAGACATTGACCAGTTCTCTGATGGGAGCAGTTACATTGTAAAAGGTAAAGAAAGGTCTGGGGTGGTGGTACTGCTAGCTGAAGAGAAGTCCATAAACATTAACGGGCAGCAGGTATGCTTTTTCAACCGTTCATGTGCATGGGATTGTCTCAACCGTGGTGGCTAAAAAAAAAATTTACTGAAAAAAATTTTCCAAAGATGTAAAATACCTGAGATAGTAAAATCAGATAATGGTCCAGTTTTTGTTGTCCAGGTAAGTCAGTCACTGGCCAAGATATTGGGGATTGATTAAAATTACATTGTGCATGCAAACCCCAAAGCTCAGTTAGAAAGAATAAATAAAACCATTAAGGAGACCTTCACTAAATTGACCGCAGAGACTGGCGTTAATGATCGGATAGCTCTCCTACCCTTTGTGCTTTTCAGGGTTAAATACACCCCTGGACCGTTTGGGCTGAACCCCTATAAGTGGCTCTATGGGGGGGCCCTCCACTGGTGGAAATTACCTCTGTACATAGTGCTGATGTGCTGTTCTCTTAAGCCTCTGTTTACTACTAGGCTTAAAGTGCTCGAATGGGTGAGACAGCCTGGAAGCAGCTCCAGGAGGCCTACTCAGCAGGAGACTTAGAAAGTTCCACATCACTTCCAAGTTGGAGATCCAGATTACTTTAGATGTCACCTCACAGGAAACCTTGAGACTCGGTGAAAAGGCCCACTTTGCGGCCGGTCCAGAATATGTCCTCCTTCTCTGGACCCACCCCCACACCACTCGAAGTTATAGGACCCAGGAACAGCCTCCTACAACTGCTCATTTTTATTCCTCTCTTGTTACTTTTGTTAAAAATAAGTGAGTGCAGTCCAGATTATGATACTTAAATAACAGTACAGAAGCCTGCGGAGCCAAGAGGAGGCTGCCTCTTAATTTCCATAATTCTAAGATTAGAACTATTGACAAAAGAACAAGGGGGGAATGAAAGACAAAAAAGTAAAGTTTAAGAAACTCCCCTACTTGAGATAAAGGACAGTCTGACCTGGAATTTGCTAACTTCTCACAAGGCCCTGAGATGGCAGAATACCAAGAATTCACACTGCCCCTCCTTTCCTGTGAGTCAGCAGGTGGTAAATAGGGTCCTTAGAAAACAAAGAGATAGCTGCACCTCTGGTTTGCCCAGACAAGATTAATTAGCACACCCTGAGGCCCTAAGGTCTGTTGACCCTAACAGGGGTCATATACTCAATGGACTAAGAGTCACACCCCCTCCCTAAGCTTGTGGGTTTTGCCTTTAAAAACACCTGTGCCCAGGGGATGGGGCTTCTCTCTAGCCTGTGTGCTGAGGGAGCCCGTTTGCGCAAATGTTTCCTGTTCATTAAAGTCTCTTGCGTGTTGCAGCAACTGGACTGGGTATTGAGTTCTTGGGGATACCGACTGAAACTGGGAGGCTCCTCATCTGAGGGTCTTACACTGTTGCTTGAAAATCAAGATGTAGAACTCTCAGCTCCTTCTCCAGCACCATGTCTGCCTGCATACCACCATGAAGATAATGGACTAAATCTCTGAAAATGTAAGACACCCACAATCAAATGTTTTCCTTTTTAAAAAGTTGCCATGGTCATGGTGTCTCTTCACAGCAATAGAAACCCTAACTAGGACACTCCATCCTTATTTCTAGCATTTCAGGATAAATTGACAAAGAAGGATGACACAGTGCCAAGGGGAAGAAAGACCTTGGTGAAACTACTGACCAGCTGAACATGCACATATGCTCTGCAGGTTTCTAAGTGTGCTCTTGAAGAGGAGCTTCACACCAACAGCCACAGAGCTCAAGTTTTGGAAAATCAGATGGAAGCCCTCAGTAGAATTGGCTGAATTACATGAAAAGTCAAGTCCTAGCCTCAGAGGGAGTGTGTGATTAATGTGGGGCATTGGTTGCCTGGTAAGGAATGAGGTCCTGTAGCTTGGATAGAGATGTGTGTGTGTGTGTGTGGGGGGGTGTCTCCTTCTGAGAGAACATGAGTCCCCATAATCTGCAGGGTTTATCTCACTTGAGGAATCAGTTCCTCCTCCTCATCTTCACCCCTACAGTATCGTCCTTTCCTCCTCTGCCTGGGAAATTAATCCTTATCATCTTGGAACCAGCAGTGAGGTTCCCATAAAGGAGGTTCCATGAATATATACTGACATCCCTCAGGGTCCTCCAACAGGTGCCTGTAGACTATAGCCAGACTAAAGGCTAAGCAGGCTGCTAGAGGGGAGGTAGAAAGTGAAGTTCATGAGGAGGTGAGCTAAACCACTAAAGAACTTAATGAATTTGCTAATTCTTGCAAGCAGAAGTTGGGAATATGTGTAGGAATGGATTTTAAAAGTATGGAAGTGCATAAAACTAGATCTCTTAGGCGATTCTAGTTTACTATGGAAGCTCATATAGTTAAAAATGCCTCCCCCAGTTCTTCCCCAGAGAGACCTATGGCCTTTCACAGGGGTAACTGCACACTGGAGGAAAGAAGCAAGCAGACTTTCCAGGACACTGATTCTGAGAGACCTCAAGAAGCATTGTAAAATCCACATAAAGTAGGGGCTTATGGGGCCCAAGTAATGAATAGAGTTTTGATTGAAGTCTGATTCACAATAGGTCCAGGGAGTCCCTGAAATCATCCTGTAGTTACTTTGCCAGTATTAGAATGTACAGTGGGGATAGACATACTCAAAAGCTGGCAGATTCCCACATTAGTTCCCTCACCTGGAGTATATGAGGTTAGAAAGGCTAAATGGAGGCCATTGGAATTGCCTTTCCCAGGGAACACAGTGAATTAGAGACAATATTACATTCCTAGAGGAATTGTAGAAATTAGTGCCACTGTCAAGGACATGAAAGGTCCAGGGATGGTGGTTCCCATATCTCCCTTTAACTCTCCTATCTGGCCAATGCAGAAGACTGATGGATTGTGAAGAATGACAGTTGACTACTGAAAACTCAATCAAGCAGTGACTCTGATTACAGCTACTTGAGCAGATTAACACACCTCTTGGTACATGGTATATAGCTACTGATCTAGCAATACCTTTTTCTTGGTACCTGTCCAGAAGGACCACCAGAAGCAATCTGCTTTCAGTTGGCAAGGCCAGCAGTACACGTTTACAGTTTTACCTTAAGGACACATTAACTCTTCAATTGAAGAGATCTTGATTGTCTCTGCCACGAAATATCATATTGGTGCACCATAATGACGACATTATGCTGATTGGATCCAATGAGAAAGAGGGAGCAACTTTGGACTTGTTGGTGACAAATGTACAAATATACACATCAGATGATAGGAAAAAATCCACCAACCAAATTTCTTTTTCTTTTCCTTTTTTTTAAAAGTGGTTTTTTGAGACAGGGTTTCTCTGTGTATCTCTGGCTGTCTTGGCACTTACTCTGTAGCCTTGAACTCACAAAGATCCACCTGCCTCTGCCTCCCAAGTATTGGAACTAAAGACATGCGCCACTACCACTTGGCCCAATTTTTTTAAAGTGGTTTTTCAAGACAGGGTTTCTCTGTGCAACAGTCCTGGTTGTCCTGGAACTCACTTTGTAGGCAATGTTGGCCTGAAACTCACTGAGATCTGCTTGTCTCCACCTCCCAAGCACTAGGATTAAAAGTGTACACCACCACTGCCCAGCTTATCCAAACAAATTTCAAGGGCCTCTACCTCTATGAAATTCTTAGGAGTCTAGTAGTGTGGGGCATGCAGGCATATTCCTTCTAAAGTAAAGGATAACTTATTGCGCCTGGCCCCTCCCACCACCAAGAAAGAAACACTATGTCTAGTGGTCCATTTGAATTCTGGAGACAGCACATTCCTCACTTGGGTCTGTTACTATGGTCCATATACCAAGTGACTCAGAAAGCTGCTAGCTTTTGAATGGGGCTGGGACAGAAGAATTTTCAATGGGTGCAGATGCTATGCAGGCTTCTCTACCACTTGAACCATATGATCCAGCAGACCCTATGGTACTTGAGGTGTCAGTGGCAGATAGGGATGCTGTTTGGAGCCTTTGGCAGGCCCCATAGGTGATCACAGAAGAGACTTTTGAGATTCTGGAGCAAGGCTCTACCATCACCCACAGACAACTGCTCTTCCTTTGAGTGACAGCTCTTGGCCTGCTATTGGTCCTTAGTGGAAACTGAACGTTTTACAATGGACCGCCAAGTTACCATATGACCTGAGCTGCTCATTATGATCTGGGTATTATTGGACCCATCAAGCCATGAAGAAGGACGTGCACAGCAGCAGTCCATTGTCAAATGGAAGTGGTATATACATGATCGGTCCCAAGCAGGTCCTGAAGACACAAGCAAGTTACTTGATGAAGTTGTTCAAATGCCTATGGTTTCAACTCCTGTTACAATGTCCTCTGCTACCCAGCATGCACCATAGCTGGGCTATGCCCTATGATCAGTTGTCTAAGGATGGGGTGACTAGGGTCCTGTTTACTGATGATTCTGAACTCTATGTAAGTACCACCCAGAAATAGAAAGCTTCAGCATTACAAGCCCTTTCTGAGACAACCCTGAAAGGCACTGGCAAAGGGAAACCTTCATAGTGGGCTGTACACATGGCCATACACTGTTTGGAGGGAGAAATGGCCAGATGTGTGACTGCTCACTGATTCATGGGCTGTAGCCTTCAGACTGGCTGGATGGTTAGGGGTTGGAAAGAGCATAACTGGAAAATTAGTGAGGAAGATTAGCCTTTGTTGGACTATTTGGACCATAGCCTGTAAGCCACTGTACATAATCTCATACATATAAATATATGTCTATCAGTTCTGTTCCTTTAGAGAACCCTAACACAGGCAGGATCAGGACGTGTGACCTTGGGGAACATGTGTCACTGGGGCAGGCTTTGAGGTGTCAAAGACTCCTACAATTCTCAGTGCTCCCCCTGCCTGTGGTTGTGGATCAGATGTGAACTTCCAGCTCTTCCTTTACAGTATCATGGACTCCAACCCTCTGAAACCATAAACCAAATAAAATGCTCTTCTTTATTTTCATTACTTTGAAAATTATTATGTATATAGTTATTTTGCCTTCCCGTGTGTCTGTGTACCACATGCATGCAGTGCCCCTTGGGGGCCAAAAGAGTATGTTGTATCCTCTGGAACTGGAGTTAGAAATAGATGTAAGCTGCTACATGGGTGGTGGGAATTGAAGCCTTGTCCTCTGGAAGAACCTGCAGTGCTCTTAGCAGCTGAGTCATCTTTCCAGCACAGAACACTTTCTTTTATAAGTTGCCTTGGTCACAGTGATTTATATATCAATTAAAAAAAAGTAACAAACAGAAACCCATAACCTGTAGCTGTCAATCCTGGATTCTCCATACCCTAAATTCTACCATGTATGTGGATCTAATATGGACAGTTCACAGAAAGACATACAACACATGATCTTTGACTAACATCTCACAGTATGTTTAAAGTTGCATCCATGTAGGGACTGGTGATGTTCCTTCAAAAGCAACTTTATTGTGATATACTCATTCTTTCAAAGTGATATATTTACTACGGTGGCTTCTATATTCACAGTTATATAACTATCATCATAATCAACTTTATAATCTTAATCATCCTAACATTTATTCCTTTGTGGCCAAATAGCATTGCACTGTGTATATATGCCAATTATATTTATCCAGTGTTATCTTTTGGACCTTCTAGATATTATGAATGATGCTGCTAAGAACAATTGTGAGATGTTTATTAAATTATTTTCATCACATTTATTTATTTATGTGTGCAGAAGGGCACACATGCCACAGCACATGGGTGGGGTCTGGGGCTCAAACTCTGGTCATGCTTGGTAGCAAGTATCTTCACCTTCTGACCTGTTGTCTTGGCTTCCACTCACAAGGTTTTGTGTGATGTGTTATCATTTCTCTTGAAAACATTAATATTTCAATGGATGGTAACACTAATTGACTTTTTGGGGAACTAGCAGAAAACCACATGACCCTGATATTCTCACCCCTGTTAATTGTGTTTGTCATCATGAATTATCCTTTTCTTGGATCACTGGCTCTGAACATTGGCAGAGTCCCAGACCTTAGTTACTGAGCATTTCACCTGTTTCCAGTTTCCATCACTACAGAAAGCTGGCTTTGGTGAGTGTCTTCAAGCATCAGTCCTTCTTATGCAGATTCCTGCTATGTAACCCAGACTGGTCTTAAATCACTATGTCTCTGACTCAATCTCCCAAAGCCAAAATCACAGACATTTAACACCAGCTCTACAGATAGCTTTTTTACTTTTCTTTTTTGAGACAGGGTCTTCTGTAGCCCAGGCTATCCTCAAACTCGACCAGGTTGTGGAGGATGGCTTTGAACTTCTTTTTCTCCTGCCTACACTTCTGGAGTGCTTGAACTGCAGGCATGCGGGATTGCACTTCTTTACCTGGTGCTGTGGAATCAAAGCCAGGGTTTTCTGTATGCTAAGCAAACACTCTACCGAGTTACACTGCCTGGTCAGTCAGCAGCAGTTTTTCTATGCAGCTCTGGTTATTTCTGTAGTGCAGATTAGTCAGTTAGCTAGATGGAAGCACATGGTGATTTTACTGTTTGGAACATGATGAACAGTTACCTTCCAATGGGTTGTGACTGTTTGCCTTCTTGCAAGAGCTTGGGAATTTCATCTGCATCTCTCCTTATATTTTGTCTAACAGGGTCACCAAAACATGAACACCTGGATGACAGAGATATCATTGTCCTTGTGTCCATTTGTTCATGGGAAGTTTTTTTAGTTGGATGAATGAGCCATAGGAAATGAAGCACAGATTATGGCAGATGCAGAAGAGCATGCTGTATATTGAATGGGCAGCAGTGTGGACATTAGAATGGCAAACTAGAGACCAGACCAGAGTCCGTCTTTTCTTCTGGAAGTGTTATTCTTTATACAAAGTCCTGGAAGAATTGCATTCACTGAGTTGGCCAGGTCATCACACTCTCTGTTCACTTGGATCTCCTAAGAAGAGACCATTAGGAGACAGATATTAGCAATTTCTGAGGATTTGATTATTCTCATTTGCATACCCAGGTCAAAGAGACCATCTTTTGGGCTTCTGCTGTCTTGAGGACAATGATCTCATGACCCTCACCCCTCATGCTATTAAAATAGTTAAGTAAAGGAACTAAAGGAGCCTTTAATAAAGGAACTAGAAGGGGCATTTGTGGTAGTGTGAATAAGAATGACCCTCATAGGCTCATATATTTAAATATGTGATCCCCAGGTGGTTGAATTGTTTGAGGATTAGGAAATATGTTCTTGTTGGAGGGAGAAGGTGTATCACTGAGGGTGATGAGGGTACAGCTTGAGTTCTCAAATCCCACACCATTCCCAGTTAGCTCTCCCTGGCTCACACTTGTAAGATGAGCTCTCAGCTCCTGCTCCAGCACCATGCCTGCCTGCTTCTGGGCTCCCCATGATGGCTGTTGTAGCTTCAATATAATTGAACAATCTCATAGGGAGTAGCACTATTAGAAGATGTGGCTTTTTTGGAGTGGTTTCCTATGCTCAGGATACTGCTCAGTGTCTTAGGTGACTTTGCCTGTAAGATGTAGCCAGCACCATGTCTGCACACTGGCAAGCTCCCCACTATGATGATAATGGACTGAACCTCTGAAGATGTAAGCTGCCATCTCAATTAGATGTTTTCATTTCTAAAAGTTGCCATGGTCATGGTGTCTCTTCACAGCAATAGAACCCTGACTGAGACAATGGTCATGAACTCATCCTCTGAACCAATAAGTCCAACATTAAATGTTTTCTTTTCTAAGTTGCCTTTGTGTTTTGTAAGAAGCAGGAAAGTAACTAAGACATGTGTGTTCTATTTCTTGATCTGACTTAATTACATGAGTGTGTGCTATTTGATAGCTATATTTAATCTATGTATAGCTTTTAATCCAGTTTTTGGGTTTTTTAGCTTTTGTTTGAGACAAAGACTCATGTAATATAGTCTGGTCTCAAGCTCACTATAAAGTTGATGCCAGCCTTGAACTTCTGAACCAGTAAATTTTACACCCCGCCCCTACCAAGTACTGGAATTACATAATAAAAAACAAAATGAATGGGCTGAAGAGGACTAGTGCCGCTGTAGTCGTTAGTGTAAGTGCCTTCCTTTTATTTTTCTAGGTTTATTTTTAGTTTGCGCATATATATATATATATATATATATATATATGGGTTTTTTGAACACATGTATCTCTGTACACCACATGCACATCTGGAAGAAAGCATAGAATCCCCCGGGATTGGAGTTACAGATGATTGTGATGAGCCACCATGTGGGTTGTGGGTGTTGGGAATTGAACTTGCATCTTCTACAGGTACAACAAGTGTTTTTGAAATGCTGAGCTATCACCCCAGCCTTCATGCAAGCCCTTTCTACAGGTCTATCATCTCATCTCATAATTCTATTCTTCTTTTGTATTTGTTTGTTTGTTTTTCAAGACAGGGTTTTTCTGTGTAGCTTTGGAGCCTCTCCTGGAGCTTGCTCTACAGACCAGGCTGGTCTCAAACCCACAGAAATTTGCCTGTCTCTGCCTCCCAAGTGCTGGGATTAAAGACATATACCAACACTGTCAGGTCTATATTTCAATTTTTACATGGTTTTTGTTTGTATGTTTTTTTGAGATAAGGTTTACATTTTTAAAGTATAAAAATAGGGAGTTGCAGAGCTGGAGAGATGGCTGATGGCTAAGTAGTTAAATGTGCTTGCTGTTTTTGCAGAGGACCTGAATTTGGTTCTCAACATTCATGTGGCAGCTTACAACAGTTGGTAACTGCAATTCTAGGAGATCTGGCACCTCTTCTGGTCTCTGGGCACCAGGCATGCAGGCAGTGGACATACATACATGCAGGAAAAATACTCATACACATAAATGAAAACATAAATCTGAAAAGAAGTATAAAATTATTAATGGATATAGGATGTCACTATGATGCTCAGACTTGTCTCAAGTGATGTCCCTAGCTCATTCAGTAGCCAGGATTAAAGGCATACTTCATGAAAAGCAGCTTTTTTCTCATGTTCATGGTGGGGGGAGGTGGGCATTTGCCTTATTTCACATAATGTTACATAAGATCCACAAGCGTGAGACAGGGAGACAGAAAGCATGCTAACTAGGAATGCTGTGGGTGTTTGAAACCTCAAAGTGCACCTCCAGGGACACACCCCAGCCACACCACCTAATCCTTCCCAAACAGTTCTACCAACTGGAGGTCAAGCACTCAAACATGAGTGTGGGGATGGCTCGTGGCCGTGGCCATGGCATAATATGAAATGTATTCAATCCAACTTCAGATGCCCCCAAAGTCTTTCAGTCTCAGCACTGTAAAAACCAGGTGTGGCACACGCCTTTACTCCCAGCACTTGGGAGGCAGGAGCAGGCAGATCTCTGTGGGTATGCATACCAGTATATAAGATTAGCCTGGTCTACACAGTAACTTCCAGGACACCCAGGGCTCCATAGAGAGATTCCATCTCAAAATAAAAGACTGTTTAAAAGTCTGAAGTCTTTCAGAGACTCAAGGCAACCTCTTACTTGTAACCCCCTGTAACATAAAATTTTAAATTATATACTTCCAACATGTAATGGCACAGAATTATAGTGGATTTATGGAGCACAGGCCTGGGCTGGAGTACCACATCGGCCAGGTAGTATATCGGGGCAGGGTTAGCAGCTGACTCCCATTGTCCCTCTAATATGGAGATGTCAGCAGCTCACAGAGCTCCTGGCAGATGGAAGGGGAATTAGAAGTCCTTACAGAGATGTCCAGTAACTCCAGGGCAGATGAAGTGTTGTTCTGGACAGACTTAAGGAGACTGATATATCCTTCACTTCGAATGGGATTCTTGGAAATCTAAGAAAGACGAATTCATTGTGATACTAGAGGCTGTTATGAGGACCCATGCCAATGATCCCCCATCCCACCCCCACTCAGGAGGTAGAAGCCAGAGGATTCAAGGTTCAAGACTACTTACCAAGTTAAGAGGCTATGAGGGGCTGGAGAGATGGCTCAGTGACTAAGAACACTGGCCTCTTTTCCAGAGGACCAGATTTCAATTCCCAGCACTCACATTGAAGTTCTCAACTGTCTGTAACACTAATCTCAAGGGATCAGACCCCTGAGGACACCAGGCATACATGTGGTGCACAGACATACATGCAAGCAAAACACTCAAACATAAGTAAATCTTTAAAAATTTAAAACAAAACACAAAAAACAAAAGTGCCAGAGAGGTGGCTCAGCAGTTAAGACACTTGCTTCTCTTACAGAGGATCCAGGTTAAGCACCAACCATCTCATGGGGTGGGGGGCAGCTCACCAGGGGATCTGGTGCCCTGCTACATCTATACACCCAGGCACACATGCACGTAAAAACAAACACAAACAAAACTAAAACAGCAATGATAAAAAGAGGGTTCACAGCAGGCCATGTTTCTAATTGAGAATGATCACCAGGTGAACTAGATCAATGGGACCCAAGGACAGGAAGTGAGAAGAGGGAGGATCCAGCAAGGAACTCTGCAGATGTGGAGGTGAGCTGCGGGCCCCAACCCCCAAAGAAGCAGGTAGTTCATCCAGGTGAGATTCTGAGACTAACTCTGACTTGGAGATTATCTAACAAGTGGATGGAAATGTGGCTCCAACTTTGAAATAGGTCTTGGTTCCTATTTCACAGAAGATGGAATTGCCCCTCCCTCACACATGTTGGTGCAGCTGGGACCTGCTCACCTCACCTGGTCCCTTCCCTCCTGTCTTTGCTATCATCCTGTCTAATGCCCACTCAACCCCTGCAAGCCTGAGGAAATGAACCTCTGAACATAAAAAACCTTGGCATGTCTAAACTGCGGCTAGTCAGTACTCCTGACCTGACCCTGGGTTTTATCAAGGACAACAGAAGTCCAGAGAAGATGAAAGTAATTTAGGGTTACATTGGCTACCTTCCCCACAATGGAACTCCTATGAGCAGGGGAAAGGACTGCAAAGAGTTGTCACAGCCACTGGGAAAAGAGTGGGAAGGAAGAGTCAGGGGTTGAAAGTGGTCACAAGAAACTAGGGAGTCCCCTCCCAGAAATGCCCATGTTCTGTCTCTGCAGGGGGTGGGGCTGGTGGGGGAAAGGACTGTAGGAAGAGAGACAGGGCCAATCTGTGTTGGAGCCTCTTTCCCCAACCAGGCTCGAACTTACAATAAGAATCCGAAGTGTCTGGTTGACTTGCAGACCCAGCCCCAACTTCAAGGCCCCTGTCATGGAGATTCGGTTGTTTCTGTAACAAGAGAGACATAGGTATCCTAGTTTGATGGAAGAAGTCCTTCTATATATATGTTTCTTTTATTGGTTGATGAATAAAACAGGAAGATAGGTGGGACTAGGAGACAAGGAGAATTCTGGGAAAGGTAGGCAGAGAAAGCCCACCAGAATAGTCATCATGTGGGCCACCAAAAGAGTGACATGTCTGGACCCTTCTCCAATAAAATAAGACCACATGGAAATACTTAGATTAATAGAAATGGATTAATAATTAAGACAGAGCCAATAAGAAGCCCTAGACATTGGCCAACAGTTTTATAACTAATATAGTGTCCGTGTATTCACTTGGGACTGAAAGGTAGTGGGACCAGTCCGGACCATACAGTCTATTCAGCCATGAAGAAAGAAGATGTACTGTGTCATCTGCATCAAATGGGTGGAACGGGGAGTGGGGGAAGAGCATTATGTTAAGTGAGATAAACAGCCGAGAATCCTACAGAAACACTAACAGCAACAACAGCCTGGAAAATATACTAGCAATTATTAAATATCAGGAAGGATATGAAGAGGAGAAAAGTAAAAATAAGGGGAGTCTAGATGGGGCAGTGCCCTCTGCAGACATGTATGGAACCATCACATCTAACCCCATTAACAAGGTTAGCAAAAAATGACGTCAATATTACAGCTTTCTGTAAGAGCAATGTAAACTGGAGAGGATGGGGTATTCCCTGTGTGGCACAAGGCTGATTCAGCTCCAGCCAAGGAACCATAAACAGTTCCAAGGAGTAGCCAAACTGTGCCCACCCCAGACAAAGTGGCCCCATCCAGGTGGTCAGGCAATGACCAGTTTTGGTAAATAACATCTTATTGTCCTTGTGGGCAACTGTTAGTAACAAGTTTGAAGTTCCTCTAGCCCCCACATCAATGAATCCAAAGGTTACCTACTCTTACCCAATAATCCTGAACAGCCAAGGCGTGCACCACCCTGCTTGCAGCTTTTTCCTTTAAAACCCCCCTGTAATTGAGGTCAGGCATCCTTTTCCTGCAGCTGCTGTGCCAGTTTGTTGGACAGGGTCCCTGCTGAGGCTTGTAATGAAAAGGAACTTTGCTTACTGCAGTTCGGGAGAGTCTTTTGTCCAGAAGGCTATGAGGTTCTTGTGATCTGGTCATAACACTTTTCAGTTTGCAGGGCTCAATGACTTGGAGCCCCTGCCTGCCTGAGTTGCATCTGGCAGATTAGGCTCCATAGCACTGCCCTCCACTCATGCCCAGGCCTCAGTGAATGTCTGTCTGAAAAATGGGTTTGCTCTGCCACATGGGTGGCAAGCACAATGAGATTGTCCCCCTCCTCTGGAGATAAGGGGATTCCAGCTTCTAGGCTCTTTGGGCTCAGAAGATGCTTCTGTGTGTATTGTGCCCACTGGCGACACATACCCAGTAAACCACCTGCAAGAGGCAGAGATTGAGAAACCTAAACCCTCGAGAGCCCCAAAGATGAATCTTAAATTGTGGACACTGATATTGGATTGGATTCACACAGTCAAATTTTACTTTTGCTTAGGTGTGATTGTTTTTAATCCCCCAGGTCTTCCCATTTGGAATAAGAGTGTTTAAGTATGTAGCTTGCTTTTGACTTTGTAATAATCCAGTAGTAACCCACTCTGGATTCTTAAAGTCTTTTTTTTTTTTTAATGTTTGAATGTAAGTACCTGAGGAGTTCAGAAAGAAGAGGCTATTTGGACCTGCTGAAGCCAGAGTTGCAAGCAATTGTGAGCAATCTGATGTGGGTGCTGAGAACCAAACCTGGGTCTTCTGAAAGAGCAGTACATGCTCTGAGTCCCTAAGCCATCTTTCCATCCCCAAGAGATTGTGTTTTTAAGGAGACATTTTTTTTGGGGGGGGTTCATTTGTTGTATTTCAAGGCAGCATTTCTCTGTGTAGCCCTGGCTGTCTTGGAACTCATTTTGTAGACCAGGTTGGCTTCAAACTCAGAGATCCACCTGCCTCTGCCTCCCAAGTGCTGGGACTAAAAGTGTGCACCACCACCACCTGAAGAAGTGCTGGAATTTTTAAGTACTGTATTTTTACACTGTAAAGTAAACATGAGGCCTTGGGGACCAAGGATGGGAAAGTATAGCTTAAAGAATTTGTGTGTCACATTAACAAAGGATGGGTTGTACTGATCAGTTTTTATTGTCAATTTGACACAATCTAGAATTCTGTGTAAGACAGTTCCAATGAGTAGGAATTCTCTAGATCAGATTAGCCTACAGCATGTCTTTGGGGTATCTTGACTGCTAATTGATGCAGGAAGGCTAATGCTGGATATGGGTGGCACCACAGATAAACTGTGTAATGCATCGGAGAAGCTGTGAAGACAGCAGCAAGCAACAGCATGGAGAACGCATTGCTCTCAGCTCAACTGTGTGTGATGTGATTTCCCTGAAATGCTGGCATCTGACCTACATTGTAAACTGGATAAGCCCTTCCTCTAACACAGTTTTTGGACACAGTGTTTCATCATACCAACAGAAGTGAAATGAGTAAGATACCACACCTGATTTATGTGGTGTGGAAACCTGAACCCACAGCCTTTGGGCACACTAGATAAGCATTCTACCAACTTAGCTACAACCCCAGCCCCCAGCAACAGCTTTGAATGAGGACAAAGCTGAGCCTCAAGCCACATAATAGGATCATTGTGTGGCCCTGACGGCAGCACCCTCATTACTCACCTCATATTCAGTTCTTCCAACACGTTGTTGGCCTTGAGGGCCTCACCTATTGAAGAGGCTCCAGAATCTCCAAAGCCATTATGAGAGATATCTAGGACTTTCAAGAATATATTTGCCTAGGACACAAAGAACAAAAGCCATGATTTCATTTGACAGTTCACATGCACAGGGCCAGCCAGGGCCACAGCCTCAGAGCCCAGGAGAGCCTGAGCAATAGCAAAAGATGGGTATGGGACAGACTTAGCATGAGCTCTCAGGCAACAGTGACCAGTAGGGCCAAACAACTTGAAGAGCAGCAAAGGATGATGGGCAGACAGTTCTCAGTTCTCAGAGAAGATCAAATCCACACCTATAGGCAAATTCCCAAGGCAGGTATCCTGAGAGAGATACCTGCATGGGCCCAGTGACCTGGTGGCAGGGTTTATATGAAGCTTGCCCAAGAGTCTGTGATCAGGAAAGGGTGAATACTCTGACCTGACCCTGACTACCACCCCCCCACAGCCAGCACTCAGCCCCTGTAAGAGGGCATGGCAGCTGTTGTCACTGGGGGCAATGAAGATGCCTCCTAATACCCTGGCAGGGCCTGAAACAGCTGTTTCAGGGGACCCTGAGAGTGTGTGCTGGCAAACAAGGAAAAGCATCTCCGTCTGTTACTAATGTCACCAGACTGCACAGATGTTGCCTACCAGCTGAATGTGATGTCACGGAGGCAGCTGACATTTATCTATGGACTTTTGGGAAATGCTCTGAGAGTCATTGTAGTATATTATCATTTAGTGGGGTAGGAAAATAGGTCAACTAAGATGCACCACGGAAGTTGTGCCAAAAAGGGCTAAAGTTCATTTCTGAAGAGCCGTAGCATTAAGAATTGGCTCAGGGAAAACTTCCCTAAAGTCCAGGCAGGCTCTGAGGACTGAGCAGGAAAGTGTCTCATACCTCTAATCCCTTGGCAAGTGCAATGGCTCCTGTGCCTCGAAGGTGATTCCAACTGAGGTTAAGCTCTGTAAGTCCTGTGTTTTCTGCCAAGGCAGGTCCAAGCGTCTCTCCTGAGGAGCATGAAGAGATTTTTTTCTTTTTTTTGCATGAAGAGATTTTTATGGCAAAGAATGCTAAATCCAAAAATGACCTGATGTTCACCATGTGCCAGGGCTTCTGCTAGGTAAGAGGGTCACAAAATTCAGCATACACATGGATCACCTGCAAGGGACGTGTGTGTGTGTGTGTGTGTGTGTGTGTGCGCGCGCGCGCGCGCGTGCGTACGCACATGTACAGTTATACACTGGAACAGGGTCTTGTCCTACAACAGACAAGTCTAGAACTCACTCTGTCACCCAGACTGGCCGTAATTATCTTGTCATCACTTCCATTGTGTTGACAATACAAACAAGAGCCACTATATTAGCACCTGTGCCACAACTAAGGTTTTGGGCACTGTGTCACATCCAGGGCTGGACCTGATACCTCTATGTTCTCAGAAAAAGGATCTCCCACTTCTCCTGGACACTGCTGACACTGGAAGAGGACAGTGGGTGTCCTCCCGTTCCTCTTTTCTGCTGAAGGATGAGGCTCACTCTTCTACTGGTCCATAATGGCAACTCTACCTCTGTGACTCAACCATCCTATGAGGCACACACCAGCTGAGGCTTCCCCACTGCCATAGATGGTGCATGACTGATACAAGTCCCTTTGCCCCTCAGGAACAACCTTCAGTCCCCTCTTGGAGAAACAAAGCAGACTGAATCTGTGCTTTCCCCCCCTTTCTCCCTTGCATACCTTCATAGCGTTCCGATGGCCCCTCCAGCACCCCTTCATAGCGTTCCGATGGCCCCTCCAGCACCCCTTCATAGCGTTCCGATGGCCCCTCCAGCCCCTCTGCCTCTTTGTCACTTGTCTGCAATAGTCTGTAACTTATATGATAACCCACCTCAAGATCCTTGCATGCTTTAAAGGATTGGTCCCTGGGGCTGGAGAATTGACTCTGCACTGGATGTGCGGGCACAGAGTCCAGATTTGGCTCCCCGAAAATACATGGCGGCTCTCAGCCAACTGTAACTCCAGTTCTGAGGATCTGATGCTATGGTCTGTCCTCTGTGGGCACTGAGACATGTAGTACACAGACACACACACAGGCAAACACTTATACACACAATATTAAATAGTCTATTCTTGATCCCTAAGAGTGGGATGTGGTAGATGACGATATCTAAAGTATCTAAAGGTCTTAGGCCACTGGGAGTTCCCTTGAGGAAACTGTATGATCCTAGTCTCTCCCTTTTGCCTTTTTCCTTCCAGACCATGAGTTGAGTGGGTTTTTTTTTTTTTTTTCCCTTTTCTTTTCTCAGCCACAGGCCCAGTCCATCAAAGACTGAAATCTTTGATCCCAAAACTATGATCCCAAATGCATCACTTCCCTTAATAAGATGGCTGTCTGAGGCATTTGCTACAGTAATAGCAAGCTGGCTCCTAAGTTCCCAATTCCAAAGACACAGCTACGGTTTGTCAGAGTCTCCTTTAGTTCCACTGGCTTCCCACAATAACTTTTGTAGAAGACAATTGGCTTTAGCAGTTAAACTCCAGGGCTGAGGTTAGTGTCACTCCATCCAATTATCTAATCAGCTGTCCTGGGACAACTACAATGTCCACTACATGCAGATACATGGGCATCTAAGAATTTATTTACGTCAGGTGCTGGAGAAGTGTCTGAGCAGCTAAGGGCATCAGCTGCTCTTCCAGAGGACCTGAGTTCAGTTCCCAGCACTCACACTGGGTGGCTCCCAACCATCTGTGACTCCAACTGTAGAGGATGGGATGTCCTCTTCTAGCCTACACAGGTACCCACACATCGGTGACACACACACACATTTACATAAATAAAAATAAATGTTTAAAGAAAATAATTTGCTTCAGCCAATCCAGGTGACAGAAACTCCAGAAGCAGGACCCAGGTGATCCTTCCATACTGCTAAGCTGCCCCCAAGTTTCTGGGCTCAACTGATCTTCTAATTAGTTGGGCCTATAGGCATACCTAGCGTCAATTTGTATAACTGGTACATTTAGAGATAAGTGACCTAGGTGGGTATTCCCATTTCTGGTAAAGCACACAGCCCATGCAAAGGCCCTGGGGAGACAATGACTAAATTAAGTAGTCTATCCATGTCTTTCATAGCACTTAGCTTCCTCTCATCCCAACACAATGACTGAGTCCAAGGTCTCACACACACTAAACTAGCACCTTACCATTGAGCAATACACCACAAGCCCTTTTACCAAAGCACTTGGAATGAAGCCTTCATACCTTCAGTAGTGATCTGAAGGCCATATACTCTCTGCATCCTTTTCAAACCACAGCCTGGTCACTCTCCCCTGGATCACCTGCCCAACCAATCTAGGAAACATACCTGCACGCACACAGTCTTGCCATGGCTGGCTCCTTTCCACTCCTCACACAGATTTCAGTTTAAACACCTACTCCATGATCCACTCTTTTCTAGAATCACACATTCCTCCCTCCCTCTCACTCTCTCTCTCTCTCCCTTTCTGAGACAGGGTTTCTCTGTGTAGCCTAGCTGTTCTGGAACTAGCTGTGTAGACCAGGCTGGCCTCAAACTCACAGAGATCCACTTGCTTCTGGCTTCCGACTGCTGGGATTAAAGGCGTGTACCAGCGCTGCCCAGTCATACACGGTTTCTTTAGGAGGGCCACTAATTACTAAGAATGGTCTTGCTAGTGTACATCTCTTGAAGTCAGGAACTTTTATGTTTGTAGATAGATCCCCACAGCAGAGGGTGGTGAGTTGTGCCTGGAATTAAGAGTTCTGTGTGGCTAGAGTGGAAGAATGATCAAGAGAGGTGTGGTGAACAGATGCCAGCACAACAATATTTCTGGTGGAAGCTGGGTGTGGTCCTGTCCATCCCCCTTTCCTGCCACCAGTGGGCAGTGGGTACTCATGACCTATGATTGCCCAGACCAAGTATTACCTGCCAGGTCATTGAGCTGATTATAGCTGAGGTCTAGGGATTTTAGGCTCGTGTGACACACCAGAAGAGCAGCGAGGTGCTGGGCGGCCTTTTCCTCCAGCCTGTTTCCTCCAAGTTGCATCTTCTGCACAGCTGGGTTTAAGGCAAGGGCAGCACAGATTGCCTGGAGCCCTGGAGCTCCAATCTGGTTCTCTGACAAGTCCACATCTGAGGGCAGCACCACTGCTTGGTCAGTGCAAACCTCGGCCAGGCACCACCCTCTTGCACTTCCTTATATCCCCTATACCTCCAGGCCTGAGGCAAAAGAAGGGGCTTTGCAACCTGATTTTCTAGGCTGACTCACCTTGGGTTACTGGTCTCCCCATCCCATGACTGTCTGTCTGTGAAGAGTGCTGTAGGAGAGGGTCAGCTGCCCTGTTAATGACTGGTGTCTCATGACAATGTAACCTTCCTCAGAAGCCCTGTCTGCCCTACTGCTAGGGAGTAGCACACATCTGCAGTGTGAAATCACTTCTGTGGTTTCCTTTGCTGTTGGCCACAGCCTAGAGAGCTTAGTGGTGCTGCTGTGGTCATATCAGAGACGGAAAACAGACCCAGCAAGGTTGTGTTGCTTGCCTAGGTCAGCTTCATTGGCAGATCTGTCATCTACAAGCAGCCTTACCCAACTCTCCCTTCCAGTTCCCAGTTGATGGAGACCCTGTTTCTCTGTGCCCTCCCAGTCTGCGCTCAGGCACTGGGAATCTACCATGTATAGGGGTAAAGTGTCCCTCAGGGGAGATAGCTGTGGGATGGGTCAGGCACAGAGCAGCATTCAGCATTGGCTACACCAATGAGGAAACTCCCAGACACTTCACCCTGTGATGGAGGAGGCCTTCCTCATCTCCTAGCAACACCCAAGTGAGAAGGCCTAGAGAGGAAAGAGGGGCCCCAAGTGTGTCTGTTGTTCAGACCCAGAAACTCAGCACTACCTACCAGAGATAATGCTGTTCTTACATAGGACGTCAGCTAGAGCCTCCGCCCCGGCCCTACAGAGCCCATTGTCCCGAAGATCCAGACGCTTGATGTAGACATTAGAGGTCAACATGGAAGCCAGAGCACGGGCCCCCTGAAACAGAGCACAGAGATACGGGGGGCAGAGGCACAGGGGTCCTAAGAGCTCCCATCTCCTCCAGGGAACATCTGCTTCTCCCTCTAAGTGCCACTTAGACCTCATTTCCTATGTCACAGCATGCCACAGCCTCCATCCTGTCTTGCAGGCACGTGTATGCCACAGAGGAAGGCTGTGAGTTTGTGAAACTGACTCAAGGACAAGAAGGCCACTGCCTCCCACATCCCACCTGATCCCTGTATCCCTGACAGATACCTGGGGCCCAAGGCCACGGTGCCGAAGGCTCAATTCAGAGGCACGCCCTTGGTGCAGAAGACAAGAAGCTGGCACAACACTAAGGGCCTGGCAAGACTCCAGATAGAGGGTAGCCATGACCAGTTTTCCAAGACTACGGGTGCCTAACAGTAGACGGGGACAAAGGAAGACCTCTACATTGGCACAGCCCCACCCTTTCCTGCCCTACTATATTCAGATCCCAGATGAGGACCTCATGGCTAAAAGAGTCTTTTCTCAAAGTCACAGAGCTAGTCAGAACCTACTGCTGAAGTATATGCTGGCCCCATCCCATCATCCCCTGGTTTCACAGATCACATTTCCCCTCCCCCCAAAGTTGGCCTCCAACTTGTTGGCTGAGGAAAGCATTTAACCCAAGGCTTCAAGCATGCTAAGCAAGCACTCACCAATTGAGTTACATTCTCAGCCCACAGGTCATAATGTCTACAAACGGATGGTGTTTAATAATTCTAAATTAATTCTAAAATAACTAAACAATTCTAAACTCAATACATCCCTTAGCTAAGTTTTTCCTATAGTTTTAACAGTGGGCCCTGAATCCTTCCAAGTGGAACACCACGGTCTGTTAGGGTGTTTCACTTACAGATTATTCTGCAAGACAGTTCTAACTAAGCATTGGGCCGCTTCATGCCTCCAAGAGAGCAAGGGGCTTGAGGCCCCACTGAAGCGTGCAGTCCCAATCCAGCGGACTCGCACCACCCGAGGGCTGGAGGAGTCCAACCAGGACCCCACGCAGAGGATGAGGCACCTTCTGTTTCCAGAGCAAAGTGTGAATCTGTGGTCCAGAAGTTCCTGGCCTCCAGGGCCTCTATCTGATGCTCAGTGACTGCTGCTTCTCTCTCGATCTTCACTCTCCGTAGACGCCTTGCAGGGACCCTTCTTGTTTACTCTCACTTTCCAGTCAGGGCACAGAGACTGAGAGTGCATAGCTCTCTGGCTGGAACGCTTCCCGGGATGTGGGCGGTTCCTCTGACCTCACTGGCCAATCGATTTTGATTTACAGGCAACAGGTGGTCCCTGGGGCCAGTAATGATGCTCCCACCCCCACCCCCGGTCTCCCCGGGAACCGGGTGTTGTTTGTGACTGCAGAAGCACCACTAGCTTGGTAAGCTCTTCACCTTGGCTGACTACCGCACCAGGTGGTCGCCTCCTCCATGTTCCTTTCGTGTACTTTTTTTAGTCTGACTCTAGAGCTTGTGTTTTGGTACAGGAGGAGGTTCTAGGAAAGACCTAAGGAACCTGTAGAGTCTAGCAAAAGTTTTTCTAAGACAACTGTGCTGTGTATTCAGGTCGAGGGTCTCAGTTTCCTCTCAAGATCTACTCTTTCCTGTGTTGCTGCGCCAGCGGGTTCCAAACCTGCCCTGCCCTGTTACACTTTGGAATATGCCAGTTTGAGCTCAGAACCCCTCCTCTGAGCTTCTGATACCCCACATTGGTCACAGCCCTCCCTATAAAGAAATGGAGTGGATGGGCAGGGACAGGACATCCTCTCTGTATGCATAGGGTTCAACCCAGGGACTCCAAATGGCTTGGGAGAACTAGATCAGCTGGGGTTTGGGACTGAGCCAGGAAGGAGTCAGATCCTGCCTAATGGAGATGTCCCTTTAACACTGGCCTGGATCCATGCATGGCTGTTCTGCCTGCAGTTCAGCTGCAGCTGAAGCTGCTTGCTGACTCATGCACTAGGGGCCAGCAAGAACTGGGAACATGGCTTCTGCCGCCGCAGCAGCACTTGTGAGCTGGGGGTTTCTGGATTACAAGACAGAGAAGTATGTGATGACTAGAAACTGCAGGGTGGGCGTCTCTCAGAGGATGCTGCAGCTGGGAGTGGTGGCCTACGTAATAGGGTAAGAGCAGCACTTTGCCAGGCTAGCTGAAGAGACTGCTGTTGGCCTTGCTGGCTGAAAGCTAGAAATTGGCTTTTTAGAATTCCAGCTGGTGAGTGAATGTGAATGGGGGTGGTGAGAGGTGGTCAGCAAGAGGAATTTTAGTCCATTCAGAAGACATGAGAAACCATGTGCCCACATAAGGGACATTGTTCCCAGCATCATCTTGGTCTCTGTGTGCATCTGCAGTACTCCTGCCCAGAGAAACCCTGGTGGGGTGGGAGGCAGTAATTCTTGGCATGTATGAGCAACAGAACACTAAGGCTCCCAGAGGGACCACTAGCTGGATGCCTGAAGTGACTGAAAGGACTGAGCTGAGAGGCACTAGCATGTGGAAAGTGGCCATGATGGACCTGCTCAGCCGTCTGTGCTGATCTGGATCCTCTTAAGTATACCAAGGCAGCCTAGTGTTAGAGGCCTTGTCACATTATCCTGTCATCTTCTCCCTAGGTGGGCCCTCTTGGCCAAAAAAGGCTACCAGGAATGGGACTTGGACCCCCAGATTTCTGTCATCACTAAACTCAAAGGGGTTTCTGTAACCCAGATTAAGGAAGAGAACCGACTATGGGATGTGGCTGACTTTGTGAAGCCATCACAGGTAGGTCCCCAGTGCTGTGGCAGGAGGTCAGAGTCCTTCAGCCACTGAGAGTAACCTGCCTCATAGCTGCTGTGCGTGCCTGTGATGCCAGAAAGTGAGTGAAGAGCTCGGGAAAGGACAAGGGCCTCTCAGAAGAGTGTTGAATTAATCTGAGCAAATGGCTTCCAAGCCAGGAAGCCTGTGCCTGTGGAACTTCCTTTTAAAAGGAAAGATAGAGATGCAGCTCACATAGCTTCCTGGGTTCGATTCCTGAGGCCATCAAGAAAAAAACAAAAACAAAACACCCCACCCATGAACCACTCACACAAAGATAAACCATCCATCTACCCACCACCCATACAAAGATAAACCACCCCACCTACTCCCTACCCAAACAAAGATAAAAACACCCACCCATTCCTCATCCACACAAAGACACTCCTAAAAAGGACTGAAATATTATGGGCTCAGGATTTATGCTTGGAAGTGAAAGGTAGAGCTTAGAGTTCAGGGTTTGAACTTTCTGAAGTCCCCTTCTTACCATTTAGGGATCTTGGGTCCGGTTCAGGTTTTCCATTAGTGAAAGAATTAAAAGGCAGGGGGCTGGAGCAGTAGCTAGGCGAGTACTGGCTGCTCTTGCAGAGGCTACAGGTTCTGATCCCAGCTCCCTCATGGTGGCTCACAACGTTCTGTCACTCTAGGTCCAGGGGAGTTCCAGTGCCCTCTCTGGCTTCTGAGGGCACCAGGCACACAAACAGCACATATACTTTTATACAAGTTAAATAATTAAATAAAACTGTTCAACAAAAGAATTAAAAGGTAGGAGATAAGCCACAGTCACAGCAAATAAGTGTTATTAAAAGTGAGCATGCACACCCCATGCACAGGCTTCCAACAGGGGAAGGGGATCCAGAAACCAAAGTTCATTCTCCCTTGGAGGGCTGCTGGCCTCCAATGTTTGTGGTGGTGTAAGATGGGTCCCCCCTACTCCTGAATTTTAGATGCTCAATTTAAAAGAAGGAGCTGACAGGCCCACAGGTTCATACAAGCTGAGACATGTTCAGGACCACCATTGAACATAATTGGACTGGTCTAGACCATTCATCTGGAAGCAGATCCTTCTGGCAGGAAAATCAGTAAGCTCACCAGACCTTTGTCTTAGATAGGTGTGGTGAGGAAGAATCTGGAAGTTTGCCATCTTGTGGTTGATGCTTGGCCCCTTTTCCTATCTTTGCCTGTCAGGGTGTGATCTGGCTCCTCATACCATGTCATTCATCTTCCCTTCTCCCGCCACCTAACTGATAAGGCTCCAATTGCCAGCCGCTATGCCACATTTCCTGAGAAGACGTAAACAAATGCCTGTGTACCTCACCTATTGCACCAACAATGGGCCAATTTCATTCCAAATTAGTTCTGTGAACCAATGAGTAATTGTTATTGCCTGTGGGCATATTAAGTGAGGGGTGACTCCAAGGTAGCTACATTGCCTTGACCATTTTTGGCTCCAGGTGGCGCTAGCTTTCCGTGCAAGCACTCCCTTGCTGGACTGTTAGGTGTCCTCCTGTCCCCACTTTCTAGCTTCAGCGCCTATGTTCAGAAGGTATGTGGAATTTGAAATGAAACTTGTATGAAAGATATTGGTAAAGTCATGACACTCCCCAGGGCTCAGGAAAGGCCACAAATCTTTGCCTGCCTTGCTGGCCACCACTTTCTGCAACACAAACTTGGTAACTAGATAGGGCTGAGCAGTAGTCCCACGAAATCCAGGCTCCTAGGCTGAGCTTAAGATCAGTAGCAGAGCCCTGGCCTAGCATGCTTGAGATCTCAAGTTCCATTCCCAGCACTGACAGCAGCAGAATGCAAACAAAACAGGCTTCAGCTGCTAGCCCCTCCTCTGCTAGAGTTCAGCCAAGGCCAACCTCTAGCCTTGCCTTCTAGGGAGAGAATGTGTTCTTCTTGGTGACCAATTTCCTCGTGACACCAGCTCAAGTCCAGGGTAGATGCCCAGAGGTAAGTCTGTTCAGAGCCTCCCAATGCTTAGAGAATGTTGTATCCAGCTTTAACATGTAGACAGCTCTAAAACTTCACCAAACCTACAGGTCCACTTCTTAGAAAGCACATGTCTTTCCTATTTCCTTGTCTGGGGCTTCTGGCTCTTCCTGTGAACCTCCCATGACTGGAAAGTAACTCACCAGATCTGATGACTAGATAACCAGAGTTCTTGCTAGCTCTTCTTGGAAGATTGGTGACCTGGTCCCTCCAAGCACACACTCAATAGAGTGTCACATCCCTCTGCAAACCTTTCTTGAGCCCCTCTCCTCATCCTCCAATCTAGGTCAGGCCCTGTGCTGAGCTGGCAGAACTCCAGCTCCCTGTACCTCCTCAAGTTGCAGCTAAGATCCAAGGCAGCAGGTTCCATGATGCCTATGACACAGTGACTGCAGTGAGGAGACTTAGGGAAGTGCATGGACAAAATCTTAAAGGAGCCGGTGATCTGGGTCAGTGTGGCTGCAACAGGATGCCAGGGCAGAGGGAACATCAGGATCAGAGGCCCAGGCTGTATGAAGGGCTGAGGTGTCTCTGGGGATATCTGCTACTGGGTGTGGCTGGGTCATGAAAAGGACAGCCCAAGATCTCATGGACCCTTTGAGTTGGACTTGAGGTATGAGCAGAAGGTAGCCAGAATGGGTGCGTGGTAAAGACCCCTCAGTATCTCATCATTAGGGCCACTGGGAGAGGTGTTCCCATCTCACCATGGAGTCTGGTTGAAGGAGTTTGGGACATAGTCAGACACGGGTTGGGACAGCAAAGCAAAGAAAGTGGCTGTACTCTGACCTCTGCTACCAATCATAGTCCCATCCTTCACAAAAGCCTTAAGTCCTGCCTTTTCAGTCCTTCAATCATTCTTGCTCCCATGTTGCTGTGGTCTGCCTGGAGTCCCTCATGAGCTGAACCCCAAAGCTCAAAGCTGCCATTACTCATAGTGCTCCCCTATGACTCTTTGGCTTTATGTAGATACAGTGTCCATGTTTGGCAGAAGACTGGACACAGCAGATGTGGGGGGCTTCCTCCCTGTACAGGCCCTATGACCTTAGGCCCTGCTGTTTGATAGCTACACCAACCATGTATTGAGTATCACTAGTCTGTCCTTCTGTGGTTCTCTAGTGCTGTGCCCACCACTCTGTTATACTGGTTGCACAGAAGAACTACACCTCAGTGAACAATCAGGGACGGAGTTGTCAGAAGAGCAGGAGTCTCATTCTGCTCTTGGAATACAGCTCTGTATACCATCTCACAGGAGGCTGACGATTCTTCCCTCCCGGCCTACAGCTTGTGCCTTCCCTGTGCTTCCAAACCCAGGGTATCTTGGGAGGAATCTTCAGGGTCACAGCTCTGTAGTCTGTGAGGCTGAGTCACATAGCAGAGGCATCCCTGTGACTAGAGTCTCTCCTACTTCAGCATCCTTCTGTTCCTCTGGCTAGCTGCTGGGCTGATGAGGACTGCCCTGAAGGGGAGACAGGAACACACAGCCATGGTAACTGGGGGGGGGGGGTTGGTTCTCTGGCACCTCCACTGGAACAAGGGGAGGGGAGGGAAATACTGTGGTCCCCAAAGCAGGCCCTGTTGTACTTGTCTGTGCAACACCTCATTCTGCCGACAAGCCCATGCCCCACATCCTCCTCAGAACCCATGGAGACTTGAGGCCTTGGAGCTAATTTTGTGTTTTCAAGGCATAAAAACGGGTCAATGTGTGGTGTTCAATGGAACCCACAGGACTTGTGAGATCTGGAGCTGGTGCCCCGTGGAGAGTGGTGCTGTACCCAGGTAAGACTCCTTTCTCTCCAAGGGTGGTGCCCAGGACAAGCAAAATGATGCCAGTGTACTGTCTATCCTCAGGAAGCCCCTGCTAGTTCAGGCCAAGAACTTCACACTTTTCATCAAAAACACTGTCACCTTCAGCAAGTTCAACTTCTCCAAGTACGCATGGCAGGTCTTGGTTTAAACCAGATGTTCCATGCCTGGTGGGTCATCTGATCCCCATCACTGTCCTTTCTAGAACCAACACCTTAGACACCTGGGACAGCACCTATTTCAAGCATTGTCACTATGATCCACACTCCAGCCCGTACTGCCCAGTGTTCCGCATCGGGGACCTTGTGGCCATGGCTGGCGGGGACTTTGAGGACCTGGCATTGCTGGTGAGTCATTTGGGGCAAGTTCCTGCAGCTCAGGGTTAGGGTCTCAAGCCTATCTACCAAAGGAATAGAAATGTGTTGTGTGCAGGGTGGCGCTGTGGGCATCAGTATCCACTGGGATTGCAACCTGGACACCAGGAGCTCTGACTGCTGTCCCCAGTATTCCTTTCAGCTGCAGGAGAAGGGGTACAACTTCAGGTATGGTCATAGTGCTGGCTCACTGTTCCTGGCCTAGTACTCTCTTCACGTAGATCCCTGGGACCACCAGAGAGAGCACCCTCAACTCTGACCTCAGGATCTCCACTGTGTGTACAAGGGTCCCATCCCCAGCTCCATTCCACCTTTCCTCACTCACCTGCGGGTGCAGGCTCCCACTGCAGATCCTGATGCAGCCTCTCGCAGATGGCCCTGCTTCTCCAAAGCAGATGCCGCTCATCTTTAATTCCCCTACAGCACTTTATCCAAGACTTTTCCCAGAAGAGCGTGGAAACCAGACTAGTAGCAAAAATATTCATATACTTCTGACCATGGTTCGCCAGCATTACTTTTCTTTCCCTGGAAGCACTAAGGCTGAGGATTGGACCCAGGGCCTCAGAACTATTTGAAAGTAAATATTGGATATTGGATACTCATACTTCCCAATACTGTCAAGGAATATTTCCACATGACCACTGACCCATTGTCACAGACAACTCTGGACCTTGGGTACATGGTACATGCTTAGTTCCTAATCCCAGTCCTCAGAGGGCAGAGAAAGGGAGATTCGGGGGTCAGAGTCTTCCTTGGTGGTTTTTTGTTTGTTTGTATGTTTTTGTTTTTGTTTTTATATATACAGTGTTCTGTCTGCATGTGTGCCTGCAGGCCAGAAGAGGGCATCAGATCTCATTACAGATGGTTGTGAGCCACCATGTGGTTGCTGGGAATTGAACTCAGAACCTCTGGAAGAGCAGCCAATGTCGTTAACTGCTGAGCCATCTCTCCAGCTTCCTTCCTCAGCTTTATAGCGAGTCTGAGGCAGCCTAGCAAAGAAGGAGGAGGAAAGAAGAAAGGAAGGAGAAGAGGAGGAGGGAAGGAAGGAGAGAAAGGGGAAGGAGGGGAAAAAGGAGAGAAAGAGGGGAGAAAAGGAAGGAAGGAAAGGAGGGAGGGAGGAAGGGGAGGAAGAAGGAAGTTAAGAAAAGGGTGTTGGAGATTAAATCTAACATTTTATATTCTCCCTCCTCCCCATGTTAATAATGTCCTCAAGTCTGTATTTTCCAATCCTAGGGAAACTAAGAGATCTTAAATTGCAAGTATTGCCATGTTTTCAGTTTCCCAAGTAGATTCTTCGGCTCCTCCTGCCATTTAATATCATTTTATCACACATAGAGGCAGATGTGCCCTTGTGGCCATAAGGCCCAAGGACAATGCCCTTTGATGCAACTTACTGTGCTTGGCTCCCCACCGTTTGCAACCTTATGCGGTAGGCTTCTGCTGACACCTTCCTTTCTGCTCACAGTGCCTTCTTGAGCCCTGCCATAGCATCTGCACTCACTTCCTCCCCAGATCTAGGCTGAAAAGAATTGCTGCTTCAGCGATCTAGCAGCTTTCCCTCCACCCCACCACCCTTCTCCCATACACCCCCACCCCTGCTCCAGTACCTCTTTCAGCATCCCCTGTGCCCCTCAATAGACAATAATCTTCTTCCAGTCAGGCTCTGCTCAGGTTCTGGGCTGTTTTCCCCTGTCCCAAACATCTACAGGGAGCCTAAAACATAGGACTCTGGGTTGGGCTGGTGAAGACCATAAATAATCTAGCCTGAGATGCAGCATGCAAACCAAGGGTGTCTTCTCCACTATCCCCAGGACAGCCAATCACTGGTGGGAAGCCTCAGGTGTGGAGGCCCGGAGCCTGCTGAAGCTCTATGGGATCCGCTTTGACATTCTTGTCACTGGGAAGGTACTGTTTAGGGCAGGGTAAGGGTCTGTGGAGGTCTGGGAGGACAGTCCCAGCCCCAGAGCTCAGCTGGGGTCTCTCAGGCAGGGAAGTTTGCACTCATCCCTACGGCCATCACACTGGGCACAGGAGCAGCTTGGCTGGGCATGGTGAGTCTGAACTTGAGGTTCACTCTGGCCATTGTAACCACCAGCCAGGGCCTGCTGGCATCTGCTAGACCTGCATATTGTGTCCTGGGTGAGGGCTTGCCTGGAGGAGGGGGCGAGGTGAGGAATCTGGAACATGGTAGGTCCTACCTCTTCCAGGTCACCTTCCTCTGTGACCTGCTATTACTGTATGTGGATAGAGAAGCCTGCTTCTATTGGAGGAGCAAGTATGAAGAAGTGAGTTGTGGGCCTGCTTGTGTCCCAGAGCTGAAGTCACTGCCTGAACATTGGGTTCTGCCACACTTTGAGGGATCCCTAATCTGTTGTCTTTGTAGGCAAAAGCTCCAAAGGCAACTGTCAACACTGCGTAGACCAAGCTGCCTTTCACACCCAAACCCTGCTGTCCAAGTGGTAGGTTGCCCCTGCCCCATGTCTGTTACTGCTGGGATCCAGGCATCCATGGTGGCTGTCATTCACGGGCCATTCCTGAGCCACTCCCTGCAGGTTCAAGTTTAGGGGTTGGGATGGACAGGGTTCTGGTTTGGGAACATCAAGGACAAAGCTCTAGCAGGACTGCAGAAGGGCTTGGTGGGATTTCACAAGACTCCCCACGCAGACTCCCTCCTCAGTCCAGCCTGAGAGAGAAGGCAACATGATTGAAAGATTGATTGCCCGGTCCTCTAGAAACTCTGCCATTCAGTTCAAGCCCCGTTAACCTGACCACTGGGTTTCTCAGGGGCCTAGGTGAGATGAGAGGCTGCACATGTAGGACTTCCTGCCAACAAGACATTCCTGGCAACCTCAATGCATGCAGAGGCACCTGCCTGCCCGAGGCCCTGAGTCTGGCCCCAGAGCGCCAGAGTTTCCAGGTGTGATCTCCATGAAGGACACCGTGTTCCCTCGGGGATAGCTGGTTCTGGATCTGTATGCATACAGGGCTTTGATTCCTCCCTCACTAGAGACTTTTCCCATGTCCCAGAGCCCATAGAAAGAATGGCAGGGACAGGGGCTGCAGAAGCACAGCCCTTTTTTGGCCCATGTGTGGGACATAATTTACGGAGTATGTACCCCTGGAAGGGAAGGGGCAGCTTTGCTATGGCTGCACAGTAACCAAAGGAGTTCCCAGGCTGAGGCCCAAGCAACACCAACATTAGGGTCACCTGGCTTCCAGATCCTCCAAAAAGCTCTTGAAGTCCTGATGCCTTTCAGCCCTCGGGTGGGAAGGCCTGGTTACTGCAGGTGGGTCATGTGGGCCTAGTAGTCATTGGGGATCCAAAGAACCCTGACATTACTGCTGAAGTAAAGCTGCCAATGCAAGCAGCTTCCTGTGTACTGTGTAGTCCTTAAAGGGAAGAATGGGAAAAGGAAGATGTCTACCTGAGACAGAGCCCAGTCACGGGCAAGGGCAGGTGCAGAACAGACCTAGGATTTCCTCCCTCTCTGAACTGTAGCTTCACAGCCGCCTAGTGGGCTGGAAGGCACTGGGTGCAAGCCCAAGTACCTGAGCATCCATACACATCAAGTGTACCACTCTTGTACTATTCCAAGACCACCTCTCATGGACACTGTTGCCCTGGATATTAACAAGTGGTAGAGACGCCAAAGACTTTATAAGAAAACTCTCCTGGGGTATACAGAGACTAAAAGAGAGAGCTGTGACCAGGAGCCTGGACTTGGAAACACTGGTCAGTTCTCCAAGGGTAACTGTGTGGGCTGTGCAGGAATGTGCTGGGGGAGTTTTTTGTGGGCATGTACCTGTGTTCTGTGCATTTCAGTGTCCCTTGGCAGTCCTTGAGCACATACTTTGATCCCTAGGGAGCTCAGGAAATCAAGAGACACCTTTATGAGTTATTTCCTTTGAGTCCAGATTGTGATATATACCCTGCTAGAGGACATGTCAGAGATCTGGGGATAGCAGTCACTAGTGGAACCCTTGCCTAACAATCTCAAGGCCCTGGCTTCCATCTCAAGCACCACTAACACACACACATGCATGCACATGCACACACATATACACACGCATATGCACACATGCCTGCACGCACACGTATGCACATACACACACATGCACACATGCCTGCATACACACATGCCCATACATACACACACACATGCACACACATGCATGTGCACACAAACATCCTTACATACACACACACATGCATATGCACACAAAAATCCTTATAGAGGACATGTGAGGACTCTGTACTTGTCACATTCCCAGTTTACATTATGTACTTTTGGTAGACCTTCTGTCCCCCTACTGTGGACTGGGAACAATTGTTTGGCTCTTCACACAAGTAAGAATCAGTGCCACAAAGAACGCTACAGTGTACACAATATCTGGTCATAACACTAGCTGATTAGTTATTATTATGGGCCTCTTCCCTGCCCACTCTGCCCCACCTGCCCAGGTATCCAGAGTTGATCAAAACAAGAAGGTGTTGGGCAGTGAGTCCACACCAGCACTGGCCAAGTCCTATTCCATGAAGACTGAAGGCTCAGTTCCTGGGAACTGACAACACTCCCAGCCCAGTCTGGGCAGGCTTCAAATCCACACTTCCTTGGGCAGGCAGCTGCCAATTCTTCTGGCCTCTGGATGTGGGCAATGTGGGGCCCTCTATGAGCCAGCCTCACAGACTGGCCAGCTACTCTGTACAGGCTGATTCCTGGACTGCGGCTTGGCCAGCAGGCTGCACAGCTTGCACTGTTTCCTCCAGGCTGCCACTGGGGAACACCACGTAGTGTGCAGTAGTCAGCTCCAATGGCTCCCTCTGGTTCTCCTTGCTGTGCCAGATGCCATAACCAAAATACACGACAAGTCCTGCAGGAACGGGCATGAGCTGAGGGGCAGGTCCCAACTCCACCTGCCCTCTTTGTCCTCCCATTTTAGAATAGCTGAGTCCAAGCCCAGGCCCCACTCACCAACCAGCAACCAGAAGATAAAGCGCAGCCAGGTCAGGTAGCTCAGCTTCAACATGAGACAAATGTTGAGAAGGATACTGAGGGCTGGAGTCAGGGGCACCAAAGGGATCTGAGGGTGCAAGGGTGATGCTGAGCTTGTCTGCAGGATAGCTATGCCAGTCTAGAGCCTGACTGTGTGTAAGTTCCATAGAACCTGTCTTCATCTCTGAAGATTTGAGCCACGTGTACCCTCACCATGCAAATGTTGGAGGAAGTGGGAATGGATAAACCTGCCTCCCTAGCCCCATGAGCCCTTGCGCCTTCTCAGGTGGCATGAGAGGCTGGGGCAAAGGGAACATGTCAGTTTGAGAGGGATGGGGGAAGAAAGTGGGTGTACCTGAAAAGTGTCTTGCTTCCGTTGCTGCTGATGAGCCCCCAGGACCAGGAGGCTGAACAGAAAGACAGTGCCACTGACAACCAGCAGCAGGACATAGCCCCACCGTGGGAGGTGCAGGTCTGAGTTCCCGAAGACCAGCACACACGCTAGGGAGATAGCAGAGGCTACCAAGACACCAAGCGCCCAGGCCACAGCACTTCCAGGGCAACATCCATTCAGGAAACCCAGGAAGGGTTTCAGGGCTGGCCGCAGCTGACCAGGCTCAGACATGGAAGTCTGTGCAGCACCTACTAGCTGTATGTGGTCTGAGAAGGAGTCATACTTCTTAGCTGTGTGGCCAGGGCTGGCTAGGCATGAGGAACTGAGGGCAGAAGCTTTCTGGAAACGCAAGACAATGATGCTGGTAGCTACAAAGGTATAGGCCAGCAGGGTGCCAATGGATAGGAACTGGACCAGTGCCTCAAGGTCCAGCAGCAGTGCCAGGAGAGCCATGAGGACTCCAAACACCAGGATTCCAACCACAGGCACCTGTGTCCGGGGGTGCACACGGGCAAACACCTGGAAGAAGAGCCCATCGGCGGCCATGGCATAGACAATACGAGGCAGGGAGAAGAGGTTGCTGAGCAGGACCGTATTCATGGCTGCGGCAGAGCATAGGAAACAATCAGCAGGGCAGGTAAGCGCAGCAGGGGCTGCTGATGGGCTCTCAGGTAAGAGTGCATTGAGGGTACTTGCTTCTCACCTCCCACCTAGGAATGGGGCATTTCCGTTTAGGTCCAGCCCATTTAAGACCTTTTGAGAGCTCTCAGTCTGCCTGGGAAGGACTTGTAAGCTCATGCTCCCAAGCTGATATTCTGTGTACGATTTAAGGGGAGAGGGTCTGCCAACAAGTCTTTGGAAATGAGTGTTTTCATGAGCTCATTATACAGGCAGGAAAACTGGGACCTGGGCGGAGGCCCACTACCCTGTCCACTCCCACCCTGCCCAGAAGGGTCCCTTACCACACATGGAACCGACCGCCACAATGAAGCCAGCCCAGCTGTAGCCCCGCCTGTAGAAAGCATCGGCAAGAGCTGAGTCAGGATCCAGACTGTGCCAAGGCACCATGAGGGTCAACACGGTGGAGACCAGAATATAGGCGCCAGCTGCCAGGCCAAGAGAAATCGCAATGGCCATGGGTACAGCCCACCGTGGGTTTTTGGCCTCCTCACTGGAGGCAGCAATGACATCAAAGCCCACAAAAGCATAGAAACAGGTGGCTGTGCCCGCCAGGATGCCAGAGAAGCCGAAGGGTGCGAAACCACCCTCTTCTGGGCTCCAGTTGTGAGGGCGGGCCAGGATGAAACCCAAGACGATAATGAGAAGGATGACAATCATACTGATGGCTGAGAACATGTGGTTGAGCCAGGAAGAGACTCGGGCTCCACAGGAGACAAAGGCAGAAGCCACAAGTAAAATACCAGCGGCCAGAAAATCTGGATAATGGGCCAGGAAGGGCATCTGCCAGACACCCATATGAGACTCGGTGAAGTTGCGAATGCTGTGGTTAAAGATGGCATCCAAATAGCCACTCCAGGCACGGGCCACAGCGGCACCTCCAATGAGGTATTCCAAAAGCACATTCCAGCCTATAAGGAATGCCCATATTTCACCCATGGACACATAGGTGAACAAGTATGCGGAGCCGGTACGGGGCACACGGGCTCCAAATTCTGCATAGCATAGGGCTGCCAGCAGGGAGGCTACAGCAGCCACTAAAAAGGACAAGAGCACAGCAGGGCCAGCCATGTCCTTGGCCACTGTGCCTGTGAGCACATAGAGCCCAGACCCCACCATGCCACCCACACCCAGTAGGGTCAAGTCCAGTGTGGACAGGCAGCGCCGCAGTGATGTCTCCATGCTAGACTCTTCCAGTGGCTTCAGACGGTTCAGTTTCTGGCAGAAGCGTGCCAGGCGGGTGGGGCTGGGCAGTCCCCCGGCCATGGCAGTCGGCTGAGGAGTACTAAGCCAGCTTCTGAAAACTTCTGGGGACAAACAGCGGGAATAACCAGCCAGCCTCCATTCGTCCATAGACCACCCAGTTCTCTCCTCACCTAAGGAACCCAGGACCTACCTTAGAAGGCTAAAATGGGACGGTGTGTGGGGTGGAGGGTGTCAGGGACTGTGGGCAAGAGGGATAAAAGCATGGAGGTCCTTCCTGTTAGCCTTCAGGGCAGTGAAAATGGCAGGGTGGGGCAGACCTGGAGCGGACCTGCGAACCCTGCAGGTGCTTCAGAGGCTGAGTGGGAGGTTGCTTAAGAACATTAGCCAGGCTTGGAACAGGCTCCATAAGCAGCGAAGAATAGGAGGCTTTCCTGGAGCAGGGCCAGACTGCCAGCACCCGGAACAGGAGTGGTTCCTGCAGCCCAGAGGGTGGCCAAAGGGACACCTGGCCTCAGAGAAAAGCGATCATCCCCCTTCTAACAGGTTGGAGGATCAGCTCACCTGAGGCCAGGAGGCCAGGGGTACAAGGGCCCTGAGCCCCGGATGTGGAAGCTGTGGGGCGACTCCCCTCGCCATATGCGCCCCAGCCGCAGCTGCTGGGTCTGGCTGCCTCCGCTATGCCCCTGCCCCAAGATATTCAAGACATTCGCGTGCATTTACATCCCCACAGCAGCTGTCCCACTAGACCCACTGCGACCCACCTGCTGTCGCTGCCGCCGCCACTGTGCGCACTGCGCCTGCCCCGCTAGCTTACAACGCCTGCGTACAGGTCCCGCCCCTGGCTCCCAGGCATAGGAAAAATCCGAGCCTCACAACTCATCCCTTGTGGGGTTCTGCACAGGGCCCTGCACCGCATTACAAGTCAGTACAACCCTCTTAGCGAGAGGACCACAGCTGGCAGTCCTAGGACTCTCTCCGTCATTTCGACTGGTGAGGATGCCTGCTCCACTACCTGCTGAACCCCTTCAGTAGGTCCAGGTTGGGGCCGGTTCCCACCCTACAGCACTACAACAGATCTCTCCCACCCAATACAATTACTCCAGCCAATTGGACATCATCCAGGGCCTCACTGAGTCATGGGGGATTTACAAATGTCCAGCCCAGGGAGATGAAGACAGGGATCTGGCCGAGTGGCCTTGGCAATTTCTAAATCTCAGTGGGGTGGCAGGAACTACCTTACACAATAAGCAAGAGAGACTAGCCTTTGGGGAGTGTTCTGTGCACTGGCAGAATTTGGAGAGCCGATGTCTGACAGTGTCCCATAAAAAGATAACAACCAGCATCATAAGACAGCTTGCAGCTCTGCAGCTGGGGTACCCTCAAATGTCCATGACAGCCTCAGAGCACCTGACAGGTCTTGGAATTCTCAAGGGACTCCAGTGTCAACTCTCCACTAGTGACAATCTCCACTAGTGTAATCAGTACGTCTCACCAGCATTCACATCACGAGGGTTCCTGGACCAGCTCTGGCAGAAAATCATTTATGCTTACATCTGAGGAGTCTTTTCTCTTTCTGTTCTTCTCACTTTGTGCAAAAATACTAGCTAGGCTTGGTGGCCCATGTCTGCAATGCTAGCACATGGGAGACTGAAGCTAGCTGGGGCAAGGAACCTCTCTCTCTCTCTCTCTCTCTCTCCATATATATATATATATATATATATATATATATATATAGTCAAAGTATGTACATATAGTGAGAGCATGTTTATAGTGAGAGCGTATATATACATATAGTGAGAAAGCTGATGTGGTAAGGTATTGATTGCTGACAGCATATTTAATCTATACTACATGTCTAACATATGTATTATATAATGTATAATAAACACACAACTATATAATACATACTTGATTATATGTGATGATGATGAATTAATATATGATATATACTACTAAAATCTATATGTTCATGCACACAAATGCTCAAGTTTATTTGGTGTTGATGGACACACTCAGTGTCTTAGGACACACTCAGATGACAAAGCGGTGACTGAGCTTCCAGATATTCAGGGACACTTGGAACACTGTGGTTTTAGTCAGAGCCTTGGGCTGCCTGATAGCTAACAATGTCTGAAAGTGCTGCTGCTGTTTGCATAGTCTCTGCCTGAACTTACCTGAGCAAGTGCTCCCTGTCTTGAAATACCTCCACAAAAACACTAGAAAAAAAGCACTCAGGCCAAGAGACTTGGGCCTTTGTAATAAGAACCCAACTGGCCAATTTTTTATCAACCTAGAAGTGAGGTGCAGTGTTTTGGGGTTCTGGCTTTTGTAAGAGCTCTCATCTCACCCCTGTCACAGGCACCAACATACAATAGGCTCTTTGGCTAAATATGGGTGATCCAGCAGTGAGTTCTACATTTCTAGTTATGTGTCTGAGCAAGTGCTGGACCTCAGTGTGTAAAGAGTATGGTTTTTCCTCCTGCTGCTGGTCTTGTTCCGCCACCGCGCCAACCCCAATTAACACACTGAGACTCTGTATTTAATATAATGCTGTTGGCCTGTTACTTGTTTCTTATCGGCTAGCTCTGTCTTAAGTATTAACCCATTTCTATGTATTTCCATGTGGTCTTACCAGCAAGAGGCGGCTGGCGGTTCTGCCTTCTCCAGACTCTCCATCTTGACTCCTCTTTACTACTTCCTCAAATCCTCCTTGTCTCCTAATTCCTCCTATCCTCCTTTCCTATTGGCCAACAGTGCTTTATTCATTAACCAGTATGAGAAACATATACAGAATGACACCTCCCATCATCTCCTCTTTTCTGTCTAAATAAAAAGAAGGGTTTTAACCTTAACATAGCAAAATATATCACATAACAGTTAACAAATAAGAATCACAGTTAACACTATTTAGTCCATTAACATTTAGTAAGATTTGAAGAAAATATTCCATCATCTATCCTATCTTTGTGTGTCTAAAGTCTAAGTAACTTATCTTTAATACTAAGGGAAACTATAACTATAACTCTCTGTCTTCAAGTCCCTCAAAGACCACAGAAGGATAATATATAAACTCTACAAATGACAGAGACAACTCACTGCTTGGTCACCTGAAGTTCTTCTGTAATCTTCCATCTTCAGCCCATAGGCCATAATGTGTCTGCCAGACTCTTCAGCAAAGTAGGAAACTTTAAACTGTCTTCTTGTATTGGCAGTTTGTCAGTCACTTTTCTCTGTGTCTTGCAGACTGTTTGGCAGACTCTTCCATGAAGCAGGAACTCTGTACCAATATCCATCTTGAATCAGCAGTCACTTTTCTGTGGATCCTGCATGTCCAATTTATAAAGTCAGACAGTCCAGACAAGAGCAGTATCTTGTCCAAATGGCTAGTCTTGCCATATTGAAGGCAAACTCCATAATGTGTTTCTTCAATGTCCATCTTCCTTTCTGACGCAGTGGTGTTGCCAGGAGCAACTGTGCCTCATTGTCAAGAAAAATCCTAAACCATTTTAAATGCTATATTCTGTAGGTCTTTGAAAGGTTTGAAAAACTCCTATCTATCTCAAATACATCTCTGTGTATCTTGAAAACCTAGCTAACTTAATTCTAAGCTTTGACTATCATAGGTAATTATCTATAATCTGTACTACATTATACATTACATTTCTAAATGAGCTATATAAACACAGTATCTAAACAAGAGGAGAAATATACATATCATAAAATTGGCCTTAAATTTTATCAATAAATGAAAATACATTCCAAAACAAAGTATTCATATTTATACCATAGTCCCCTTTTTACCTTTAAAAGGAGATTGGTTATGGTCATTAACCATTTATATAACCAAGCCCAGTTAAATGAAAACAAACATTTATAAACAATATTTGGGAATTTGGGCGTTGTTCTTTTCAAATTACTTCCTGCTGATAGGGGGCACTGTCATGGGCTCCTAAGAGGATGAAGAAGTCCTGGCTGTAGTCTGCAAGGCTGCCTTGTTCAAGCCATTTTGACCACCGACCTCGCTGCTGCGAGCCCCTCATGACTGGAGCCGCCGCCGCCGAGCCAAACCACTCACCGCTCCGGCTAGCTCAGTTGGTAGAGCATGGGACTCTTAATCCCAGGGTCTTGGGTTCGTGTTGGGCGCCATATGTAAAGAGTATGGTTCTTCCTCCTGCTGCTGGTCTTGTCCCGCCGCCGCGCCAGCCCCAATTAACACACTGAGACTCTGTATTTGATATAATGCTGTTGGCCTGTTACTTGTTTCTTATCGGCTAGCTCTGTCTTAAGTATTAACCCATTTCTATGTATTTCCATGTGGTCTTACCAGCGAGAGGCGGCTGGCGGTTCTGCCTTCTCCAGACTCTCCATCTTGACCCTTCCTTACTCCTTCCTCTTTCCTCCTTGTCTCCTAGTCCCTCCTATCTTCCTTTCCTATTGGCCAACAGTGCTTTATTCCTTAACCAGTATGAGAAACATATACAGAATGACATCTCCCATCATCAGTGAGCAAGGCTATGACACAGAGTGATCCCATGAAGATGAAGCACCAGAGAAGAAAGGGAAAAAAACACTTTCCCAATTCGTCTATAAGCCAGCAGTACACCAAGATGGCCAAAACAGCACATGAGAAACAAAGCTACCTGCCAATATCCCATTTGTAGATAAACTCAGAATTCAGAAAGATACTAACAAATTAGGGCTGAGGCTGGCAAAGGCATTTGCTGTTAACCCCGACTGTGAGAGTTCATTTCTCAAAGCATGATAGAAAAAGAGAACTGAGTGTAATAAGTTTCTCTCTGACCTTTACATGTGCACTATGGCATGTGCAAGAATGTGCATACACACACACACACACACACACACAATAATAATAATAATAATTTTTTTTCCAGACCTGGTTTCTCTGTGTAGCCTTGGCTGTCCTGGAACTCACTCTCTAGACCAGCCTGACCTCAAACCCATGGAGATTTATCTGCCTCTGTCTCCCAAATGCTTGGATTAAAGGTGTGCAATACCACCACTGGGTAATAATTAATATTCTTAAGATTTTATTTTTATCTATTTATTTTTTAAATTTATTTATTTTTACTTTATGTGCATTGGTATTTTGCCTGCATATATGTCTGTGTGAGGGTGTTGGATCCCCTGGAACTGGAGTTGCAGACAGTAATGAGCTGCCATATGAGTGTAGGGAATTGAACACTAGTCCTCTGGAAGGGCAGCCAGTGAGTGCTCTTAACCACTAAGCCATCTCTCCAGACCTTAATTAAAACAACTTTTTAAAGAAATTAATGTTAACAAATCAAACACACACACACACACACACCCTGAGTGAGATTTATCTCAGGAATGCAAGGATGACTTGACATATGAAAATCAACCTGTGTAATATGTCATACTAATAAAATAAAGAATCTAGCCCACAAAAATCTCAATTGACACAGAAAAAATATTCAACAAGCCCAGTGTTAGTTTAAACAAGAATGGTCCTATAGGTTCATATATTTGAATTCTTAGTCACCAGGAGTGGCGCTATTTGGAAGGATTAGAAGAATTAGGAGGTGTGGCCTTGTTGAAGGAAGTATGTCACTGGGAGTGGGCTTGGAGGTTTCAAAAGCCCACACAAGGCCCAGGCTCTCTCTGTCTCTGCCTGTGGATCAGGATATAGCTCTCAGCTACTCTCTAGCACCATGTCTGCCAGCATGCCACCATGTTCCTTACCATGATGATAATGAACTAACCTTCTGAACCTGTAAGCAAGCCCAATTAAATGTTTCCTTTTATAAGAGTTGCCTTGGTCGTGGTGTCTTTTCACAGCAATAGAACAATGACTAAGACACCAAGCCTTTACACCATTTATAAATCTATAGCTACTGCACTAAATGTGAAAAGACTGAGTGTCCTTGCCTGAGGTCAGCAACAGCAAGAGGATTCTCACTCTCAACACTTGTCTCCAGGTTGTAGTGGAGGTTCTAGCCAAGGGAATGGGGCAAGAAAATGAAGCAAAAAGAAACCTGAAATAGAAAGAAGGAAAACTATCCCTTATATACATAAGGGCTCAAGAAGTCTACAATTTAAAAAAAAAAACATTAGAGCCAGGTGTGACGGCCCACACCTTTAGATCCTGCACTCTGAAGGCGGAGGCAGGCAAATCTTTGAGTTTGAGGCCAGCCTGTCTACAGAGTGAGTTCCAGGACTAGCTACACAGTGAAAACCTGTCTCAAACAAACAAAAATCCCAAAATAAAAAAAAGCATTAGAACTAATAAGTTCAGCAAAGGTACCAGATACAAGATTAATATACAACTGTACTTCTGTATAGTAGTAATGGACTAGCATGGAATGAAATTAAAGAAATTATTCTATTCATATAACATAAAAATAAGACACTTGGAATACATTTTACTCAATTTATTGTGTATTTACATTTGTGCACATATGCACATGCCATGATATGCATATGGAGGTCAGACAGGTTTGGGAATTCAGCTTTTGCCTCCACTTTATTGTGGCAGAGTTTATAGGGTTGTACATAAATGTAATCCCATCATTTAAGGTTAAGGCAGGAGGAGCAGGAGTTCAAGACCAACCTGGGGTACATGAATGACATTCTTTCTTAGCAAACCAGAAAAGAAAAAAAGAGAAAGAAAACAATTTTAAAAATTTACATCGCAAACCACTAAACATTATTAAAAAATTAAAACAACCTTGAAGAAGGAAATAGATACTATGCTTATACACTGGAGCATTATTTTTCCTTTTTAGTGGTGTTATGAATCAAACTCAGGGTCTCCTGCATGGTTCTCAAGATACATTCCCCAGTCCAGCTGCAAGGTTTTGCATTGCTAAAATACAATAATCCCAGATGCTCAGCATGCTCAATGTAGTCCCCATTAAAATCCTAACTCCACTCTGAAAAACAGATCCCCAAACAAATATAAAAAGAGAAAGGACACAGAATAGACAAGCACCCCTGGGAAATAACAGAATTGGAGAATTCACAATTCCTGTGAGTCAGATTGTGTAGCTCAGTGGTAGAGTGTTTGTCTAGCACAAACAAGGCCCTGAGTTTGATTCCAGTACAAAAAAAATCCTACTTTTCTATCCTTTTTCTTTCTTTTTTTGTTTAATATGTATATGAGGGGGTGGTGTAGCCAGAGTCTCATTTTAGAGTCCAGGCTGATGTGGAACATATTATATAGATCAGGCTGGACTCATGGCAAACCACCTGTCTCAGATGGTTGTGAGCCGCCATTCAGGTACTGGGAAGTGAACCTGGGTCCTCTGCAAAAGTAGCAAGTACTCTTAACCACTGTGCCATCTGTCCAGGCCCAGTTTCTAATATTTATTTGCTTAGAGATAGAGTCTCACAATTTAGCCCTGGTTGGCCTGGAACTTGTTATGTAGAACAAGTTGGCCTTGGAATCTAATGATCTGCCTACATTTCTGAGTGCTGGAATTAAAGGAATGCACTGCTACACCTGGCTAAGTTCCTGATTTTTATTTTATTTTTAAAAAGATTTATATATTCTGTGTTTGTGTGTATGAGTGTTTTGCCTGCATAATGCATGTATGCATATGCAATACACACATGCCTTCAGAGAACAGGAGAGGTTTTTGGATCCTCTGGAACTAGAGTTACCACATGGATGCTGGGAACAGAACATCAGGCCTCCAAAAGAGCAATTAAGTGTTCTTGACCACTGAGGCAGCTCTCCAGGCCCTGAGTTGCTGATCTTTAAAATGATTTTAAAGTGACAACAATTAAGATGAGTATTAACATATGGGTAGACAGAGATATTAACTGATTAAAATTAAAACTCCAGAAATCAAGGCAGATCTGGTGGCACATGACTTAAATCCCAGCAATCAGGAGGCGAGGCAGGTCTGAATTCATGGCCAGCCTGGTCTACATAGAGGGTTCCAGGAAATTTAAGTTCATAGCAATATTGGAGAGAAAGTACAGTGAGTTCCCGAAACTCCCTGCCCCTAGGTACTCAGCCTTTCTCACTGCTGATATCAGACATCTGAAAGGGCACATTTCCTACAAAGCACCCCCCATGGACACTGTCATCCATGGTCCGTGGTTTATGTTAGGCCCCCAGGGCTACATGTCCCAGGAGTTCTGGGGGATGCAGTTGTGTGCAGACCCAGCACCATGCAGAAGACTTTCACTGCTCGCCCATCCCCCGACTCCTCTAGCCTTCCCCCACTTCCTCCTAGTCCCTGGAAGCCACTGGCATTTTTGTCTCCATGACAAAATGGAGACTCCTGTCTTTCTTTCCTTCTTTCTTTCTCCCTTCCTTGCGCTTTCTTTCTTTGCACAGAGTGGGTGAGTGCTCACCACTGAGCTACACCCTTAGTGCTTTGAAGATTTTGGTTTTTGTTTTTTTGTTTTTTTTTTAAGACAAGGTCTCACTCTGCAGCCCATGTGTTTCTGGAACTATGTAACACAGGATTGAACACTTGCTAATTTTCCTGCCTCAGCCTCCCATGTGCTGGGATTTCAGACATGAGCCATCAATCCTTTGGATGTTTAAAACAGGGTCTCCTCCACCATACAGCCCAGGCTGGCACAGACCTCACCATCCTCCTGCCTCAGCCTTCTGAAGGGTGGGATTACAGGTGGGCAACACCATACTCAGCTTGCTTCTAGTTATTCCTTCCTTAGATCGGCGAATAGTTGAAAATAGCAGGGATAGAGAGCTTGCTCAGTGTGAGAAATGTGTGCTACTTTTGTAGAGGATCCAAGTTCAGTTTGCAGTACCCATTCGGATGGTGTTCAAGGGCATGTTTCTGCAGTCCCAGGAAATCTGATGCCCTTTTCTGGCCTCCTCAGGTACAGTACTCACATGCATACCTCTAGCATTAACACATTTTATTCCATTTTACATATTTGTTTGTTTTGTTTGAGATCGAGTTTCTGTGTATTCTTGGCTTTCCTAGAACTTATTCTGTAGACCAGGCAGCCTCAAACTCAAAGATCTGTCTGCCTCTCCTCCAGAGTTCTGGGATTAAAGGTGTGTGCCACCACTGCTTGGCAACACAAAACAATTTAAAAGAAAAATAAAAATTTAAAAAGAAAAGCAATTACACAATATTGAGACTTTTAGATTAGTTTTTCTGACTTAGTATTATGTATTCATGATTCTTCTGTCTTTGTGACTTGATAGTTCATCTATTTATTTGGTTACCTGCTCAAAGATATCTTTGGTAGATTCCAAGTTTCAGAAATTATGAATATTGATTTTTATAAGTATCCTCGTGGAGGTTTTTTTTATTTTTCTAATAAAAGGCTTTTGTGCCACTCAGTCAGCACTGAGAAAGCATAAAGACTTAGCAAGTGCCCCATGCCTTTACTGCCAGTCTGTGGAAGGCAGAGGCAGGCCTGTCTCTGGGGGTTCAAGGCCAGTCTGGTTTACAGAGTGAGTTCCAGGACAGACAGAACTATTACATAGAAAACCCAGTCACAAAAACAGACAGACATACAAAAAAATCATTAAAAGGAGAGGATGGCTACACATTGAGCACGCTAATTGCCTGGGAGCCTAGAATACAGGAGTTTCTGTCTCAAAACAAAACCAAAAACCAGTGGAGTGAGATGGTTCACTGGGTAAAAGCACTTGCTCTATAGGCTTGACAATCTGAATTTGATGCCTAGATCCCATGGAGAAGAGAGAGAACCAGTCACTTCATAATTCAGTTGCTTCTTTACAGTTTCCTATTTTTTATCAAATGGAATAAATAAGCAACTGCCCCTTGCAGGTCTTCATTTGTTTAAAGGGTTCCTGTATCCATAAACTAACATCATTTTATATACCTTTTTCCTACTAATCTGTCTTACATCAATTAGACCAGTCTTGTGTAGTTCATTGGTGGGGGACCTCATTCCTTGTCTTGAAGCCTTGGCTCTGTGACCAGGGCTGAATGTGCTGTTCTTCAGCTGAGTAACTTGTTAGACCAGTTCAAGGCAACAACTCACTGGAATCTAACAAATCTAACAGTGTCCCTTTGTTCAAAGACGCCAAGTCTCTGAGGAGTTTTTCTTGTTTATCTCAATCTTACATGCCTCATTAACAAGAAGCATCTTGCTTCCTTAGAATGTCTTGAGAGAAATCCTATTTGCTCTTTTTTTTTTTTTTTTTTTTTTGCCTCCCCACCCCCCAAATAGGATCTCATATACCTCTGGCTGGTCTTGAACTTCTTAATATAATTCTGCAAGGCCTTGAATTCTCATTTCTCTTGCCCCCACTTCCAAATGTCTAGGACTATGCATTCGTATCACCACGGCCAGTTTGAGATTTGATTTTGGGTCTTAGAAAGGATCCCATAGCCAGTTGTGATACTACATGACTTTAAAACCAGCATGGAGAAGGCAGAAGCTGGACAATCTCTATGAGTTGAAGCTATCCTGGTCTACATAGCAAGTTCCAGGTAGCCAGTGCTATATAGTGAGACCCTGTCTGAAACAAACAAACAAACAAACAAACAGATCCCACCACTTCAGCAGCATCTCTAGGACACATGTCTTATGTTTGTGGCCAGGGAAACAGTGACTGGAATGTGGGAGCTGAAGTCCTGCCTGCAGTATCCCCATTAGACTTGTCATCCTATCCCCAAACACCAACTAAAGAGACAAGGATGCTGCTGAGAGATGCTGCTTAATCAATGCTTGTTGGAAAAAAGGAAAAGACAGGAGGGTCCAGATGATGGAGAACAGGAGGAACAGACCAGAGCATCTTTAGAGTTTATGTTGTAAGAGCACATGTGTACTCCATAGTATAGAAAGCAGTCTGGAATACCACACCAGTGATGGTGTGTTTATTCTGACTTAACCTTTATCCCAGATGCAATATATCTGGTATCTCCAGAGGAAGGTTAGACTCATAGTTCCTCCCACTGGTGCACTTGGTGTATGTGATCCCTCTGCTACACAGAGAGAAGCAATGAGGGGAAAATGGAATCTAAGAGACAAGGCTGACCAGAGTGGGCAAGATTGTGACCTTTGGAATGATTGACAAGCTGCCCTCATTAACACCCCCTATGCAAACTGTGTGCTGCCTGCAGATGAGATTATAGGAATCATTAAATACTAGTCTTTTCTGTCAAACATTGTAGAACTCTTGTGAAGAGGAATTCAAGCCTTTCTATTCTGAACCTTATAAAACCTTTATACAAATGTTCAAATGGCTCCACTTTTGTTTACTCTGAGCTTGGGGCCCTCATTCACAGAACCTGTTGGTCTGAGTGTGGCTACCTCACTGGTCTGTCTCCTTCCTGCTAACCAATCACCTACAGCAATCAGGCAGACCCCAGCTGCAGGCAAGCACAGTCACCATGGTAGAATAAAACCCAAGTACACTTCCTGCCCCAGTTTGCGTGCCCTTCAGGTTTTATGAGCAGCTTACCCTCTTGATCTAGAGTAAATTTAGCCATGTTGAGATTGTGCAATTGGAATGCTTGTCCTTTTCATTGCAACTCTGAACTTATTTCTAATATGTTGGAGGTATATGACTAGAAAAATTTTTTAGTCTTCTCTAGAAACCAGTACATGCATCATATAAAACAAAATTGAAACAAGACAAAGCAATAAATAAATAAATAAATAAAAAGCAAAATTTCAAGGAGAGGTCTGGGTGCTCCCTCCTTAGTCTGACTGATATAAAGGGTTGTGATGACATTAACTGAACGGTCTCAGTGTCCCACAGAGAAACACACAAAGCAGAAGCACCTCAGTAAGGCAATGCTTTCTGTAGACAGGGTGAGCCAGAACCAACCCAGGCAGCCAGCAGCTGGGGCCAGCACAGCTCTACCATGTATTCCTGGCACAGACTGGTCTGCGGTCCATTGGTGAGAACTCAACATCACCATCTGATGACACAGACAGACCTTGGCCAATCAGCACAAAGGACAAGAGCAATCAGGAAACAAGTTCTCCCTGGACTAACTGCCTTTCGTTTATTTTAAAGTTTCTCACAATTATCTCCTCTTTATTAGGTTTCTTTTTTCAAACTTTGCTAGTGGATATTGGCTTTTTGAAGTCTCTAGTAGGAGTGAATTATTGTTCTAAGTGAGACACTAGTTTAAGGTGAGGGCCTTCCCAGGGACTGCCCTTTGACAAATCTGCTGACCTGGCCCAAGTGGAGTGTGAAGTTTTCTCCCAGGCCAGAGATTGTATTTTCTTCATCAGAGTTTTGTCTCAGTGATCCTTTGCTGGTATTTTATGTTCTCCTCTGTGAAGGACTGTCTGTCTGATCTTTGGCAGTGATGAGGCTGCCATGGTACTCAAGGACTTTTTTTTTTTTTTTTTACTTTTAGCCAAGAGAAAAACTGATTACTTTATTTGGGCTCTTTGTAACCTAGACTTGCCTCACCAATTTCTACCTTCTGTTCACATTATCCCCCTCCCTCTGAAGAGGTAACCCTTAACTACTATTGTGGAATTGGGGCAATGACCCATCTGGCTTCTCTCAGCTGAATCTAGGGTATTGGATGTGGCATTTTTGGGGTACCCCTCCAGAGAGCCTGTCAACATGACACCATTTGTCAGATATAGGTGAAAAAGGAAGTTGATGGGAGATGACATTCTGTAAATATGTTTGTCCTATTGGTTAATGAATAAAGTACTGTTGGCCAATAGGAAAGCAAGATAGGTGGGAGTAGAAGACAAGGAGGAGAGATGAGGAAGTAGGGAGGAGATTCAAGATGTAGCATGGGGAGAGCAGAATGCTGGCCCCTCTGTCCAGTAAGATAGGACCATGTGGAAATACTAAGATTAATAGAAATGGGTTAGTATTTAAGACAGAGCTAGCCAATAAGAAATGCTAGTAACAGGCCAACAATTTTATATCTAATATAGTGTCTTAGTGTGTTATTTGGGGCTGGGGTGGTGGTGGGACCAGACCGGCAGGGAAAACCTACTCATAACAAAATGGCGTCCAACGTGGACTGAAGAACTTTCACTTAAAACTTAACAAAAGCTTAAAAAAGAGTTTTAGAAACAAAAGAACGGAGGCAAGCAAGGCTTCTTGGTAGCAGCATTTTTCTCGGTTGAACGCTGTTTTGCTAGAGATAAGCAATGATTTGCGTGTTCCTTTAAGGCAGGTTTCCTGACTCATCATAAGTGGCAAAAAAACTGCAAGGCTTTTAAAGAGCTCTGCTAACAACTGAATGGTGAGTACGAGCAGCTGGCAATGGCAGCGTACACCAAGGCATTGAGCACAGCTTCAGTTCTGGTGGTAAAAGTACCCGCCGCCATCTTGAATAGATCAAGGCTGATACAGCTGTGGCTTGCATTTTAGCAATGTTGTTGTTTACCAGATAAAAGACTCGTGGCCAGAAAAAGATAAAGATTTACAGTAAAGACAGATTCAGAATAAGAAAAACCGCTAAAGGTTTACAGTGTGTTTTAAAATATACGTAGGCTTGGGAGAGAAACAGGATAAAATGTTTTTTAAAAGAAAAATAAAAAGAAAAGGAGTAGCTGGGTGTGATGGCACATGCCTTTAATTCTAGCACTTGGGATACAGAGGCAAGCAGATCTCTGTGATTTCAAAGTAAACCTGGTATATAGAGTTAATTCCAGGACAGATAAAAGTTACACTGAGAAACCTTGTCTCAAAAAATGAAAAAACAGAAGTAGAAAAATAGAGTAATAAAAAAACAATATAAAGATGGAGAGCACGAAAAGAGTCTGGATATTATATGCTGTTCTCTTGTCTTTGACTGCTGAGGAAATAGCAACAACTGTTAAAAGAAATGCTGCAGTATTGATCCAATTTATATATTTTAAAAATGCTTTGGTTTCAAAATTTAAGTTCAAGGACAGGTTACTGGGGAAAAGGATTTCTATTTTTGTTTCCACAGAAAATGAAAAGCTGTGGATTCCTTCCAGACTAATGTGGTTTGATCAAGCCAGACCCTCTGAAACAGAATCCCAGGTGATCCAACATTCAAAGCTGCTAGGACACAGCAGCCTTGCAGACTACAGCCAGGATTTCTGCATCTTCTTAGATGCATGCCCATGACAGTAACCACTAACAACAGGAAGCTGTTTGGAAAGAACGGTGCCCAAATTCCCAAATATTGTTTATAAATGTTTGTTTTCATTTATATGGGGTTGGTTATAAATGGTCAATGATCACAACCAATATCTTTAAAGGTAAAAAGAGGATTATGGTATAGATATGAATACTTAATTTTGGAATAGATTTTCATTTATTATTCAATTTTTTATATGTATATTTCTCCTCTTGTTTAGGTATTGTGTTTATATAGCTCATTTAGAAATGTAATGTATAATTTAGTACAGATTATAGATAGTTACCTACAATAGTCAAAACTTAAGTTTTACCTATAAGAGTCAAAACTTATAGTTAAGTTAGTTAAGATTTCTAGATATACAGAGATGTATTTGAGATAAATAGGCATTCTTCAAACCTTTCAAAGATCTATATAATATGGCTTTTAAAATTGTTTAGGCTTTTTCTTGACAGTGAGACATAAATGTTCCTGGCAACACCACCTGCATCAGAAAGGAAGATGGACTTTGAAGAAATGCGTTACGGAGTTTGCTTTCAATATGACAAGACTAGCCATTTGGGCAAGATACTGCTCTTGTCTGGACTGTTTGACTTTATGCTATATAAACTGAACACACAGGACCCACAGAAAAGTGACTGCTGATTCAAGATGGACATTGCTACAGGGTTCCTGCTTCATGGAAGAGTCTGCCAGATAGTCTGCAGGACACAGAGAAAAGTGACTGACAAACTGCCAACACAGGTGGGCAGTTTAAAGTTTCCTGCTTTGCTGAGGAGTCTTCCAGACACACTATGGCCTATAGGCTGAAGATGGAACATTACAGAAGAACTTTGGGTGACTGACCAGGTGAGTTGTCTCTGTCATTTCTAGAGTTTATATATTATCCTTCTGTGGTCTTTGATGGAGTTGAAGACAGAGAGTTATGGTTACAGTTTTCCTTAGTTAAGATTAAAGATAAGTTACATATAAGACATTAGACTCACAAAGATAGGATAAATAGAATATTTTCTTTAAATCTTACTAAACGTTAATGGACTAAATATGTTAACTGTGATTCTTATTTGATAACTGTTGTGTGATATATTTTGCTATGCTAAGGATAAAACCCTTCTTTTTATTTTAGACAGAAAAGAGGAGATGATAGGAGATCTGTAGATAGGTCATTCTGTAAATATGTTTCTCGTATTGGTTAATGAATAAAGCACTGTTGGCCAATAGGAAAGCAAGATAGGCGGGACTAGGAGACAAGGAGGATTTGAGGAAGAAGTAGGGAGGGGTCAGCATGTAAAGACTTGAGAGAACAGAGGTCCGCGCCCTCTCTCTGGTAAGATAAGACCAGATTAACATAAAAACTACTCATAACAGTAAGTCACTAACTTGTGTCTGGGCAGAGATGTGATGGGGAACAGAAGCCAAGAGTGTTAGCTTTCCAAGTTCTAGGCAGGGGAAGCCAGCACAAAGGCATGTCCAAATCCACTGGCGATATTTTTTTTAAATGGACAGGAGCTGAAGTTCTCCTATTAATAAGATGACACACACCTCTAATCCCAGAACTGGAAAGGTAGAGGCAGGCAGAGATATTTGTGAGTTTGAGGCCAGCTTGATCTACATTGCAATTTCCAGGCCTGTCAGGGCTACACAGTGAGACCCTGTCACAAAACAGAAATCATTAATGAGCAGTATATCTAAATAATAAGTGTGATCCCTTGGACTGTTAAAATATATTTGTCATTTTAGGTATGGTTATAATACCTTGCTGGATTTTTATTACCATGTAAGTGGCCATAATTAATGATTTGTCTTTACTGTCAAGGCCATTGAAAAGCTTGTCCTCAAGAATCACTCAAGATTGAAAGGAATTCCCCTCCTCTCTCTCTCTCTCTCTCTCTCTCTCTCTCTCTCTCTCTCTCATCTTGGGGGTGGGAGGGAGTTTTCAGGACAGGGTTTCTCTGTGTTGCCCCAGCAGTGCTGGCACTCACTCTGTAGACCAGGTTAGCTTTGAACTCACAGACACCCGCCTGCCTCTGCCTCCCAAGAACTGGGATTAAAGGTGTGTGCCCCCACCACATGGCCACATACACAATCTTAGTCTCATCTTTTACAAGCCTAAACAATTCACTCAGACCTTCATAATTTGCATAGGCTTTCTAGCTTTTTTTCCATTCTGCAAACATTCAGCCATCTTAATCTTCACACACAAATCCTTGTTTACTAAGCTATTTGCATTTTTACATCCTTCTCATGTTTCACATATCCAGCAAAACTTGACTAAGGATCCCTGCTGTGATGCTGGACTCTTTAGACAGAGTTCTCTCCATGTTTTCCATGGAGAGTATCCCGTTAGCTGCTTTTACCACAGACATTTTTATCTCATGAGATAAACAACAGTATGTACAAAAGATATTGTTCCTTTATAAAACTAAACCATTGGCCTACATTGGACAGGAAGATTTGCTGTTGAGTCCAGTGACAAAGCCCCTGCCCTATAACTGGCATAGATTTATCCCAATGAGTCTTATTATTTATTGGGTTTCACATTGGGAACAGGAATTGACAAGAGACAGAAAACACACACACACACACCACACATGAGGGCTAGACAAGACAAGTGTGTGTTGTCCAGAATCCATAGCTTCTCAGCATCAAGTAGACAGATGCGTGGCCTTTACCAGTGTCTAACCTGAGACTCCCTGCCCATACTTGGGGCGACCAACTTCTTGGGAGTCTGTGCCCACAGTTAGTTTGGGTTTGCCTGCAAATAGAGGCAGGTTACCTGAAAAATATAATAAATACTAGTAATTTCCTGCTGAAACTGTTTCCCAGCTACCCAGACTTGGCCAGGCAAGATGGCTCTGGAAGGGAGGAACTATGGGTGATAACATAATAGGCATGTGGTATTCATCCACTCACATAGAGCTGGCAGCCATCTCACATCTGCCCACACTATAAGAGGCACTCACTCATCCACCCACAGAGTGTGCCATCCTTCCATGAATAAACAGGCTCCTGCCTATCTACAATCAGACCATCAGCTCTTACTGCTTTACTTCTCTCCTTTAGGCCACCCACAGAAATCTAACAGGTATCCTGTCCTGTCCCCTATAAAGAGATCACGTTGTAGCACATATGAGACAGGGAGATCTTAGGACCAAAACTCTAATATTTTCTCTAATTCTTCCCTTTAGCCCTTTTTCTCAAATTTGTAATCTGTAAATTCATAATATGATTTTCAATTTAGATAGCAGGCAAGCACTCTAGTGTTTAGGGTTGACTTCCCTTTTTAAAGAGGGCTACCAGTCAGGATTAAACCTGCATGGATTAGAAAAGCCACTTTATAATTTATCACAGGCAGTCAGGAGTGGTGACACACACCTTTAGTACAGCATTTGGGACTCAGAGGCAGGTGGATCTCTGTGTTTGAGACCAGTCTGGTATACATAGTAAGTTCCAGGACAGCTAGGGCTAAACAGAGACACAAACAAACAAACAAACAAACACCACATGCAGTTTTAGGATTAAGGCATCAGGACACAGCGTAACCTGCATCTTCTGCCTCCTGTAGGCAGGCTGATTCTCTGCCTCCAGCTGTCTAGCTGCCTGCTGGCAACAGCTTGTCTAGCACCTGGGCATCTACCCTTGGGTCCTGGTTTTTGTCTGTGCCTTCCCAAGTTCTCCCTGAGCTACACATTCACAGGAGCTTTCCAAGTAGACACTTCACAGCGTGGCTCTGATAGCCAGACAGCATTGGAGGCACATGGCTGAGAAACTCTAAAGGCCTCTCTACCGTTAACATATCCTTCAAAGCAATGTGTCAAAATTAAAACAAAACAAAAAAACTTTAAAAAATCCACCATGAAGTCTGGTATTACTTTTTTTTCTGATATAAAAGGGGTGTGGTGATCACCTGAGAATAAACTGCAGACCCCCTGTGGCTACAACAGTTTCCTTCTTCCAAGCTCTTCATGATGCTCATTTAAAGGGTCACAGCTAGCTTTTTACCCTGGCAGACTCGTTGCCTTGTTGTGTGTGCTAATAAATTCAGTGAAGGTCACACTTTGGTCTCTTTCTGCTTGCTGCCTCAGAGATATAACAGATGGAAAGCAATGTCACCTGGATCTTGCTTTGAAGTCCCCTCACCTCCTAATCCACAACAGTTTGAAAGTGGCAGGGACTGAGATCAGAGGGATTTGTGGCCTGTATTGATTGGGATTTAAGACCCTTAGAAACTGATTTATTGCCAGGCATTGGTAGCATACACCTTTAATCCCAGTACTTGGGAGGCAGAGGCAGGTGGATCTCTGTGAGTTCTAGGCCAGCCTGGTCTACAGAGTGAGTCCAAGATAGTCAAGGCTACACAAAGAAATCCTGTCTTGAAAAACAAGACAAATAACCCAACTTGTTAAAATAGTGCATCCTAATTTTAAAATCTTAGTAGATTTTTATGGCACTTTTACCTCGTTAGAAAAGCAGCTTCTTGGAGCTACATAGCAGTGTCACAGGCAATATCAGATCTAACCATACCAAGGTCTGCTTGCCTCTGTTCCAAGTGCTGGTATTAAAAGTAAGCGCCAGTGCATCTGGCCAAAGTCCTGACTTTTGATGGGGTTTACGTTAGGGAATATTCCTTTACACTGTGTGAATATAAACCACTATGATATATTTAATTAAAAAGCGGAACAGCCAATAGCTAGGCAGGGTTTCCAGGCACAGAGGATGCTGGGAAGAAGAAGAGCAGAGAAGTCAGCCAGATGCAGAATGAGTTGGAAATACAAAATGGATAGAGGCAAAAGCCATATGGTAGAACACAGATTAATAAAATATGGGTTAATTAAAGTTATAAGAACTGGTTAGAAACAAGCCCAAGCTATTGGCCGAGCTTTCATAAATAATAAGAAGGCTCCCTGTCGTGATTTGGGAGTTGGTGGGTGGGAAAACATCCTACCTCCAGTTCACAGTACAGGCACAAATTCCTTCCATGGAGCAGATTTAAGACCAATTATAGAGTTACAGAATCATTGGTTGTCCCATAACAATCAGACCACTATTGCACTCTAGGCACATTGATATGAATGAAGAAAAAATCTACAGCTCTCATCATTTTTTGTTTGTTTCTTTGTTTGTTTTGATACAGGGTTTCTCTGTGTAGCCTTGGCTGTCCTGGAATTCACTTCATAGACCAGGCTAGCCTCAAACTCAGGATCCTTCTGTCTCTATCTCCCAAGTCCTGGGATTCAAGGCATGTGCCACCACCACCTAGCTCAACTCAGCTCTCACCTCAAAGAGAATAAGAGATAGTTTATTCTGGAAACATTTTGATTGGCTATGACCTAGAAACACAGATTTAGGTTACCCAAAATTCTATGTTCCAAAGTGGAAGCAGTTTTATAGTTTTGTTTTTTGAGTTCCCACAACAACAGGGTTTCTTTGTGTAGCCTTGGTTTCCTTCCTTTTTGCTTTATTGTTTGACTGATTGGTTGATTGACAAGGTCTTTCTATGAAACCCTGGAGAGTCTGGAACTCATGCAAACCAAGCTAACCTTAAATTTGTGGCAATCCTCCTGCCTCTGCCTCCCACAGACTGTGATTACACCCATGTCACTAAGCCTGTCTTTTCTGGCCTTGCCATACATTCTTTTTTTTTTTTTTTTTTTTTTTTTTTTTTTTTTTTTTTTGCTTGTTTGTTTTTTGTTTTTCCGAGACAGGGTTTCCTCTGTGTAGCTTTGGAGCATGTCCTGGAACTTGCTCTGTATATTAGGCTTACCTCAAACTCACAGAGATCTAGCCTACCTCTGCTTCCCAAGTGCTGGCATTAAAAGTGTGTTCCACCAATGCCTGGCATACATTCTTAATGAAGATTCTTTTTTCCTGTAGCCCTAGCCTAGAGCTAGTGGAGATCTGCCTGTCTCTGCCTCCTGAGTGCTGGGACTAAACATGTGCACCACCAGTTCTATACACTGGCTGTAATGAAGACTTTTTGCTCTGGGATTATCTCCTTCTTGATGTTAGGCCAGGTACCTTATTTTATGTGGAAAACCTGTACAATCTCATGTAGATTGTGTTTGTGTGTTTCTGCAGTATATCAGCAGAGTTGAACATTTGTGACAAAGCAGTAGTAAAGCTTGAAATTTTAGTACCTTAACCTTTGAGAACTATGTGCTGATCCCTGCCCCATTTAACCCTATATACTGCTGCTGACACCTCTGGTCATGTGATTTCTTGGTTCTGAAGCTCACATGCGTTCCCTTCCCCACTTAGGAGTGTCATCTTCCCCTCCGTTTGAGCATGGGATAAATTGCTGCAGTGTTCACAGGACATCTGGCCTTTGGCATGTCCCTTGTGATACACCTGTTTACTTGTAGGACTTTGGTTGGTGGGGCAGCAAGAGGATGATCTTCCCAGGGGTATCATAGTTGTGTTCAGTATTCTGAATATCAAGGTGCTGCCACAACGACCTATCACCTTGCTGAAGCCTATGCAGAAAATTATCCATTTCCCTGGACACAGCGCATCACAGATGCTGAGAGACAGCCCTTCAGGCCTTTGGGGATCCCAGACAGTTCCCCAACTCCAAAGTTCTTCTTTCCTGTGACTTGAACAGTCTTCCCACTGTCCTAGCATTGTGACTGGCACAAACAAGGGCTTAGTGCTTGGTGTATATAGAAATAATGATATCCCCAGAGTGTGGGCAGAAAGGCGCTATGGGAGGGTACCAAAGTATGCCTTTTGTGTAAAGTAGTAGTCACTGTTTGGGGACTCAAGTGCGGGGTGATTTTGTCCCTTCCCAGGCAGGTGAGCAGTAACCTTCAGTCTGTTCCCAGTCTCCTGGCCCAGGTGCAGGGGACAGTGTGAATGTTGACCAACATCAACATCACAGAAGAAGCTTGAGTTACATGTTCAATCTCAGATATGCCAAGAAGGCATGAAGAGTGAGATTTGTGGGAGGTCCAGGTGGGCCTGGCAGCCCTGGAGGACTGAGGAGGGTGAGTGTGGAAGTCATAGAGACTGAATAAGAGGAACGCTGAGTATGAAGTACAAGTGTCTTCTCCAGTTTCTCCTGCAGCCCCTCAGCATGGCTGCTTTTGCATCATTTACAACTAAAGATTCTGTAGAAACCCAGCTCTATAGTGCTACCTGTCTTTGCTTATGAGGGAACAGAATCTTTGAGTATCTGTGAAGGCTTTGGTCCACTCTATTAACAAGACAGCAAGGACAGCATTGCTGTATATGTTTTGATTCCTAAACCCCACATGGTGGAAGGGGAGAACCATCTTCCAGAAGTTGTCTGTTAACTTCTTCATATACACCCACTATATTGCATGGCCCACACCTACTCACAAGCACACAGACCCCCCCCCCACTCACACACACATATAGAGGCACACACACACACTACATAAATGTTTTTTTTTAAATTTAAGAGTTGAGGGGGGGGTTTCCCACTCCAACCCCATCACCAAATCTGCTATTTGAGAGGCTTCTCTGTTGATGGGGCATGCTGACTACTATATAAAAGCTTATAAATTGAAGGCTTCTTTTGGTATGGTGGTGCATGCCTTCAGTCTAAGTACTCCAAAGACAGAGACCAGGGGTTTCTGAGTTCTAAGTTACATGTCGAAAAAAGAAAGGAATAAGGGAAGGTGGAGAGATGGCTCAATTACCAAGAGCACTTCCAAGGGACCTAGGTTTGAGTCCCTGAACCAACATATCGACTCATAACTGTAACTCCAGTTTCAGGGGGTCCAAAACCCTTTTCTGGTCTCTGCCAGACCAGGCATGCACATAGTACACAGACATGCATACAGACACACACACACACAAACACACACACACACACACACACACACACCTACCTGTTGGATGATGGGGATTCATGATTACATGTATCTATTTTGTGCTGATTCTCGACTTGAAGCACTCTTTAAGGGCTCTAACCAACGGCTTTTAAAATATTTTTAATTAGCTTTGAAGTGCATTGTTTTGTTTGCTTGGTTTTTGAGGCAGGGTTTCTCTCTGTATTGCTTTGGAGCCTGCCCTGGAACTAGCTTTTTAGACCAGGCTGGCCTCGAACTCATGAAGATCTGCCTGCCCCTGTCTCCCAAATGCGGGGACTAAAGGCATGCGCCACCAACGCCCGGTTTAAAGTATGAGGATTTTTAAAAATGGCATTTTTAAACAATCTTTTGTTGTTGATTCTCCTCCCCACTCTTCTTACTCCTCTTCCCCCAGGTATCTTCCCATTCCTGTAGTTCCCTTTTCTCTTTCAAATCACATGTGTCCTCTTGTTCCACCATCGTCTTCCTCAATACCTCTCTTTCTCTCCTGACATGTCCTTTCTAGCTTCATAGCCCACACCTACATTAGTGTAGGTTTACTACTTACACAGATGTGGGCATTGGGGTTCTGTGGAGGCAGGCCACTTCTCCAGCCCCTTTTTATTGATTGGTTGTTTGGGTGCTTAATTTTCCCAGTTCTTTATACATTCTAGATATTAACATCGTCTTTCCCTTCCAAGTACAGTTGGGAAAGATTTTGTTGTACTTAGTTTCCTTTGTAGAAACTTTTCAATTTCATGTAGATCCATTTTTAATTCTTCGGGATGTTTCTGTGCCAGTGAAGTCATGTGTAGAGAATTATTGCCCTTTTTTCTTGTACATCAGGCTGGCCTCGAACTCACAGTGATCCGCCTGCCTCTGCCTCCCGAGTTTATTTTTCTTGAAGTATATTTCTTGGTTTTCCTCTGCATTTCAGACCTTACTCCGATTCCCGCCAAACCAAGGAGGCGTGGCACCCGGCGCAGTTTGATGACGACATCTCTGCGCCCAGTGGACTAATGGCGGCTTCCATTTCTGAGAAGCTCGAGGTTTGTGTCATCAGCCCGGCAGGTGAGTGGCAGGAGCCACGCGCGAGGCAGCCCCGCACCGTGCGGTTTCCTCGAGTCTCCGCCGAGGCGGCTCCGTTCCCCCTCGAGCCGAGGGACTCGGGCCTTCCGGCAGCTCCGCCTGAGCGCGGCCGGCGGGCAACCGCGGGCCCAGCTGCACCCTCACGCCACCCCCAGGGCCATGCCTTTCTGCCGCCTTCCTGCGTGGTCCGCACAGCCAGTAGGGGCTCGATGAACCCACGATGCGGGAGTTGAGGGAGGGAGGGAGGACTTGGAGTGCAAATTGAACCTTGGTCAGCTAGCGACGTTGATCGTAGAACTCGGTGTGGGTCCAGGTTTCACCTTTTGACTTCTCCGAGCATCAGTTTCCTCCTCTGTAATAGGGTAGTCTCGAAACTTAGCGTGTTGAACAATTGTGGTCAACAGATGGGGGCAGCCAAAGGAGTTCGTGGCTGTGGCGCGATGTTTGTTTTGGCCTGAGAGCGTTGACTCTCAATCGGTAGAAACCTCAAAAACAGAGTTGGAAGCAGCGCTCGAAGAAAGTGGGTATTGAGGGGTCGGGTGAAGCGATCGCCTTTGGCACTGAGTGCACACTGGCTCGGGGCATGACTGACAGGGTCTAACCAGTGGATAGGAGTCGTAGGAAGACCCACGTTTGACATCTCTGGCCCTCACTTTCAGTTGCTTGCTTTCTGTGAGGAGAGAGTTACTTGTCTCTAGAGCTCCGTCCTTATCAAATAGTCCACAATTTTATATTGCCCTGACCATTTTGGAGTAGTTTGCAGTGTAGGTCAGAACTGAAACATTTTATGTTTTTCCATAACACTGAAACAGATAGCTAGTTTAGGAATTAGAAAAACCTGCGAAGTGATTCCCTTGCCAATGGCAAAGATTGATGATGGTCTTCTCAAAACTGCAACTGCCTTCAGCTCCTCCTTCTGTCCTCACAGAGTGCCAGTTGCCACCCTGGCACCTTTACTCCTGTAGTGGGCAGAGCTGTGCCAGAAAAGATAGCACTAGTCCACCAATGGAAGGCGGGTTTCCTCTCTGTTCTAATTGTGATTATTTAGTGTTTCAGACCACAGGCACAGAGAGGTTGGAACCAGCAGAGCTAGTCCTAATTTTTGGTGTCCATTTCTAAGGCTTCCTGGAAGAACTTGCTCTTCATTTGTTGCAAAGAGTTTTGCCCTTTGGAATAAGAGAGTTGTAAGGAATTTACCAGACTCTTGGCTCTGCTGCTTATTGGTGGGGTGTTGAGGAATCTTTTGCTGTTTTCTGTTACTGTATTTGTGTCAGCCTCTGGGGTTATTGTGGACATGTTCTTTCTGTTCTTTTTATTCTTCCTAACTTAGCACCTTTTGCATTTACATTCTCTTAGTTACATAGTCACAAGTCCATACATTTGTGAAGTGTGGTGATATATTATTTATGACTTATTAAAGATTGCTTGAGGATTCAGAAAGCAAAGCCAGCCTCAAGTTATAGAGATCAGGCAGTGGTCATACACAACTTTAATCCCAGGTCTCAGGATTAAGAGGTAGATGGATCTCTGTTAGTTTAGGCCTCACTGACTATATGAAATTGATCGCGTCCTAAAAGAAACAGCTCACACAAAGGTGATCTCAGCACCTGGGATCACATGCCTTTAATCCCAGCATTAGGAAGATATATAAGACAGGAGCAAGGTCTCAGAGCTGACATTCAGTCTGAGAGTTAGTCTCTAGCCACCCTGAAGAGAGCATAGCAGTCCAAGTGAAGTCGGGAGCAGTCTAGGATTGCCTTTTTTGGCCTGAGCCGAGGTAGAGGTAAGAGCTAGTGGCCTCTTTGCTTTGCTTTTCTGATCTTCAGCTTGAGGCTTGAACCCCAATATCTGTTTTTCATGCTACAGTGAAGTATCTGCTTAGGGCCTTAGAAGGGTCAAATCAAGATCTGCTCTAATCTGCAGGCTCCAGGGAGAGATCTGCTTCCAAGCTTTTTCAAGTGGCTCTCAGAATCCAGTTTGAGTTCTTGACTTCTAGGTGGGCTCTGCTTTCTATCTTAAAGTTCACCAACATTGTACTTCAGTTGATTCTTTAAAAATCTCTTTATAACACTGCTTAGATGGGCATTTGACTGAAGAGCCAAGCAAGAAGACTCTTGGGGATGGTCAGGGTGATTAGATAAGGGAATAAATGAAAAGCTCTTAAGCCAGTCCTGACATCTAGCAACTCTTCAGAGCTAACTCTATGGCTACTGTGGTTTGTATGAGTATTGCATTTTAGAAATCAAAGGAATATGTGGTGTAATTTATGCTGTGCTCAACAACTGTTCTCCTGGGTATTGTGAAATCGTCTAATCTGTTGTATAGAAGATATGGAGATTTTGTCTTTGTTTTTCCACAGTGGTTCCCTAAGGCAGCAATTTCTGCCTTCCCAGAAGCTGCTATGGCATTCCCTCATCTACAGCAGCCCAGCTTCCTCCTGGTAAGTGTCAGCCACCTTTGGAAGTGTGCTGTTGATGGTTCTGTAGTTTAGTGACTTTCTGCTAATTTGAAGCACTAGTTTTTAGGGTACAAAGAGCCTTGCTGTAGAGTCATGCTTCACTGTTTCTTTGTTTTTGAGACATGGTCTCTATTCTATGTGTAGCTCTGATGTTATGGAACTTGCCATATAGACCAGATTGGGTTTGAGCTCACAGAGATTCGACTGCCTCTGCCTCCTAGTGCTGTGATTAAATGTGTGCACTACCACACCTGGCTGTGCAGGCCTCTGGAAGTCTAGTCCCTCCTGCCTTAATTCCCCAAATGCTGGGATTATAGTGGGCATGTGCTGCCATACCCGACTGATTTGAGAAATTCTCTACTAGATATTTTCTTTTAAATAGGAAACAATACCAAAATGAGTATTAGAATACTTTCTTTACCTTCTCTTAATGCAGGATGTTGCATGCATTCAGTCTCTGAACTCTGATTTTCTCATTCAGCCAGTACTGGGGAGGCTGCGGCTGCAAGATTGTAAACACTTTGAGGTCAACCTGGGCTACATAGTGGATTCCAAGTCAGCCAGAGCTACACAATGAAAAGTCATCTGCAAACAAAAACAAAACAAGAGTTGAATCAAATGTAGTTTTCCTGAGTCCCCAGAATGAGAAGAATATGTAACAGAGTGGTCATGATGCATGAGCTCTATGTGTGTGTAAGGCATTCTAATAGTTATAATTGTTATCAGTGAAAACTAGAGGGACACTGCTGCCATTAGGGCTCTAATTTAAAGATTAGAATAGGGAGCTGGGTAGATATGAGTGATTAAGGTCTTCATTTCACCGGGTGGTGGTGGCCAACACCATTAATCCCAGCACTTGGGAAGCAGAGGCAGGTGGGTCTCAGTGAGTTCGAGGTCAGCCTGGTCTACAAAGGGAGTTCCAGGACAGCCAGGGCTACACAGAGAAAACTGCAGGTGGATCTCTGAGTTTGAGCCCGGCCTGGTCTCCAGAACAAGTTCTAGGACAGGTAATGCTGTTACACAGAGAAACCCTGTCTCGAAAAACCAAAACAAAATGGAATATTCATCCTTAGTGTACCCCTCAAGCCAGCTGCCTTGGCCCATGGCCTTAACAGTCAGATTTGCCCCATGCAGTCCCTTCTTGTTTGGAGGTGGTCAAAGCATTAGATAGCTTTGATTCAAGCCTGCTTGTTGAAAGTCTAGCATTTCCTGATCTCAGTCTGTTTGCCCAGAGACCTCTTCTCCATGGACTCAGTGTATTATCCCCTCATCCCATGACCTCACTAGATCTCCTTGGTTTGACTCCAGTAAGTTGCTATCCACTGGTTAAGAGAAAAAGAGATGTCTAGGTGGTGGTAGTGCACTCCTTTAATCCCAGGACTTGAGATGCAGAGGCAGGTGGATCTCTGAGTTTGAGGATACCCTGGTTTATGGAGTGAGTTCAGGACAGCCAGGGCTACACAGAGAAACCTGCCTTTAAAAAAAAAAAAAGGAAAGAAAAGAAAAGAATAAGAAAAAAAGGAGCCGGGTGTCGGTGGTGCACACCTTTAATCCCCAACACTCGGGAGGCAGAGGCAGGCGGATCTCTGAGTATGAGGCCAGTCTGGAGTCTGGTCAACGGAGCAAGTTCCAGGACAGGCTCCAAAGCAATACAGAGAAACCCTGTCTCAAAACAAAACAAACAAGAAAAAAGAAAAAAAGGGAGAGAAAAGAGGTGTTCTGTTCTCTGTGTTTATTGGCTGTTCTTATGGGATGATCATAGTGGTGCAATCATTGGTGCTTGAGGAGGTGGGAAGTTTGCATCTGCTGTGTATAAACAATACCTGGGAACTGCATAAAGGTTCCCTATACAACAGGGATCCTTTCTAACTTTGGGGGTGATCTAATGCTGACTTGACCCTGTTTGTGGGCAGTGGGAGTCAGTTTCTTTTTGGTGATGCAGCACTCTGAAGTAACAGATGCCTAAGGGAGCACCTGAGATTTCTGTTCTACAGGTGGTAGAATTATAATATCTCTCTTCTAGAAGTTTCCTGTGGGCTTTTGCCTGAAGTGGTGGAATCATTACTTGTGTTTCTCTTGATCAGATGCAGACTGTTTGCAGAATCTGTGTAGCAAGTCTGTTTACTATGTTTCTTTCCCACTGTCTTCTAGGCTAGTCTGAAAGCTGACTCTATAAATAAGCCCTTTGCACAGCGCTGCCAAGACTTGGTAAAAGTCATTGAGGATTTTCCAGCAAAGGTACAGCTTTGCTTGCAGCTCCCTTTGGGTATCTCCTATAATCCTTGAGTATCTGTAGTGGGTTGAAGCCAGAAATGCTAAAAACATCCTACAATACATAGAACAGCTCCCTGCAACAATCAAGTATCCAACCTAAAGCCTGGCATAGTGATGCATACTGTAGTCCCAACACTTGGAAGTCAGGAGGATCAGAATTTCAAGGCCAGGCTAACACAGCAAGTTCAAGACCCACCTGGGTTTTGTGAAACATTGTCTCTGAAACAACAACAATGTATCCATCCCCAAGTATCCATAGTACTAAGATTGAGAGCCTCATATAAATAATTTGAGAATGTGAATGTAATACACACTGGAAGTGATGAGACCCAAAAGTTGGCCTGGACAACAAATTAATACTGCTGTTATGTTTCAGTGACTTGATTAAAAAAAGAAAAAGAATTTCTTTCCTTTTTAATCAATGTCTGTTAAGATCAGAAGGGTTTTGGGGAATGGTACACATGTGCTTGTGTATATGTGTGTGTGTGAGGTTTACATGTGTATGTGTGCAACCTCAGGTATTATTCCTCAGCAATTGTCCACCATGTTTTTTGAGACAGGGTTTTGCTGGGATCTGGGCTTTGCTGCTTAGGCTAGGTGGGTGGGTGACCAGCAAGCCCCAGGGATTCTCCTGTCTGCCTCCTCAGCATTGGGGTTCTAAGATGTGCTACTACCCCTCTATTTCTGTATGAGTGCAGGGATCAAACTCTGATCTTCAGGCTTGTGCAGCAAACATTTTACTGACTAAGGTTTCTGTGTCCCCATTAGAGTTTTGTTTTTTTTGTTGTTGTTAGTGTTTTGTGGTATGGGGACTGAATGTAGAGCCTCACATGGTAAGCAAGTGCTCTATCATTGAATTACACCTCCAGCCCCTAAAAAAAAAAATCTATTCTTGGTTGAGTATGGTGTTATAGGCTGAGGCAGGAGGAGTTTTGTGATTTGAAGGCCATCCTACTGCATTAGCTAGACTCTGTCTCAAAATAAACAAACAAACACATTGGTGGAGAGCGTGAGGGAGGCTGGAGAGATGGCTCAGGGCTTAAGAGCATTTGCTGATCTTTCAGAGAATTCCAAGTTCTGTTTCTAGCAACCATGTCAGGCAGCTCTTAGCCGTCTGTAACTCTAGTTCCAGGATATCTGATGCCTGCTTCTGGACTCAATAGACACCTGTACTCATGCACACACCCACACACATATACACATAATTTTTAAAATAATAAAAATAAACCTTAAAAGATATTTCAGTCAAAGGCTGACTTAGTTGGGCTAAATCGAAGGTTGGTGTGTTATGTGACACCAGTGGAAGAGGTCACCGTTGCCACAGAGCTTTGTGGGTCTATATCAGAGTGACCTCAGGCAGATACTGTATGGTGCAACCCAGAACAGAGGCGGAGCTGGGCACTGGTCCTCAGTGAGAATGCCTACTGCGCACTGTTTCAGGAATTGCATGCCATCTTCCCATGGCTGGTGGAGAGCATCTTTGGCAGCCTGGATGGTGTCCTTGTTGGTTGGAATCTCCGATGCCTCCAGGGGCGTGTGAACCCTGTGGAGTACAGCATAGCAATGGAGTTTCTAGACCCAAGGTAGGTAGGTTTCCTGCTTGAGAAGGGAGGACTGAGTCCTTCCTCGTGTTGACAGACCCCCTCTCCTTTTTAAATCTTGTGTTCAGTGGCCCTATGATGAAGTTGGTTTATAAGCTTCAAGCTGAAGACTACAACTTTGACTTTCCTGTCTCTTGCCTTCCTGTGAGTAATCCATGGCCATGGTGGTGAGTAGCACTGGGGAGCAGAGGGCCAAATGGGTGGCTGGGCAGGGAAGTCTCTCAGGGACTTAGGGCATCACAGCTTACAAATTCCAGTGTGACATTTTTAAAAACTCATTGCAAATTGCTGATGGAAACTGTACTGTGCTGTGGCCCAGATGGCAGGCAGGCCCATGTAACTGCATTGCCTTACTCTTCTGAGTTTCCAGACCTTCAGGGAAGGTTGCAGTGTGATGCTCAGGAGGTGTGAAAAGCAGGAGGTAGGGCTCAAAAAAACACCCTTGTGTGTGTGAAGCTTTATAAGGGCTAGAGGAAAATTCTAAGCCAAGCCCTGCCCAGAGGTCAGACCCTGTACCCGTAAAGCAGGATCTGTGTGTTGGTGTCTGCCTCAGCAGCCCCCAAAGACTGCAGCCGCTAGAGGGTACTGTTCTGGCGATTGTCCACCAATCTTCTTCTCTTTACAGGGCCCTGTGAAGGCATCCATTCAGGAAAATGTCCTCCCTGACAGTCCTCTGTACCACAACAAGGTTCAGTTTTCCCCCACCGGAGGCCTTGGCCTGAATCTTGCCCTCAGTATCCTTTGGTGGCTCAAGGTGTGGGAGGTTGGGTAGCCAGAACACTGGAAGGTGGCCTACTATTTGTGCTTTTGCCCCTTGACACTGTCACCAGATCCATTTGAATACTATATGTTCTTCTTTGCTTTGAGCCTCATCTCTCAAAAGGTACAGAAGGGGTTACCTCTGAATGTGATTTGTAAAGACCCCACGGTGAAGGGCCGAGGCTCCGCCTTGGCCGACCGTGTAATTGCCAGTGTTCACAGCACTAATAACAATTTTGTTTTTCTAGCCAATGCCTATGTCCCTCCATGTTCGTACTTCAGACTGTGCCTATTTCATCCTGGTGGACAGGTACCTGTCATGGTTCCTGCCCACTGAAGGCAGTGTGCCCCCACCACTCTCCTCCAGTCCAGGAGGGTCCAGCCCCTCACCAGCCCCCAGGTAAGACTGCCTTGACTAGTAAGACCTGGTTCTTCTGCTGGGAGTGGCCTCATTAATGGCATTGCCTAGTTAATTATTGGTGTCTGTGTCCAAGGATCCCTAACTTTTCTGGGGTCCAATTCTCAACTTCCTTTGCCTTGACAAAGACAGGAAGGGGGTGAGACTTGTTTCGGGCCTCACTGACAAGGCCTTGCCATGGAGTGTCCCTCACTGCGGGTGTGGTCTGAGTGGAGGGGGAAGGGTTGTCTTATATTGAAAAGAGATGATCGTTATATAGAAATCAGTGGTCAAGGGGGTCAATGGGGAGAGCCCGGGTTGAAAAGGCATGCTATAGCATGTACAGTTGGAGTATACTACGGTTCGAGGTGTGTTATGGCAACAATTTGGAGCTTGCCTCTCCAGCTGCTTTTTCTTTTTTTTTTTCTTTTTTTTTTTTTTTTTTTCCTTTCTCAAGACAGACTTTCTCTGTATTGCTTTGGAGGCTGTCCTAGAACTAGCTTTGTAGACCAGACTGGCCTCTAACTCACAGAGATCTGCCTGCCTCTGCATCCCGAGTGTTGTCCAGCTGCTTTTTCTAAGGTTATTTATTTATTTGTTTATTTATTTTTAATGTGCATTGATGTTTTGCCATGGGTGTCAGGTTCCCTAGAACTGGAGTAACACAATGATGAGCCTTAATGTGGATAGGGAATTGAACCCAGGTCCTTTGGAAGAGCAGCCAATGCTCCTAACTATTGAGCCATCTCTCCAGCCCTTTTCTAAGTTTTTTTTTTTTTTTTTTTTTTTGTTTTTTTTTTTGTTTTTTGTTTTGTTTGTTTGTTTTTCAAGGTGGGGTTTCTCTGTATAATAGTCCTGGAACTCCTTCTATAGACCGGGCTGGACTCAATATATCCACCTGCCTCTGCCTCCTGAGTACTGGGACTAAAGGCCCTTAGCCTCTTGGTCATTCTCCTTAGGAAACTTTCTAACCCAGCAGGAGTTGTTTGAGCTTCTCTGCTCCCTCCCTGACCTCACTGACCCACTGCCTGCTCTAGGAGGCTGTAGGTAGGCACAGATGCAAGCTCTGGTTCAGCCCATGTCTTCTGGTATTTGCATCATCTAAAACTCACCATGTAGGTAGACTGGGAGGTGAGGCTTGACCCCGATACACTGGTAGTGCTGTAACTAAGGAGGAGGTCTTGGAAGTCCAGTAAATTCCTCCTCTCTCCAAAGTGGAATTCAGGTGCTAAGTGATTATCTGGGCCTAGTTTGTTGGCTTGCTTTGACCTTTCTTTGAAGAAATGCCACACATTAAAAAAAAGTTGGTGCTGGCCATTGGTGGCTTTTATTCCCAGCATTCAGGAGGCAGAGGCAGGCGGATCTCTGTGAGTTTGAGGCCAGCCTGGTCTACAGAGTGAGTTCCAGGACAGGCTCCAAAACTACAGAGAAACCCTGTCTTGAAAAACCAAAAAAAGAAAAGTTGGCAGATAGACTTGAAAATGCTTTTTAACCAAGATTTCCAAATTATTGACATAGCTATGGCTCTCTTTAAAGAAAAAAAAAAAAAAAAAAAAAAATATATATATATATATATATATGGTGGGTTGTTTTGTCTTGTTACTCACTGTGTAGCCTAGGCTGCCTTCAAATTCATGATCCTCTTGTTTCCAACTCCTGAGTATTGGGTTACAAATATGCCTAGCTTCCCTGGACCATTTGGTGTTCCATTGTGTTTCCTAGAGGCCATCACATTCTTCTTGATTGAGCACAGTGCATCTGTCCACCTTGGGAGGCTTGTATGCTGCCAAGCCATCGTCAAGTCTTGAGAGACTGTTAGTGTTCACCACCAGCGCCCCCCCCCCCCCATGTCTGCTGGCTGAGTCTGGTACTTGCCGGCTGCTCACTGTTCACAGTCATCTTGGATTTCTCTCACTGTGGTACAGACTATGAGCAAAGCAATGTGGGGAGGAAACGGTCTGTTTCATATCTATCACTAAGGGAAGTATGCAGGAACTAAAGCAGAAACTATGGGGGAACTGATGTTCTTTTGCTGCAGCTTATGCCTATAAAACACAAACACAAGACTCAGCGCCCACATGGAGTTTATTGAAGGAAGGGAGAGAAAGGGGGTAGCTGGTGGCCAACCAAAAGCAGGGGGAAGAGAGAGAGAGAAAGCCAGAGAGAAAGAGCAAGAGAGAGGGGCATGCTTGGCGCGCTTGCTTTAAAAGGGGAGCTTGCGCATGCATAACTGAGTCTTCTGGCAGCCAGGTTAAGCCTGATGTAGCGATGACATGGCCATGAACATCCCGCCCATCGTCAGGGGCTGGGTCAGCAGACTGCTGGTTCCCAACAGGAATGCTTTGTACTAGCTTGCTCCTCATGGCTTCCTCAGCCTGCTTTCTAATGCAACTCAGAACCACTTGCACAGGGGTGGCCCTGTCCCCACCCTCCTTAGGTTGGACCTTCCTTTATCAATATTAAACAAGAAGATACATGACAGACTTGCTACAGGCACTTTGGTGCCATTTTTTTTTTTTTTTTAAATTAAGTTTCCTCTTCCCAGATAACTCCAACTTGTTGAGTTGACAAAAAAATCAACTAGTACAGAAGTCATCTCTGCAGTTCTTTTTCCCTTATTCCTCCTATACTTCCTCACTGTGGCTGAGGTCCCTAGGTGTGTTTGACAGGGTGGATGTAGATACTCCCTTCCTTGGGTGTCTGCTCGTGCCTAGGTCTAGCTTGGGCTGAGTAAGCGGGAGCACCACTTCCCAGTATCCTATCAGATCTTTGCCATCCCTGGGCTCCGATAGTGCTGATAGGTACTTGGTCATTGTGCTTAAGGACGTTAACCAGGTTTTTCTACTATAAATTCAAATCTATATTCTACCTGGATGAAGGACTTGGTAGGAACGAATGTCAAATTATCATTTATGCTAGCATCTGCTATTTTCAATTATGCAGTTATTAATAGAGCAAGTTGTTAAGTTGTGACTTTCTGATTTCATTGCTTTTTTAGCATTTCATTTGCTTTTGGACAGTTTATAGTAAGGATGTCAAGTGTATCAGTATGAACCTTGTGTCACTGTGTGATTCAGTATGTTTTAGTTAACTCTTGGTATCATTGATTTTGGTGTCAGCAGGGGTCCCTAACTTGCTGTTGTCTCTGTATCTCCTGTTAGGACACCAGCCATGCCCTTTGCCTCCTATGGTCTCCACACTAGCCTTTTGAAGCGACACATCTCTCATCAGACATCTGTGAATGCAGACCCTGCCTCCCATGAGATCTGGCGGTCAGAAACTCTACTCCAGGTAAAATTGAAGGAAGCCAGTCCCTGTTTCTCTTTCCGAGCAAACTACTTAGCTAACACCTTCCATCCTGTGGGGCAGAAATCCCAAAGACACCTAGTGAACTGGAGGCTGGGTCTAAATGACATTTTCTTGCTGTGGCATTGAGAAAGCAGATGAGGAGAAACTGCTAAATGTCATAGATAGTGTTTTCTGTCACAGATTCCCTTGTCCACAGTAATGTTTTTCTCACAAGTATATATTCATTCACCGGTCTCCTAGTTTCCAACGAGTCCATCTATGAACATGTTCCATGTGCCCTCCCCTGTCCCCCTCTAACATTGTTATGTGTTGCTAGTGTTGGTTTCCTATGTTGGATGATAAGTCTTGTTGCGGAGATTTCTCTGTATGATGCTGCATGTGAGGGCCCTCAAAACCACCACCTTGGTCAGCAGTGAGCTCCCACCCATTGAGCAGGAGACACAAGTGGAAGGGCAGAGGTCCTCAGGGACCCTCTTCCATGTCCCAGTGTCTGGGGAGATCAGCTTGTTCCAGAGCTGGTAGGTAGCTAGTGTTCCTCCTGACAGAGGAACCTGGATAGGCTGGAATCAGTCCCCAGCTTTACATAACTGGAATATGGGGTGCTGTGTTTTAGAAGCCTCCTGCTTATTTTCATAGTAGCCCTAGTAGGCCATTGTCATCAGTGTTCCCAGAGGAGTTTGTGTTGGTATAGATGGCTCATGAGATGTGACTCCATGTCCTCTGCCATTAGGACAGAAGATTTGGAGGGTTCTGTTTCCTGAACCAGAGCACCAATTCTTTTTATTTTTATAAAATATTAATTGTAGAAAAATATATATATAACATGAATTTTATCATCTTAACTTTTTTACTTTAGTTTTTTGAAATACTTTCTGTGTAGTCCAGGCTGACTTAGAACTTCATATCCATGTACCTCAGCCTCGTAAGTGCATCTTAACCATTTTCAAGTAGTATTCAATACATTGATTGCTGTGCATATGATACACTTTTTAAAAATGTATACACCTGTGTGTGTGTGTGTGTGTGCCTTTGAGAGTTTATGTGCACCATGTACATGCAGTTGTATACAGATGCCAGGAGAGGGCATCAGCTTCCCTGGAAAGAAATTACAGGAAAGAAGATGCTTGTAAAGCACTGTGGGGTGCTGGGAACTGAATCATTGCAACAATAGCAAGTACTCTGGTTTTTCGAGACGGGGTTTGTCTGTGAAACAGTCCCAGCTGTCTTGGGAACTCACTCTGTAGACCAGGCTGTCCTCAAACTCACAGAGATCCTCCTGCCACTGCCTCCCAAGTGCTGGGATTAAAAGTGTGTACCACCAACACTCAGTAGTAGCAGTTTACCAATTTTTGAGAATTCCATGCATGCATACAGTGTATTTGGAGCACTTATTCCCACTACTCCTCTTAGCTCTGCTCCCCAATCTCCTACTTCTCCCAACTTCCTCATGCTTGCTTTTCTTTCCTTCACCTCTCCCTGCCTCTTTCCCTCCCTTTTTTGCTTTTGTAACTCACAGAGTTCTTTCTGTGCTGCCCATGTACATGTGAGTATGGGGCTATCCCTGGAGCTCAGTTGACCTGCAGAGAGCTACACAACCAAAGAGCACACACACTCCCAGAAGTCATCAGTTGTTTGGTAGCTTCTTAGTTAGGGTAGGAGTGTGTGAGGTTGGTCCTCTGTCCATGCTGGGAGTTGACTGGTGTTTTGTACTGATCTTGTGCATCAACCATAGATGCTGGAGTTCTTGAGTACCAGGGTCCTGTCATGTCCAGAGACCCTTGACTCCAATTCTTCCTGACCTCTGGCCTTATACTCCTTTAGCCCATATTGTACAATGCTCCCTAAGCTTTCTTGAAAAACAAACCAACCCTTTTTTGCTGTTCTCCATTTTCCTTTCCTTCTAGTTCCAGGAAGCACTATTTTGCTTCAGTTTGTGTTAATCTGACTACTCTAGGCACCTTGTTTCTAGATGATTTATCTAGATTATGTGAATTTATTTACTTATTGGTTTTTTTTTTTTCAAGACAGGTTTTCTCTTTATTGCTTTGGAGCCTGTCCTGGAACTAGTTCTGTAGACCAGGTTGGCCTCTAACTCACAGAGATTTGCCTGGTTCTGCCTGCTGAGTGCTGAGGTTAAAGATGCACCACCACTGCCTGGCTGAAATATTTTTGTGACTCATTTGCTTTATGTAGCATAATGTCCTCATTCTTGTAGCATGATTAGAATTTCCTTTTGTTTTCTGGACTTGGTATTAGATCCTAGTAATCCCAAATTTAGGTAGCTGAGACCCAAGGATCTAAGTCAAGGCTAGCCTGCACTTCATTGTAAGACCTTGTCTCTAATCTCTCATTTTCAATGGTTAGATGACTATATCCATTCATCTATCTGCAGACATTTGGGGTATGTTTGCTTTATTTATATTTGTGCCATTTAAGTACAGAGGTTGGAAAGTTTGGGATCTGAACTGCCTGAGAGGGTGCTGGGAACTGAACTGAACCAAGATCCTCTGGAAGAGCAGCAAGGGTTCATAACCACAGCCATCTATCTCTCCGGTACCTCTAACCTCCACCCCATATGTTTTTAGATCTATGGGGTATAATGTATTTAGAAACAGCATTATGAGGTCACATGGTAGTTCTGCTTACTACTGTTTCGTGTTTTATAGCCCCCAAGTAGAGTATGTGGGTTCTGTTTTTTTCACATGGGAAATCAGTGTCTGTTATTTTCTGCTTTTTTTTCTTTCTTTTTAATGTGTATGAGTATTTTGCTTTCATGTATGTGTGCACACTGTTCAGATTAGAATAGGGCAACAGTGGGGGTTAGAGAGATGGCTCAACTGTTAAGAGCACTGGCTGCTCTCCCAGAGGACTCAGGTTCAATTCCCAGCACCTATATGGCATCTCATAACTGTCTGTAACTTACAGGGGATCCAACACCCTCACACAGATGTGAATGCAGATAGAATACCAATGTACATGCAATAAAAGTAAATAAAATCTTTTTTTAAAAAATGAAAAGAGGGCAACAGATCCTTTAGAAAGTAATTACAAAGCTTGTAAAAACCAGCATGTGTGTAGCTGCTGTAGCCACTCAGTGGGTATAAAGTGGTGTTATTTTGATTTACATTTCCCTAATAGTTAACAATGTTGACTATCTTTATGTTTTATTGACTTTTTGTTTATCTTATTTGGAGCATTGTCTTTTTGAAATGAGACCTTTGTGCATTTTTTAATTGCATTGTGAATGATGAATGTTTGGTTGAGTTTTTTTTTCCTCACCACGGCCAGCCTTGAGAGTTGTTCTTTGTTTTGGTTTATTTGCTTTTTCAAGACAGGGTTTCTCTGTGTAACAGTCCTGGCTGTCCTACAACTTGCTCTGTACTCCAGGCTGGCCTCAAATTCACAGGGATCTGTCTGCCTCTGCCTCCCGAGTGCTGGAATTAAAGGCGTGCAGCACCAACACCCAGCTGTTTTTTTTTTTTTTTTTTTTTTTTTTTTTCGTATTTTGTAGATTGCTTTTCCTCTAGTAAAGTGTCTTTGTTGCACAAAAGCTTTGTTTTTGATAGCATTGCCGTTGTCTTTTTATTTTTATTTATTTATTTATTTTTGTATGTGTCACTTCAAAGAAGTTATGGCCATGCATGCTCCTCCCGTGTTTTCTCCTGAGTTTTGTAGTTTTTAGCTCTTGTACGTGGGCCAGCATTCCATTTTGCATTAATTCTTGTGTGTGGGATCAGGTACTTTGCAACTTGCTCCTTTGGCATGTGGGCAGCCTGTTTCCAGCTCCATTTGTTAGAAAGACTTGTTCACCATTTAATGGTGTAGTGCCTTGTTGATCAGTTATTGTCCTTTTGCAGGTTTTTGTTGAAATGTGGCTTCATCATTATTCTTTGGAGATGTACCAAAAAATGCAGTCCCCCCATGCCAAGGTATGTGTCTGTGGTTGTTAATCCATCTCCTGTCTCCTGCCCTTGCTAGCCTGCTGTATCTTGTCCTCAGCATGAGTCACGTGTCCCAGCTTTGATGGAGGGAAGCAGAAGCTCACCCTTCATTTGGATACTGTACATAGGAGGTGACCTTTGAGCCTGAGGTCTGTCCTCTCTGAAGTCCTTGCCATCACTGGGAATGGCTCAGGTCTGATGCTCTTGGTCTTCTGGGACAGAGAAAGCTATGAGTCCATTTGGGATTCATGTGCAGTTTCTCTGCTGCCATCAGCAGTGCCCTGATCCTCTCAGGTGATGGGCTATGATGACCTTACACCTCTGGCCTACTTGCTGCTCTGATTTGCAGAGCAGCAACAAGCAGCCATTTGTGATGTGTGAGCTCTGGGACCCTCTTGCATGTGGCCTGGTCTGCTTCTCAGTCCTCTCTTCTTCCTCAGCCTTTTCCCTTGTCTTCCCTCTGGGGTAGCACACTTATTTGCAGAGATGTGGAGGTGGCAGAGTCTCTGAGACCTCCTGGTGGTGGTATCCCTTAGGCAAGTACTGGCCAGAGTAAAACAGTTCTGTTGTGTTAGTGAGTGGCCTGGTGGGTCTTGAGAGTCACAGACTCATACACAGGCAGCATCAGCACATGCTGCTGCTTGTATCTCCTTACTCTGTAGACTGATTTTGTCACTGCCAGGTAACTTCTCAAGCATTTCCTTTAAAATGAAGAGGGTAGATGATGCTACTCATATGGAGGAGTGTGCCCTGTAACTCAGTAGTAACCCTGATCCTGCTACCACAGTGTCCTTGTAGTCAGTTCTGTAACTGCAACATCCTATTGTGTTGGAGATGGAGACGCCCACTGCCCTCAAAGTGCAGAGCCCCCTAAATGTCTCTTCAAAACATCACATTGGAAGAGGAAGACAGGGGAAGGCTGGGGATTTTTCCTGGCCTTGGGCACCTAAGTCAGAGTGCCTGTGACACCCTTCATGCTCCCAGCCAGGCTTGCTCCTACTCTGTGCTGGCACAGGGAAGACTGGGACTGGGCTTCTCCATGTCCCCAGCCCCCAGCTGGATCACCCTTGCCCACATGGCTTAGTCTTGCTGAGGACTGAGGGCTACAGTGCTTTGCTACAGTGTTTCCCTGTCACTCCTGCTGTCTTTCCAGTGAGTGGAAGCCACACCCACTCTAAAGAGCCAACCAGAAACGCCCTTCTGTCTTCTGTGGTCTGGGGAAGAGGACTTCCTTCTTGTCCCCACAGTTGCTTCCTCTTGGCCAGACCTTGGGTGGGTGAGGTGTGCTGGAAAGGTTGCCGCTCCCTGGCTGGCTGTACTTACCTGCCTTCTCCTGAGAGAATATAGAACCTAGAGGTTTCCAATGGCTGGAAACCTGGAACAACAGTTGCAGAACTTGCCTTCCTCCACAGCTCCATTCTGTTACTGGGGCCTGTACTGTACTTTCCAGAAATCCTCTCCAGTCTCCACCAAGCCCTGACTGCCACATGCAGGAAATTTGGCACCTCAGAGTCCACTCTGGTCAGACTGTGTCCAGAGTACATGTCACTTCCAGTGACTGGGGTCAGTGCTGGCTGTGGCCTTCAGGGGACTAGCCCTGTGTTCCTGCATGAAGGGGAACCTGGTTCCTCTCAGAGCACTGCAGTTGAGCCTGGGATCTGGCACAGATGAAGCCTGTGAGGAAGGAAGGGCCTTTGCTCATTTCACTGGAGGTTCCTCAGTGTCTGGCAAGTCCATTCTTTCCTCCCTGCAGTTTGTGGGCATGCTGGTAGGGCGTGAGCTTTGTGGCGCACAAGCTTGCTGGTGTTGGCTGTGCTTTGCTGGAGGAGTGCTTTAGCAGGCAATAGTGCTAAGGGACATACTGTAGAGGGTGCTTGGGTGGGGCTGGGAGGCTTGCTGGCTTGGCTCTCATCTTTGCTGTCCTGGGCTGCCCCAAGCCTCTAGGGGAATGTGACTGTCAGACTCTTGGGGTTCCTTTCCTGGGAGACAAGAGGTAGAAAAGTCTGTCTCCCCAGTTGGAGCTAGTAAGTGCCCCACCTTTAGCATTTTCCAGTGTAGGGGCAGAGAGCAGCCTGGTAGACTGAGCCTAGGCCCACCTGCTTAGATTGGCAAGAACCATTCCTGAAAGGATATTTATGGGTTTTAGATGAATGAAGATTGGTTCTATTATATACTTAACTACCGATTTGGTCAATACATTCCCTCTTTCCCTTTCCTGGTACTGGAAGTTGAACCTAGGGCCTCACACATGCTAGGCATGCTCTCCACTGAGCTGTATTCCCAACGAATTTGGTAAACTTTTTGTCAAGTCAACCCAAGGAAGTCCCTCATTACTTCCTCACTCAGCATGCAGGGACAGTCTCAGGGCCTATTTCTGAGGATTCTAGATTTTTGCATCATTAATTCCCTTGTAAGAAAATGCTCTTGCACATGACTGACCTGTCCTGCTTTAAGGTTTGCCCTACATGTGTCTAACCCTGGTACTCCAGAGGTTGAGGCAGAATTGCAAGTTCCAGGCCCACATAGGCTGCAGTCTGAGACCCGTTTCAAAACAAAATACTTCAGGTTACTTATATACACATACATTCAGGGCAGATGCCTTTCTAAAATATTTTCAAATTAGATTGGCCAAGTCCATATGGCTCCCATATATACAGAAAGCCAGTTGCAGCCCCCCTTCCCTGAGTCCTTCTGTGCTTGATTCAGAAGTTTCTTTTCTGAGCCTTGAGCTGCTAGCCTTGGTAGCAGCAGCATGTGCCAGTGACAGTGACATCCTGGGATTTTGGGGACTGTTATGTGCATATGTTGTCTCATATATATGTATGTGTGTGTGTGTGTGTGTAATACATATGTATGTGTATATATACATACAATCATACATACATACATTTATATATTTATACATCCTCATCTTAGGGTCAGTGGGACAGTGTTATACTTCTGGAAAAAAAAAAAAAAGAACTGCAGACCTCAGAGCTGCTGAGGTCTTCATTCCCAGCAGCCCAGGATTTCCTGCTGATCATGTGAGGGCTGACCAGCTAGCTGTGTAGGGGATCTTGCGGGTTCATCTATCTCAGCTGGGGCTTGCCTGCGGGAGACCCAGGGCTGCTGGGCATTTGTTGGGTATTGCCACTGATGAACTTTTGTTCTTGTTTTTTGTTTGTTTGTTTGTTTGTTTGTTCTCCTCTGTTCTTTCTCCTGGGCTCCTTGTGTTTTCTCACCCCACCTCCCTTCCCCTGCCCTACCCTATCCCCTTCCCCCACCCTGTATGTCCTCCGATCTGCCTCTTCTTGGCCTTTCTCTGTTTGTTGTCTCTCAGTTGGAGGTTCTACACTACCGACTCAATGTCTCCAGCGCCCTCCACAGCCCTGCCCAACCCAGCCTCCAGGCCCTCCACGCCTATCAAGTACTGGCCTTTCCTTCCCTTCCCCTGCCCCAAGGTGGGCGCAAGAGTATATGTTGGTACAGTGCCACTGTAAAGGTCTCCAAGAAGTCTACTGTGGTCCTTAAGAGGGAGTCCTGAGCAAAATGATACCCATGTGTTAGAGGCAGGCCCCATTCAGCCCTCAGCTTGACTCGCCCCACAGGTTTGCAGGCTAGCCTGGTGTGTGGTTCTGTGGCTATAGGAGGCTGGCCATGGATTATGGAATCGTCTCCTATGCTCCTAGCCCACAGAGCTGTCTCAACTTGTCAGGATTTGTGGGGGAGCCTTGCAGTGGTCTGACTACACAGAGGACTTGTGTGGTGTGGCTCCTGCCCTGTTGAGAGTTGTTACCCAGCCTGAAGAGAGTAGGGAGAACAGGGGGTTCCCCCAGAGCCCTCAGGTCTGTTGAGTCCCAGCTACTTACAGACTCACTTAGAGCGTGGGGATTGCTGCCTGTTTAGGCAAAAATGACCAATGTGTGAATGGATGAGGTCAGTAGAGTGAAGTTCAGACCTCAGGTATTTAGGGGAGTGGAGCTGGTTGATTTGTGTGAAATCGTGGGAATGTGGAGATGTGCTCCCAAACAGGACTGTGTCTGATTTATCCTGGGGAAGAGCAAAGATGAAAAAGCCAGGCTTGCCCACTGAGTGTTGCTGGCATTGGGTAATAAGTGCTTCTCAAAGTGGGGTTCCTGCTCAGGAGCAGCAGTTAGTGAGCTCCCATGGGAGGGCTTGGCAGTGAGGCAGTTTCCAGGGAAGACCCCAGAAGCTGTGAAGATGAGCCCGAGGAGGTTGGGCATAGTGGGGGATGCTGTGAGCTTTGGGAGCACATCCTCCTGTCATTAGAAAGTGCAGATGGCACCAGGCAGTGGTGCCACACACCTTTAATCTCAGCACTTGGGAGGCAGAGGCAGGTGGATCACTTGAGTTCGAGGCCAGCCTGGTCTATAGAGTGAGTGCCAAGACTGCCAAGGCTACACAGAGAAACGCTGTCTTGAAAGACCAAAAAAAAAAAAAGAAAGGAAAAAAGAAAAGAAAATGCAGATGGCATGGGGGATACCCACAATGCCCCTCTAGAATGTGAACCCCCTACCCAATCCCATAGGAAAGAGGAGGACATTGATGGGCAAGGGTACCCAGGGCTGGCCATCTATAACCTCCTTGAAAAAAGCTGGGTAAGATTTGCTTCTGGGGGAGACGGCCTGTGGCTCTTGAGATGGTGCTGTTTACTTTCTAAGCTAAAAGACTGAGCTGATGTCACTGCTCAGGTGTCAGGCCAGTTGCCAGGAGAGCAGCTGTATGTAGAGAAGATATGAGTGGGAGTTATTGCCTGACCTGATGGTCATTAGTATTGATTAGTCTGTGTGACTATTATATGTTCTAGTACATTTTCTGTTATTAACGGTGTCTATTATTAACAGGGCTGAACTGTGGTGGCGCACGCCTTTAATTCCAGCACTTGGTAGGCAGAGGCAGGCGTAACTCTGAGTTCAAGGACACCCAAGGCTATACAGAGAAACCCTATCTTGAAACAAACAACAACAACAAAACCTTAGGTTTTTTTGCTTTTCTTCTACTTAGTGCTGGTCCTGAGTGGAAGAGGGTGTGCATCTGATGATGACTGTAGTGTTTGCCAGTTTCATGGCAGGAGACAAGTGCTGTTGAGACCAAACTAGATCAGCACTTGTGAGGAAGCAGGCAGATTGCCACTTTGGGACAATCTGAACCATACGGTACGACTGTCTCAAAAAGCCCAGGCTAGCAGTGCAGCTCAGTGGCTGAGATCTTGCAGAACCTGGCTGCCTTTATGGCACTGGCTCCAGAGGTGACCCGTTAAACCACTGATCATGTGATGGGACTGACCCCTCCAGATGGTGACTGTCAGGATCACCAGGCCCTGCCTTGTAATGCTGCCAAGTGGGAATTAGGTTAGATCTCCTGTTTCAGAGGGTGTAGATGGTCACCTCTTTTCTACCTCAGAAGCAGGGCATCCTCTGGGAAGGCTAAAGTTCTAGATAAACAGAAGAGAACAACCCTCCTTATAGCTAGTGTAGTGTGACCTGGACGTGAGGCCTTTTCCTCCCCATTCTTTCTTTCTGAGATAGTTTTATTATGTAGCCTTAGCTGGCCTGCTGTGTAGGCTGTGTGTCCTAGAACTTGCAAGTTCCCTGTCTGCCTCCCAAATGCTGGGATTGTAGCTGTGTGCCATCATGCTCAACTGTTGTGGAAGCATTTCATGACAGGGAGGCTTGAGTGGACTGTGCTGTACATAGAGCCTGTGTATGGTCTCCTGAACTCATGGGTGCCACAGGGCCAAGCCCTCTGTCAGCATTAGCCCCACAAGTCATCAGGGCCCAAAGGATGCAGGGAGAGGGTTTGCCTGACTGACTCACTCATGCCTCCAGATGGCAGCTCTACTCCTTGCCCTACAAGTACTACCTACACCCAGATGATGCTCAGCAACCAGAGATGCTTCTTGTGGTCCAAAGATTTTGTGTTTGTGTGTGTGTGTCTAAAGCTCACCTCACAAGCTTTAGAATGAATCTGTAGTCCTGGGGACTTTAGCTGACTCCTGGGTTGAGTCCCTGTCTGGTTGTGGCTAGTACAGACAACTGGGCAGGCCTGAGCTTGTGGCTGGTGAAAGAGCTGGGGAAAAAAGAAACTCTCACTTGAGCAAGGTGAGCTTTTGCCTGTGTTGGGAGGCAGCCAGACAATCTTGGAGCCAGAGCCTAGGTGGGCTAGTGGTCCACCTGTTCTCACGCTCTGGAGGCCCAGCACAGGCTGCAGTGTCTGAGGGTGCATGGCCAGATGTTGCCAAGGTGGGGTGTGAGGTGCTCTTTGCTGACTGTGTGCTTTACCAGCTCACCCAGAGTAGGCACAAGGTCACACAACTCAGTGCTCTGAACTGGTGTCAGTGCAGGTCCAGCAGCACACGACGACCTTCCCGGCCTGGTACTGTTCTCCTATGGGGCTGCAGAACCACCAGATCTCTTATGGCCTTGACCCTCCTCCTTCCTAGGAGTCCTTTACGCCTACTGAGGAGCACGTGCTGGTGGTACGCCTGCTGCTCAAGCACCTGCACGCCTTTGCCAACAGCCTAAAGCCAGACCAGGCTTCACCATCGACACACTCCCATGCCACCAGCCCTCTGGAGGAGTTTAAGCGGTGGGTGTGGGGTGTGGTAGGGCTCCTGGCCTCTGTTTCACTTACCCCACTGTGACTGATCCCTGTTAGCCTGTTTGAGGCCAGAGGGCTGGGGCTTCCTGCCTGCTTCTGCTCTTAAAGGCTGCCCTCTAGGTCAGAGGTTCTCAACCTTCCTAACACTACGACCGTTTAATACAGCTCCTTATGTTGTGGTGACCCCAACCATAAAGTGATTTGTTGCTGCTTCATAACTGCAATTTTGCTACTGTTATGAATCACAATGTAAATATCTGATGTGCATCCCCAAAGGGGTCATGACCCACAGGTTGAGAACCACCACTCTGGGGGCTGAAGAGATGGATCAGAGGTTAAGCTGCTCTTCCAGAGGTTCTGAGTTCAATTCTCAGCAATCACATGGTGGCTCACAGCCATCTATGGTGGGATCTGCTGCCCTCTTCTGGCATAAATGTGTGCATGCAGAGTACCACTTGTCTGGACGCTCCTTCCTGTGCAGTTGCTGGCCAGGCCAGGGCTCACAGCCTTGCTGTTCTGTCTTACCTCAGCCAGGAGGCAGGCTGGTGCTAGGGTTTGACCTCAAAGACTATGTACATACTGTATTCTTGACCTCTGTGCCCCCCTGGAGAACAGGGCTAGAAACAGGGGAGTACTCTGTGTTCCCTATAGGCAGAACAGACTTACAGGCCAGGGCTGGTCCTGTGAGCAGGCACACCACCGTTGGCAAGCGACAGCTCATGACCCTCCCATCCCCACAGGGCTGCAGTGCCACGGTTTGTCCAGCAGAAGTTGTATGTCTTCCTACAGCACTGTTTCGGCCACTGGCCTCTGGATGCATCCTTCAGAGCTGTAAGCACCTGTCCTTCCCATCACTCATGCCTTCTGTGCTGTGATGCTGGCAGCCTGTGGGGTGGGCTGTCAAGACAGGAGGGCTATCATCACGGGCCTTAGAGATGAAGCCTTGGTGAGTCTTGCTGTGCTCTTGACTCCTGGGGACAGAAGAGCCATATTCAGCTCCCATGACCCTCCCTAAGGGGCTGGTCTGAGGCACTGAGTTCCTGTAGTGAGGATGTAGGAAGGGCTGCTCACTGGCATCTACATTGATGTTGGGGAAAAGTCCAGACCCAGCAGGATCTTTTTTTGGAGCAGGTCCAGACCATCAAAGGATGTGTCTGAAACAAGTGCACTAACTTACAACTACAGGCCTTCAGGGCACATGTGTCCCTTACTAGGTCCTGGAGATGTGGCTGAGCTACCTGCAGCCATGGAGGTATGCCCCTGAGAAGCAGGCTCAGAGCAGTGATTCCCAGCCACGGTGTGTGTCGGAGAAATGGTGAGTGCCCCCAGCCCACCTGCCCCAGGGATGCCACTGGCCTTTTGTGCAGAGGTGTGCTGACTGGGCGTGTAGTGCTTCAGTCTTACACAGTGGGTACAGAGGGATCATGGAACCTCATCTCCTTGCCTTGGCCTAGCCTGGCTCCATGATCATCCCAAAGGCCCCCATTTCACTTAGCAGCACAGAGCAGCTGCCATGTCCCTTTCTCTTATATTCCTGTGGTGCTGGGGTCACAATGGCTTTTAGTCTCCTGGGTCTTGGTCTTGCCCTTCATATCCTATTCCAGCAGACCTTGCTGTGATGCTCATGGCCCCTCGAGAAGGGTCCAGTGTTCGATGCTTAGTTATACTAGACAACTGAGGTGTTCTACTTCTCTCCTGCCTAATGTCTGTGACTCCCTTGCATGGCGGCAGCAGCTGGGGGAATCAGGAGGAGTGATCTTTAGAGAGTAAGGACCAGTGTGGCTCCATGCTTAGTCTTCCTCTGGCTGTCCTCCATCCCGCCGCTTGTCTCCAGGGCACCCTTCATCCAGGAAAACCTGCTGATGTACACCAAGCTGTTTGTGAGCTTCTTGAATCGGGCACTCCGCACAGACCTGGTCAGCCCCAAGAACGCACTCATGGTTTTCCGAGTGGCTAAGGTCTTTGCCCAGCCCAACCTGACTGAGATGATCCAGAAAGGTGAGTGTTCAGCCTGGGGCCAGCCCCACTGCGCTAGGACCTGAACTGCCAAAGCAGCGCAGAGGAACCCACGGGTGTTGCAGGATCAAGGACTTTCACTATGGCTTAGAATAGGCTGGCTTGGGAACTTACACAGAAGTGTAATAAAAGCTCTGCACTCGGTTGACTGTCCCATTCCTAGTGCTGGCAGCAGTAATGGCTGCACTGAACTCAGAGATATGGGCAACAGAGCTCTAAGATGTAACTCTGAGAACTGCTGTTTCTTCCTGTTGACTGGTGGGCAGTGGGAGGCACTAGCTGCTGTTGCTGTCCTAGCACTTGCCTACTGTTCGTGTTCCTGGGGTTCCTAAGCACTTGGAGCTGGGTCCTCTAAGATACTACTCAGGTAGGCCTTGGAGGTACAGCATTGTTACAGCTCCTCAGGGCTCTGAGAAAAGGTCAAGGAACCGTATCAGTGGCTCCCGGGAAGCAGGAGCCACACTCGGCTCATATCTTGCTTTCTAGGAGAGCAGCTGTTCCTGGAGCCAGAGCTCATCATTCCCCACCGCCAGCATCGGCATTTCACAGTCACCAGCAGCTTCCTGTCACCATGGCCCCCAGTTGTGACAGATGCCTCATTCAAGGTGAAGAGCCATGTCTACAGCTTGGAGGGTCAAGACTGCAAATACATCCCGATGTTTGGTCCTGAAGTCCGGACCCTGGTGAGTGGTCAAAGTCCATCCTTACGTGAGGTCCCTGAAGCAATGAAGGCCAACTGGACCACAAGGAAGAAAGGAAGGCTGGGTACTGAGTAGATGCTCCAAGTCCTCTCCTCCCCTCCCCAGTAACGGCTACTATTTTCTTATAACAAAGACCGTCCACACCATAAATCATAAGATGCCACTTTCCTTTTTTTTTTTTTCCGAGACAGGGTTTCTCTATGTAGCTGAAGGCACGAGATCTTTCTGCCTCTGCCTTCTGAGTGCTGGGATTAAAGGCGTGCAAGATGCCATTTTTCGCTCTGATTGTGCATTCTTCATAGAGCTAGTTCTTCAGGGCCACCCTGCCCAAATGGCAGTGACACCTCCTTGGGTGTTCCCTGGAGACCATTTGCCATGCCTGTGCCTCCCTTGCAGGTCTTACGCCTTGCTCAGCTCATCACACAGGCCAAGCAGACTGCCAAGTCCATCTCTGATCAGTGTGCGGAGAGCCCAGCTAGCCATTCCTTCCTGTCGTGGCTGGGCTTTGGCACCACAGACACAAATAGCTGCTACCCAGGCAATGACCTGGATGAGATGGGTCAGGACAGTGTCCGCAAGACAGATGAGTACCTGGAGAAGGCCCTGGAGTACCTGCGTCAGATATTCCGAGTACGTCCTACACAGTTCCCTGTGAAGAGCTCTCCCCTTCCTCCCTTTTGAAATTCCCTCTGAAAGCAGGGGCCTTCTCTCTGGCAGCTCAATGAAGCCCAGCTGGCCCAGCTCACACTTGCCCTGGGGAATGCACAGGATGAGAATGGGAAGCAGCAGCTACCAGATTGCATTGTTGGGGAAGAAGGGCTCATTCTTACACCCCTGGGCCGCTACCAGGTAGGTCACTAACAGGCCACTACCACTTCTGTCACCAGGGGCACATAATGGTCACATGATCTGTCCTTGGTTCCCCCCTACCCCTTTGCCCATGTAGTTTGCCAAGATTTATTTTCGGAACTTTTCCCGCTGCCTGGGTTTCTAGATCATTAATGGTCTGCGAAGGTTTGAAATTGAGTACCAGGGAGACTTAGAGCTGCAGCCCATCCGGAGCTACGAAATCACCAGTCTGGTCCGAGCCCTCTTCCGGCTGTCATCTGCCATCAACCGCAGAGTAAGTGAGCCCAGAGGTTGCTGGGATGTTCCTGGATATCACTTCCAGAGTACTCCTGCCCTATGCAGGATCTTCCCCTTCACAGCCCTAAGAGTGAGCCTGTGGGAAGCACCTAGTCCTAGAGGCAGCCTGGAAGAGAGGGTTTTTGCAGTCCCCAACACTGCTGAACCCTTGTTTCTTACTAAGTTTGCAGGCCAGATGGCATCTCTGTGCTCCAGGAATGACTTCCTTGGCAGCTTCTGTCGCTATCACCTCACTGAGCCAGCACTGAGCAACAGACACCTGCTGAGCCCTGTGGGCCGGAGGCAGGTGAGCAGTCCTACCCGGGGCCCCAGGCTCAGCCTGCGATTCCTAGGCAGTTACCGGACCCTGCTCCTGCTCCTGATGGCTTTCTTTGTGGCCTCTCTGTTCTGCATTGGGCCTCTGCCCTGTTCCTTGCTCCTGGTCCTCGGCTACCTCCTCTATGCCGTAGCTATGACACTGCTCACTGAGCGGGGGAAGCTGCACCAGCTCTGACCTGCTGGCCATCTCTCCTGAACAGACTGGTGGGAGTATTCACATGGCCCTTTTCTGGGTCTGAGAGGCCCTGGCAGGCTGCTTCAAAGCCAGGAACAGAGAGTTGGTCATCTTCAGAGTTCTTGGGAGTGGTTTCCCTGCAAAGATGGAGTTATTCAGAAGAACCTAAAGTAGGAAGGGACAGTGGTCCAGACTAGGCATGGAAGGGATGATGTCAGGTTCAGGAGCCATTCTGTAGAACAATCAGTGTTGGCCATCAGTCCTCACCTTCAGCCCAAGGTCCCACAAGCAGCTGAGCTAGTAACCAAGGCCTTGGTAACCATTTTACTGTTTTGCTGTGCAGAGCTCAGGAACTAATGCTCCCATGGCAGCTCCCACGGCTGGGCTCTGCCTAGTACTCTGTGAGGTGGGTAGAATGGGTTTTGTGATATCTTCTCTCCCTGTGAAATACCAGGACTGAAGCTCCACGTCCCTCACTGTAAACATCTGTTTTGCTACTGCCTTTGGTCTCTGTTCGGCCAGCTAGTCAGCCTCAGGAGACCCGCAGCAGCAGGCATGACAGGTCAGGGCCTGGTGCATGGTCCACAAGCCATTAAGTGAGGTGTTACTTAGAGTGGGTTCCAGGCCCCACAGTGCCATGTGGCAGGCAAGCATTGAAGATGGCTGCTGGTCCTCAGCTGCTTGGGAATGGAGTTGGGTCCTACCACAGCTTCTGTGGACATAAAATGCAACAACACTGGTTTCACCTGAAAAACCAAGGACTTTATAAGGGAAGGTCACCTTTGTCACAACACCTGTATGAAAGAATGACACATTCACAGTCAAAGCTCAGACACCAAAGGCCTCATCTTCATTCTATAGGTGACACTAGCAACAGCAGCATCTCCACAGTGTTTTTAAAGGGCAGTCCTTTGTCCTGGGTGTATACGGCTGTTTTTTAAGGAGGGGAAAAAAAAAAAAAAAACCAACTTTTTTTTTTTTTTAAAGTTTTAGCACTGTAATTTGTATTTCAATGTAATTTCACAATACATCATGGGACCCATGACCAAAAGTCAAGCAAAACATAACTGACCAAGGATCCAAATAAACCATTCTTTGGAGACTTTCACTGTCTAGGCTGAATCTTTAGCACATTTGCCTGCATGGGGTCCCTGGGCACTCGGGAACTATGGAACAAGCTACTGGACATGATGGCAACTCTTTACCTCACTCCAGTCCTTTCTGCCTGGGAGCCCTGTCTCATCCCTAGTGTGTGTTAGATTCACTTTAACACTGGCTGCCAATGAGAGCTATGACCATTCTCTTCTCAGCGTCTCAGAGCCCATCCAGAAAAAGCATCACCTCTGACTTGCAGAAACTTTTTTTTTTTTTTTTAAGGAATGTTATTTTTATTTTATGTCAGTAAGTTTCTTGTGTGTGCATCACACACATGCATTGCTGGAGGAGGCCAGAAGAGGTGCTGGCGGGTGCTGGGACCAAACCCGTCTTATGCAGTGCCCTTGACCACCTGCTGAGCCATCTCTCCAGCTCCCAGAAGAATCATGAGCATTTGGGTCTGTGCTAGCAGCTCCAAGGCAGCATCTTCCCAGGAGTACAGCCCTTATGAGGGAGGGGCAGTTGCCATTTGGGGGTCCAGTGTTCTCAGTTTCCCTGATTAAAGCTTCTGAATGTTGAGAGTTTCTCTATGTAGCCTTGGTTGTCTATGTAGCCAGGCTGGCCTCAGAACTCAGAAATCCTTCTCTACCCCCAAAATGCTGGGATTAAAGGAATATACCACTACCATCTAGCCTATCAATCAATATTTATGAGGTGAATCTTCAATTTTTTTTTTTTTTACTCTGACAGTTTCATAATGTGTACACTATATTGGTCATATCTACCCTGACTACCCCTCCACATGCCCCAGAGTTAAATTTGTTTTTACATTCACTTAAGCTGAAAAGGAATGGACTGCATGCATGTATGCCATGCTGTATATGTAGAGGTAGAGTAGAAGTTGAAGGAGTGAGCTCTCTTCTATCTTTTGGGTTTGAGGAATTGAACTCTGTCAGACTTCCAGCAAGTCTTTGCCTGCTGTCATAGTTAGCTTTGATAACTCCCAGGGAAAGTGAACTTCAACCAAGTGGAATCTTTTCTTGATTGTTAATGTAGGCCTAGCCTGCTGTGGGTGGTACTGTGTAAACAGGTGGGCCTGTGGAAACCAAAAGGCCTCGGTACACAACCCCCACAGCTGTTAGTCATGCAAATGTTTGTGCAAGATGCCATGTTCCATGTTCCACCTGGGTTCCTGGAACTGTTTTTGACAAAGCCCTTTCCTGGAACATGAAGACCTTGCCTGAACCCAGGCCTGTGACTTGAGGAACTGCTGTCTCCCCCTCCCTTCTTGAGTCCAGGATGTATAAGCTCCCAAGCTGCTTTAATAAAGAACCTTCTGATCTTGACTGCTGTGTGTATGTGTCTTCAATCCTGACTCCCTCTGCGTGACTCGAACCAAGACCGTGCAGGCACAGCAATTGGAGGTCCCACTGAGATTGCGAAAGAGAGGTAAGTGGACAGGGTCGTCCCGAAGCCGGCAGGGACATTTATTGGGGTTAGCAACAATGAATGGGTAATTCCCTAGGAAAAATGAACTTCGACATCAATTAAGAAAGTTATTGGAAGAACAGGGAACCGCAGTCAAGAGAAAGACTGTGGAGGCTTTCATCAAATCCATAGAAAAGGCAAGTCCCTGGTTCATTACTGGAGGAGGTTTAAATATCCCTGATTGGGAAGAGGTCTGTTTCGACCTCCAGAAATTGAGAGAAGAGGGTCCCAATTCACTCCCACTGTCAACCTTCTCCTTATGGAGATTGATTAAGGACGTCTTACTGACCGACAGGGTCCGGGTCAGAAGGCAGAAACTAGGAAATCACTGTGCCCTAAGGATGACAGTGATTTGGAAGATCAGAGGGAGCAACAGGAGGTCATCCTGAGTCCAAGAGACAATAGGATGAGAGGCTTAAAGACCACTGTGAATCCCGGGCCCCTAAGACAAAAACCAGGCTCTATCTCTGTCTCTCTGAATCAGAAAGTGAAACTTCAAAAGGTCGGAGGAGGAACGTCTGCTTGAGGAAATTGATGTTCTAAAGAGAAAATTAAAAAGAACCTGTCTTAGGGAAAAATTGAGTGACATCTTTTCCACACCCCCACCATATTTAGACAGGGATAAGGAACTAACAATTACTCCACAACATAAATTGTCCCACAAAATCGCGATGTAGCACCCGCGCGGGGGGGGGGGGGGATTCAGTTTTGCCCCGCGGTGGCTCCCATGTTTGAGATCCCTAACCACAATAACCCTGGATCTACTGCACAATCCCCTGACCTTTAAAGATATTAAACAATTGAATTAAACAATTTAAAGATATTAAACAACTGTCTCCCTCGTTGAGTCCTTTATGGCTTTGAATCTTAGACCTTAGTGATTGGCGGCAGCTCTGCCGAGCTACCCTGTCCGGGGGAGATTACTTGCTCTAGAGGGGAGAATTTCAGGAGAGATGTTCACAAACGGCCCAAATGAACAATCAGGCCGGGCAGCCTCTGAGAAATCTTGACATGTTAACCGGAGCAGGGCAGCACGCTATTCTCCAACAGCAAATGCAATATGACATTGCCGTTTATGCTCAAATAACAGCGACCACAACGGACCCCTGGAAGGCGCTTCCGAGCAAGGTGGGAGGGGACCACTTGGCCTTCAAGAACCTTCTGAACCCTTCCATGAGTATGTGGGTCAGCTTATCCAGCTGGCCGAATGGCTCTTTGGAGCAATGGGACAAGCAATTGACCTTTGAGAATGCGAATAAAGTACTGCACCGAGGCTCTTTGATCCCACAGAAATAAAAGTCAATGATTGCATTAGGATCTGCAGGAATATAGATGGTAATTTCATACAGGGACAGGTACTTGCTGCCGCCATTAACCCGTCCAGGCCCTTCAAGGCACCCAACCTAAAGAGGGAGAATAAACATTGTTTTGGATGTGGAAAGACGGGTCACTTCCACAAGGAATGCCCAATGAATAGTCAGGGTGCCACTAGGAGACACTCACCACAGGCATCATTGGGCAAATGATTGCAGATCTAAGACTGATGTTGAGGGCAAACCCCTCCCTCCCAATTATAATTCGGGAAACTGGACTCGGGCCCGCCCCAGAGCCCCAGAACCAATGTGTATGGGGCAATGACTGCCTCTGCCGGCAGCAGTCAGATTCGCTTTCTCCCTCAAAGCAACCCCTTTGCCTCACCAACCTCTTCAGAGCCACCCCAGGGAGTGCAGGACTGGACCTCAGTCCCACCACCAGGGCAATTTTAATACCCGAAATGGGTATCCAGGCACCTCCTGGAGTGCCCTCCTTTTCCATAGGATGGATCTTGGGATGCTCTAGTACGCTCCTGCGAGGAATACAAATTCACCCAGGGATTGTTGACCAGGATAGTGAGGGAGAGATTAAAATTATGACCTCTGTGATACATGGAGTGGTTGCCATCCTGGAGGGGGAACGTATTGCACAACTGGTATTGCTTCCTGAGTTCCCACTGACTAGTAGTTCCCTCCGGGCCAAACGTGGGGGCTAAGGTTCTAATTGTTCAAGGACCTGCTGTCTTCTGGGTAGCCACTATGACAGACTGTCCCCACTTCACCCTACACAGAGGGAAGGCCCTTCAGAGGAATATTGGATACTGGAGCCGATGTTTAAGTTCTGTCTGATGCTTCATGGCCTGTTACCTGGCCTAAGGAGGCATAGAGCAGGCCATACCACAAAAAAGCCTTAGGATTCTCAAGTGGCAAGATGAGGAAGGGCTTTCCAGATACTTTCAACCATATGCGCTAAAAGGCTTACCAACAAATTCATGGGGATGTGATTTATTACTAGAGATAGGAGTGATCCTCACAACTCAGCCTACCGCCAAACCTAGTAAGGTACTTGCCATGATGCATAAGATGGGGTGGCAGCAAGGCCTAGGACTAGGTAAGGAGGCACAGGGAGAAACTCAGCCAGTCGCTGCCCTGCCACAAGATACCCAATACCCTGGGGATAGAAAAGGGCTGGGACATTTTTGATAAGGGTCACTGTTAGGCCGCCTGCACCCATACCTATAATTTGGCTCTCTGATGCTCCTGTATGGGCAGAACAGTGGCCTTTAACAACAAAGAAATTACAGGCGGCTCACAGACTTGTTCAGGAACAGCTAACAGCAGGGCGTATTGTGCCCTTGACACCCCCTTGGAATATTTCCATATTTGTAATTAAAAAGAAATCTGGAAAATGGAGACTTCTGTAAGATTTACGGGCAGTAAATGCCACCATGCAGCATGGGTGCCCTGCAACCGGGACTACTGTCTCCAGTGGCCATACCAAAAAATTGGCATCTTATTGTTATTGATCTTAAAGATTGTTTCTTTTCTAGTCCCTTGCATCAGAAGGATTGCCAAAGATTTGCATTTAGTCTGCCATCTATTACTTTTTGGGAACCTGCACTTCCCTTTCAGTGGGTAGTGCTCCCGCAGAGTGTGGCCAATAGTCACACCATTTGCCAGGCCTATGTTGCCACTGTCCTAGATCCCATTAGATGGAGATTTCCCACATTCTATATTATACATTTTATGGATGATATTCTGTTGGCTGCCCCCACAGAAGAGGTTTGTCTTGAAGCCTCTGCTGAATTACAGCTGAAATTCGAATTATATGGGTTGGTTATTGCCCCTAAAAAGGTACAAAACTGCATCCTTACATTTATTTGGGGCATACGATACAATAAGCTGGCTTAAGGCCCCAAAGGTTACAGATTGATTGTTCTCACCTTCTTACATTACATGATTGGCAAAGATTCTTGGGGGATGTACAATGGATTTGGCCATCTCTCTCCATTAAAACTGGTGATCTAAAACCATTGCATGATCTTCTCCTTGGGTACGCAGATCCTGTTTCTTCTAGGCAGCTTACAGAGTCAGCCAAGGCGGCCCTAGGAGTACTCCTACAGAGTGTTGATGAAGCTCATCTTCAACAGATTATTATAGTCAGCCTCTGCTAGTGAATGTGCCTTCCTCCCATTTTGCACCCACAGCAGTGTTTTGGTAGATGGGGCCTATATACTGGGTACACCTGTCAGCCTTTCCTAAAAGGCTAGTTTCCCCTTACTATGAGCTTGTATTACAATTATTATGGAAGGCTCATAAACTAAGTCTTCAAATATTTGGGGAAAACACCTGATAAAATCATTGTGCCTTATGATAAAGAAGAGTTATCACATTTACAGACTAGCCATGGCAGCTGGGCATTACTTATGTCCTCTGTGAATGCTTCCTTTGATTGTCATTATCCTCTCAGCCCTTTGCTCACCTTTTTTAAGAGACATCCGATGATACTCTCCAAAATAGTAAAAGATATGCCGCTGTCTGGGAAATGAATAGTGTTTACTGATGGATTGTCCAAAGCCTATGCTGTGGTGATCTCCAACGGAGAACAAAGATGAAGGCCTATTGGCAAGGTGTCCGCACAGGCGGCCGGGCTTTTAGCCTGCTTGATGGCATTTCAGCTATACCCTGAAGAATCCTTTAATTTGTACACTGACAGCATTTATATGGCTAGCATCATTAAACCTTTGGAGACAGCCACATACATAGCACCCACCTCCCAGGTTCAACACTGCCTAAAAAAATTGCAAAATTTACTCTGGAGACATAGATGCCCAATTTTTGTTGGGTATATCCATGCTCATACTGGGTTGTCTGGCCCACTGGCAAAAGGCAACCAAGTTGCTGATTCCCTGACTAGGGACTTTATTGACTCTGTGGAGGAAAAGGCTTCTAAACTTCATAATAGATGCCATCTAAATGCACTGCTCCAGAGATGTTGCCACCTGTATTGCAGCCCAATGCCCTGCTTGCGCACCATTCCACACTGTTCACAATGATGGGGTAAATTCTTGAGGACTAAAAGCTAATGACATTTGGCAGATGGATGTCACCCATTTGGGGTCAGCTAGTAGGTTAAAATTTAATGCATGTGTCTGTGGATACCTATTCCATAGTAATCTTTGCCTCCCTTCATTCTGTAGAAAGGACCAAGGATGTTACTTCACATTGCTTGCAAGCCTTTGCTTACATGGGCATTCCCAATATTCTAAAAACTGACAATGGGCCTGACTATACAAGTTATAGATTTGCTGCCTTTTGCAAAGGTTATGATATTCAACATCATTTTGGTATTCCCCACAACCCCATGGGCCAAGCCATGCAGAACGCTCACATGCTACATTGAAAAAATAAAAAAGGGGGAATATATCTCCTCCCCCAACACAGTTTTCTACAATTCTTTTATTTTAAAATTTTTGACTGTTGATAATGAGAACCGTTCTGCCATGGAAAGACATTGAAACAAACCCTTCCAGTCTTTAGGCTGGGTCAGATGGAAAGATCTTGTCTCAGGTCAATGGCATGAACCAACTCCCCTGTTAGCAAGGGTGAGAGGAGCTGTTTGTGTTTTTCCCCCAGGCACGGATAAGTCCATTTGGATCCCAGAATGCGATGTTTGCCCTGTGGTCCCTGTTCTTGGGAGTGACAGTGATAAGCCAGATACAACCGAGTCATGCCAACAGGGAAGTATGGGCCCTTGTAGGCAATCCCCTGATACCGATGCCTGTCAGTCAGGATAGTTCCTTGTTTCCTGCCTTTTATACCACCAATTACACATTGGGAATGGCAGGGCTAATATTAAGTTGGAAAGCTTCCCATTTCACAATCTTACCTTTTCTTTGAAGGAAGTTCTCTGTCTTATTAAAGTAATGAATACAAGTCAATTAACAAATGCATCCCTTTGGGGCTCCTGCCTTATATTGAGTAATGACTCTGATTTTTGAGTAATTCATCTAACAGCCAGGTTCTTGGTTTGAAGGATATTTGGTACCCTGTTAAAATGATCCCAGGGCGCCCCCTCGACCAGTACCATCCTGCTGGCCAAATGATAAAAGATATTCATTACCTTCATTTTATCTTGGGGAGATTGTGTTACTCAAGACCCTTGGCTCCTCCAAGGAACTGATTCGTTGTGGTGGTATGGGCACCGTCCACCTTTCAAAAATGCTACAGATCCAGGGGAAGAATATCACTTTAGGAACGCTAACCTTGCCGGAGTCATTCCTATATTTTCCAGTAGGTTTTTCTGCGGGCCTCGCGCCTGCCTGGATGCCTTACAAAAAAGATTGACCTGTGTTGTAGCCCCATTTTTTAAATCTCAGTTGGAATTCTACTGGGGAAGGGTAGAATAGATGTTTATTCAGGGAGAAATAACTTACAACCTAGACAGATGAACACCAGGAAATTCAACCCGATCCTCTCCTGTCCGAGTCATGCCAGCAAGAGGGCTTTTCCTCGCTCTCCCTCTGACCTCTTTCCACAGGTCACCCCACCCATGGTTCCACCCCCAATGGGCGTGGTCAGTGCCACAGAAGGACTATCCCACTACAATTCCCCTTTTAGTCTAAAGAAAAGATTTAGGCTTAATACAAAACTATATACAAAACAGCGAATAACAAGTGTGCTCTAAGAAAAGGAAAATCGAGAACAAAATGACCTACATATCTAGTCCTAGGGTGAGGGCATAATGGAGTTTACAATAGAGTTGTCCTAAGCTGGAAAACATAAGTCTAGTACCTAATATATCTAACTAGGAAGAGAGAATAATAGTTGTGATAGTTTAATCTTCAACCTCATCAAGACCTGAGAAGGAAATTAACAATACTAGAGTAGACAGGAAATGTGGATGGACAACTTCCAAAAGGTGCAGCAAGGACAGAAACAGCAAGCCACCTGAACAGTCACCCTAGGTCTCACAGCAACATTGGTACACCCAGATTTGGCTAAGGCCAAGAGAACTTGACAGACCACAACAACAGCAGGGAGGTAGAATGGCTGTCTTACCCTGACTTGGCAAGGTCAAGCAGTCTTCTATATTTGTCTCCTGTAAGCACATAGGACTGCATGTCCAAATCAGTGGTCAAGGTGGGGGCAATTATTTGCCCAACAGGCCATTAGCTGAGGCGAAAATGGACTCCAGCAGGAGCAACAACAGTATCCAACATATTTTCGGGAAAGTGCACGGTGCTGTCAGGAGCAACAGTGTCTCATGTCAATGGATTACTAATATTAAAACATTTAAATGCCATGTTCTGCATGTCTATGAAGTGATTGAAGCATCTATATCTGACTAATCTCATAGGTACAGGAAATATGAGTGAAGATAATCTGTAATACTCAGGAACTTAGCTAAAAAGACTGATTAAAACTTCCCTGAGTAAAGCAGGAACAAATACTTAAACAATATAACTATTTACATATACATACATGTATATGTATTAGGGAAAATAGAGGTAGAGTATAAGTGTCAAGACAAGAGGTAGAACTATGAAGGACAGCATGATAAATATCCCAAATTGTATCAATATACAAAATGTCTTGAATACAAGAAAAGTATACATACATAGAATATGGTAAAAAATAATGTGCATAAAACATTGTAAGTGGAAAGATTTAACACAATATAACAAAATATAAACTTAATTTTACATAGCTTACCACATAAGAATACATAACAATGTAAGCTGTAAAATACTATCTCATTCTTATTCAAATTCTCAAGAAAATAGGCTAATCTACCTATATCCCATCTAAACCATACCTTTCCCAACCATTCCCTATTCCTGTCTAAAAGATAAACCTGAGTTAAGCATCACCCAATCCTAAATAACTAAAACCAACCCAAAAACGATGACTATTATCCCAAAATTCCAAGGGTAGGGAAAGGGGGCGTCGTTATCTTAAGGTTACTTCCTGCTGAAATGGAACGATGATTGCTCCAATGCATCCTGTAGGAAGAAAATTTTTAGCAACCAAATTTTTCAACAGAACTGGCTGTGACATATGTAGTTAGTCACTGTGTGGCAGAAAATTTTTGACTGTAGTTCTATTTGAAACTCTGTCCAGGGTGTAATAGAAAGGTGCACCATTACAGTTAGCTAGTCATGAGTTGTCTCGAGTAAAACAGTCTCAAACCGGTTTTAGGGTGATGTTTGTAGTTTAGATGCATTAGGTTGAGTCAAGTGGAAACGATGATGTGGGGCCCCATCTTCTTTCCGGAGAGTTCAAAGACTGCTGTTAGGAATCGTTATTATTCCTTGTGGAAAAGTTACACATCAATATTAAAGTAAAAATTTCAAGTTTTAAGGTATGCATTAGGGAAAGACAACAATAAGCATTAAAAGTATGTGAGAAAATTAGGATTTTTAGAGAGAAAATTGCATATAAGAAATGAGTCCCCAGATTTTTTTTTTTTTTTTTTTTTTTTGCCTTACACCAATTGGCTTTTTGATTTAAGGCAGAAACCATGAATTTAATCTTAACAACATGCTTGAATTTAGAGAAGGAAAGCCAAATCTAACTCCAAAGCCAGCATTGGTTTACATAAATTGGGACTTCAGGAATACTAGATAGTAGAGAGAAATAGATTTTTATATAGAAATAGTTTACTACAATTAAATATTTTTTTACCATATATCAGATTTTGTTTCTTTAAGTGATTGTTTCTGAAGAGCTGTCTTCTCTTTTGTAGGCACCTACATGTTTAGTGTCTTTTGGCTGTTTGATGATAGGTTTTCTCTGTTTTTCTGTAAGAACAAGAACAGAACATTTTCCCTACCTTTGAGAGGCCTCTGCACACCTCATGGGACCTAATTTGTTGGATGACTTGTCATTTTTCTTTATTAAGATGTTTTTCTTCATTAAGATGTTTTTTTGTTTGTTTGTTTGTTTAACTCGGATCTTGATTAACTTAGATGGTATCCATAGTTTTTTTTCTCCTGTAGATACAAATGCAAAACCCCTACCCCAACGTAACACATATCCTGCTTTCCATTCTGAGGTCAGTACATCCTTGAAGTACACTGGCTGATTTAGTTCAGAAGTTTTTTCTATTGTCCAGTGTCTTTCTGCAGCTGTTTTTCCTTTTTCATCAGCATTAAGAAAGTTTAATGTTAATAAAGCATTATGTAATCTGTGTTTGGGTGTTTTGGTTCCTCCTGCCTGTTTATGGAGCATTTTTTTTTTAAAAAGTACGATTGGATCTCTCAACCACTGCTTGTCCTGTAGGATTGTGTGGTATACCAGTTATGTGCTTTATCTTGTAATACTCAAAAAACTGTTTTAATTTGTTGGAGACATATGCTGGAGCATTGTCAGTTTTTATTTGTGCAGGTACGCCCATAATGGCCATTACCTCTAATAGGTGTGTTATAACAGAATCAGCCTTTTTAGAGCTCAGAGTAGTAGCCCATTGAAACCCTGAAAATGTATCTATAGTGTGATGTACATATTTTAATTTTCCAAATTCTGTAAAATGAAACACATCCATTTGCCATATTTCATTCCTATTTATACCTTTAGGGTTACTGCCTGGTGGTAAAGGAGTTTGGTTATAGAATGAGCAAGTAGGACATTTCCTTACTATTTCCTTGGCTTGTTCCCAAGTGATAGAAAAATCCTTTTTTAAACCTTTGCTGTTTACGTGGTGTTTCTTATGAAACTCTGAGGCTTCTAGCACACTTCCTATCAATAAACGATCAATTTCATCATTGCCTTGTGCTAGAGGACCTGGCAGACCCGTATGGGATCTGATGTGTGTTATATATATAGGATGAGTCCTCTTTCTGATAGTATCTTGTAACTGTATAAACAATGAAGTTATTCTGTATTGTCAGGAATAAATTCTGCAGTCTCAATGTGTAAAACAACTCTCTCTGCATATTGAGAGTCAGTAACTATATTGAGGGGTTCTTTAAAATCCATAAGTACCATGAGAATGGCATACAATTCTGCCTTTTGTACAGAATTGTAAGGGCTTTGAACCACTTTGTTAATTTTTTTTTGATTTATATCCTGCCTTACCTGATTTGTTTGTATCAGTGTAGAATGTATGAACTCCAGAAATAGGTGTTTTTCTTACAATGTGTGGAAGAATCCAAATCGTTTTCTTTATGAATTTGATTCTCTCAGTTTTGGGATAGTTGTTGCTAATTGTTCCCAAAAAGTTACTGTAAGCTCTCTGCCAATATTCGTTATCTTTCCATAAGGAAGAAATTTCCTCATTAGTTAAAGGTACTATAATTTTTGCTGGGTCCCTTCCTATTAGCTGACGAAGTCTTAATTTACCTTTTATAATCAAGTCAGAGATCTTTTCTATATATGTGTTTAGTTTTTTATTCTGTTTATGTGGTAGGAATATCCATTCTAATATGATATCTTTTCTCTGCATCAAAATCCCTGAAGGATATTCTCTAGATGGTAATATAACCAGAATACAGTCTAGGTTTGGATCCACACGGTCCACATGTGCTTCTAGTATCCTCTTTTCTACCCATTTTAATTTCTTCTCAGCTTCAGCTGATAGTATTCGTGGGCTATTCAAGTCCTTATCTCCTTTTAGGGCCATTTTCAGGTTTTTCAAATCATGCCCTTCTACTCCAATAATGGTTTGTAGTTGAGAAATCTCTCCTAGTAGTTTTTGAAGATCATTAAGAGTCTGGTAGCGATCTCTTCTGATCTGTACTTTTTGTGGTCTAATTTTCTGTAGACCTATTTTATATCCTAAGTAGTTGATAGACTCTCCTTTTTGTATTTTTTTAGGTGCAATTTGTAATCCCCAGCGAGGTAAAACTTCCTTTACTTTCTCAAACATTTTTTCTAATATTTCTCCTTTAGAGTCAGCTAAAAATATATCATCCATGTAATGATAGATTATGGATTGTGGAAACTGTTTACGAATTATTTCTAACGGTTTTTGTACAAAATATTGGCACAGGGTGGGACTATTTAGCATTCCCTGTGGCAAAACCTTCCATTGATATCTCTTCACCAGTTGAGTATTATTGTAATTAGGTACCGTGAAGGCAAATTTCTCTTTATCTTGTTCTTGTAAAGGTATAGTGAAGAAGCAATCTTTTAAATCAATAACTATAATAGGCCATTCTTTGGGTATCAAAGAAGGCAAGGGCATTCCAGGCTGTAGAGAGCCCATTGGCTGGATAACTTTATTGATGGCTCTCAGGTCTGTAAGCATTCTCCATTTACCAGATTTCTTTTTGATCACAAATACAGGAGAATTCCAAGGGCTGGTTGATTTCTCAATATGCCCAGCATTTAGCTGTTCCTGAACCAGGCTTTCTAAAGCTTCTAACTTCTCAGAGGTCATAGGCCATTGTCCTACCCAGACAGGTTCCTCTGTTAGCCATTTTAAAGGTAGGGCTTTTGGTTCCTCTGTTTGTTCAGCACTTGTATTCTGTTTTTGTACTGCCTGGATATTTGGTATCTGTCTTGTATAGTACTTAACAGTATTTTTTCCACAATCATGAGGTCGTCTATGGTTCCTATCTAATACTGGAGGAATGTTAATCTGTGTATTCCATTGCTGTAATAGGTCACGACCCCATAAATTTATCACTACATCAGCCACATATGGTCTCAGCCTCCCTCTCTGTCCTTCTGGTCCTATACATTCAATCCATCTCATGCTTTGTTTTACCTGAGACAGGGTTCCAATCCCTAAGAATTGAACATTTACCTCATGCAGGGGCCATCTTCGAGGCCAAGATTTATTAGATATGATAGTTACATCAGCCCCTGTGTCCAGGAGACCGTCAAACAGTCTATTATTCATCTTAACTATCAATCTAGGCCTATGACTATTTATAGCGGTTTGCCAAAATATACGTTTTTTATTTCCTTCTGTCATGTTTGATTCAACTTCCGTCACTAGTTTGTCATCCAGAGCAGTATGAGTTTTTATAATAGGCACAGAATTTTCTAATTGTCCTGTGGGAGATTGTCTTCCACTGCGACTGGGAATGTTCGAACCACCTGTGACGTGGGGGCCTTCGAGAGGCCCCCCCAAGGAGTTTCCCGATGGTAAAGGGTTTCCTTGCTTGTCTCTGGTCGATCTACACTCATTTGTCCAGTGTCTGCCTTTGCCACACTTTCTACATAACCCAGGAGGCTGAGGCCTCCTGGGAGTGTTATTTCTAGGGAAGCTTTGCCTACAATTTCTTTTTAGATGTCCTATCTTACCACAGTTATAACATCTGACATGTTGATATCTCTTCAAACCTTTGGAGATGGCTTCTCCTACCCAAGCTTCAAAGTCACCATAGTAAGGAACTCAGTTATCTTGATGTCTTCTCTGACCTTTAGATATGGCTTCTCCTACCCATGCTTCAGTGTTATTGTCATTATATTTAATGTTGCCTGTATATAGGACCCATTTATCTAAGGGTGTTGATCGCATTTTTAAAGGCCAAAGCACCTGTTTGCATTGAGGATTCGCATCCTCATAAGCTAAAGATTCTATAAGTATTCGCCTAGCATCTATGTCTGTTCCTCTAATTGTACTGCCCTAGATAATCTTTCTAGAAAGACACTAAAGCGTTCTCTAGGTCCTTGCCTTATCTTGGTATAGGGTTCTATCCTTTCTCCTAATTTCTGAACCTTATCCCAAGCTTTTAAAGCTGTTGTATTGCATAGGCAGCTTGGGTTTCTGGGTCAGCATAGAGACCCTCACCAAGAATTTTATCTTGGGGAGCTTTATAACCTTTCTTTAAGCCCTGAAGTTTAAGAGCTTTTGTTTTCTCTCTCCATAAAGCCCTCCATTCTAATTGAGAGGAGCTTTCAAGGACAGCTGATATTAATTGATCCCAGTCCTTAGGGGTTACCTTGTTATTCCATGCCCATGATTTTACTAATTTCTTTACATAAGGTGAGTGTATGCCATAAGAGACTACTGCTTCCTTTATACCTTTTAAATCTTTTATACATATTGGTTCCCACTGATATGTAACGACACCTTTTGGATGTTTATTCGTTGCTGGCCTTTTATGAATAGATACAGGGAAAGCTCCCCTGACCCTAAATGGTGTGGAAAATTTTAAATCTTTTTCATGCCCTGCTACCTGTAGTTTTTTTTTCTGATGTATCAGACTGAAGGTCTTCTAAAGCCTGAAATCTATTCACCATTGTTTTTTTGAGTGTCTGAACTTCTTGAATCAAATAACTTTCTAGAGACTTCATTGTATCAGTCAGTTTCTTACTTTCTCCAACTACAAATGATTCCATGTTTTTAATCTTATCATCCTTAGATATTATCTGAATGGTGTGTAAACTGCCTTTCAGAAACAATGTTCTATCTGCTAGCTTGCCATTATCCTCAGACATGGAAGAGATTTTATCATCTAGTTTTTTTATCTGATGTTCTAGTTTTTTAAACTTATTAGTAGCTTCCTCCGACCAGGAATGAGCTGTTTCTGTTAGTGTGTTAATGCATTGCATTGTTTTTGTTTTGGTTATTGAGGTATCTGACATGAAACAAATTTTACCTGTCAGCTCGCCAACGCCATCTTCAATATTCTGAATCTTTTTAAAATACTTTTTATGCTTTGAATTTTATCATTTTTAATGTTTTGAATCCTTGTCTCTATGTTTTGAATTCTATCATTTTTAATGTTTCGAATTTTTATCTCTATGCTTTGAATTTTATCATTGTCAATGTTTTGAATCCTTGTCTCTATGCTTTGAATTTTGTCATTTTCAATGTTTCGAATCCTTGTCTCTATGCTTTGAATTCTATCATTTTCAATGTTTCGAATCCTTGTTACTAAGTCTCCTATGGTCTGTATAAGTTTCTTATTGTTTGTTGTAATCTCAAACCATTTCTTTAAGAACATCATGTTAATGATGAAACCCATTGCTATTACAAAATAAAAGTACATATTGGTCCAGTCATAATTTTCTTCTGCTAAAATCCATTTTACATATGAAGTAAAATAATTCCTAAAGTTCTGCATTGTAAAATTATCTGCCATAGTTATGGAACACTTTATCTCAGATTTTATATCAGCTTAAATTGCAAAGGATGTTACAATTACCTTAGGTGTAATTCTGTTGTCCTGGAACTTTGATGCTTTTAGTTGTATATCTCAGCTTGTGGTAGCTATGCCTGGAGGTGTGCCACCAAATAGCGTCTAGCAGCCGAGGCCCGTCTGATCCCGGTTCTGCCTAGAAGTGTACCGCCAAATATTGTCCGGCAGCAGACTATCCTTCTGATTCCGGTCCCTGTAGAATAGCTCTTAACAAACTATGGCAAGCAGAATTTTGTTAAAAGGAGACTTTTGGAATTACTGGGAACACAAGACAAAACGCGCAAGCAGGGTGGGTGCCGCCAAGTGGCTCTGCGCAAATGCAAAGTCCCATGCGGAAATGGACAAAAAATGTTAAGCGGTAAGTGCCTTCTCAGGTCTGCTTTAGCAGCAAAGATCTCCTTTGCGGTAAGGAAGAGGCAAATGTCCCAAAGCTGTGGTGAGTCCACCTGGTTAAACCCTGCCCGTTGGGAAAGGTGGGGGAGGGGAGTGGCGTCTGCCGCCTGGGTGAAACCCAGGTAAATCCGCTTCTGACACCAGATATCGCGTTTAAATAAGGATCAGGATAAACAAATAGGCCGAATAGATGTTTACTTAGGGAGAAATAACTTACAACCTAGACAGATGAACACCAGGAAATTCAACCCGATCCTCTCCTGTCTGAGTCATGCCAGCAAGAGGGCTTTTCCTTGCTCTCCCTCTGACCTCTTTCCACAGGTCACCCCGCCCATGGTTCCACCCCCCAATGGGCGTGGTCAGTGCCATAGAAGGACTATCCCACTACAGAAGGGGAAGATTTTCTCAATTGTTCTAGCTCCTGTACCCTGAGTAATTGCTGGCCCACGGCCGATACTGCTGCCCTCATTGTACGGGTTCCTGCCCTGGCCTCCATGCTGCCCTGACCTCCATGGTGGTTGCCGATGCTCACAGTGGTGAGGAGATAATTCTGTACCAACCCAAGAGGAACTTTGGAATCACTGTGGCTGTGATCACTGCCATCGCTATTTCTGCTACCACTGTAGCAGAGGCAGGCACTGCTGTTGTCCAGTCCCCATCGAATGCCGAGACTGTGAATTCCTTGGCCGGAAGAGTTAGTGAATCAAATGCGTGTTACTCCCATCCGGCGAAGGATGGTGGAAAGCCATGGCTCAGATAGGGGGATGGGTTCAGTGGTGGTCCGGGACCCTGTCGCTAGCGATAATTGGGTTACTTCTGGCCTGTGCCGCATTGTTTGCCTTGAGAAGGGTTTGTCAGATCTTTAACCAAAAAGAACACATACACAAACAAATATTGCTCAATTTAGCTCATGGCTCTCCCAGTAGCCATAAAGTTTGGCTCCAAATGCTAAATAGAGATTGAAGGGGCTCCATGACGGGCAACTTGCTAGGTAACCGCCCTGCCTAAGACAGGAATCAAGGCCTTCCAAAGAATGGTAAGGGGAGAGGTGGCTAGCCAGTGTGACCTAAGACAGAACCCCTTCATAAAAAATAAAAAAGGGGAATTGTGGGAACCAAGAGGCCTCGGTACACAACCCCCACACACAGATGGCTGAAAAACAGCCATTAGTCATGCAAATGTTTGTGCAAGATACGATATTCCATGTTCCACCTGGGTCCCTGGAACTGTTTTCAAAGCCCTTTTCCGCATGTGACATGAGGAACTGCCTCACTGTCTCCCCCTCCCTTCTTCAGTCCAGGGTGTATAAGCCTCCAAGCCGCTTTAATAAAGAGCCTTCTGATCTTGTCTGCTGTGTGTATGTGTCTTCAATCCTGACTCCCTCTGTGTGACTCGAACCCAGGCTGTGCAGGCACAGCAGCTGACTGAACCTGGGAGCAGCCAGCTAGCAGTGTTCCTTCCTTATTTTCTGCCTCAGGCTCCTACCTTGAGTTCCAGTCTTGGCTTTTGCATGACAGACTATAACCATCTCCACCTTGCTTTTTTAAATAGGATCTCATAGTAGCCTACAATGAAACTTGATATGTATGCTAAGGCTAGGACTATAGGTACTAGTTTCCATGATCAGTTTGAAATGGCCTTTTTTATTTGTTTGTTTTGAAGACAGGATTTCACTTTGTAGCTCTGGAACTCACTATGTAAACCAAGCTGACATCAAACTCACTCAGATCCACCTGCCTCTGCCTCTAAAGTGCTGGGATAGAAGGCCCTCCTATTCTTCAGATGTCTCTCTTGTATGAGTTCAGAACACTTTTTTTTTTCTACTTATATCCACAAAGATTCTGTGAGTATTGTATTGGAAGATTTAAAAAAAAAAAAAAAAAAAGCTATTGCTATGTGTTTAAAAAGCAAGCTTTAAAACAAAGTGAGAGACTAAAAAGCAATGCTGTCGCACACACCTATAATCACCGTTCCAGACCAGCTTGTGTTACAGAGGGGGACCCTGTTCAAAAGTAGGTAGGTATAGTGATTGGTGCTCAAGTATGAGGACCTAAATGCGAGTCCCTAGCACCCACGTGAGAAGCGAGAAGGGAAGGCGCACACCCGGGATATTAGCACAGGGCAGCAGGGAGATGCGGGGATCTTGGGGCTCGCAGGCCTGCCCAGCTAGCGACGAGGAGAGAGCGCAGCTCAAAAGCTAAAGGTGGGTAGTAGAACCCAACGTGGAGCGCTGGTGGCCACGCGCACCCGCACACAAATCTGTAAAGGCGGTCGGTTCTGGCGAGTTCAAGAGTCATGCGCGTTCCTTTTGGTCGAACGCTGCCGCAGGCCCCGCCCCATGGCGCGCCCCGCCCTCTCCGGCGCGCCCGTTCCCATGGCGACCGGGTGCCAGGCTCCCGCAGCGGGTACTGAGCGGCGGTGGCAGCACCTTCATGAGCGGGGCGGGGGTGGCGGCCGGGGCGCGGCCCCTCAGCTCCGCAGCCCCAGGATCCCGAAGTGCGTCCCGCCCACGCCCGCGCCCTCCCATCGGCCTGCAGCACGCGGGGGCGCAGCCCACTCCACTCGGGCTCAGCGAGGCACAGAAGCGCATCCTGGACCTGGAGAAGAGCTTGCAGTTCCTACAGCAGCAGCACTCAGAGACGCTGGTCAAACTCCACGAGGAGATCGAGCACCTAAAGCGGGAGAACAAAGGTGAGCCTCTGTGTGCTGGCCCGGCATTTACAGCTCGAAGGCCACGGTTATGGCCAACAACTCTGAACAGTCTCCGGGTGCAGGGAGGAACGTGGACGGCTTTTTTTTAGTAGGGCCTGCTGACAGGCTCAGTCCTCCAATTGTTGGTCCTTTTATGCCCATCAGCCCAAACAGACGCTAACCCTCCTGTGCACTCTGCCCAGAGCAGGATATGGCCCACCTCGTTGTTTAAAACCGTTGTGGAAATTAAACAGCAGAGCAGATGCTAGTAAATGGTCACCAACTAATCACATACAGATTATAGGCAGGGATTGCTTGGATATTGCCCCACATCCCTTCCAGCAGGGGCACCCTTCATGCTCTCCACCCTGGAGACTTGGCCTCTGTGTGACATGACTGTCCCTCACTCTAACTCACATCTTAGCTATGGCTCCTCAGCTTCCTTCCACCCTGGGCCTGTGGCCTCAGTTTCTCCCTCTCTGGTGCTGTCTACCTGGAATGTGGAAGATCCTCTCACTGGGCACCTTACTACAGGACACTCTTGATGTTTTCCCTAGGCTCTCCCCGTGTCTGAATGACTAATCCACATCACACCCCACCAACCCATTTAGAGGCTCCTGTCCCTGACTGGCCCAGTGAATAAGGTCTTTGTTGAGGATGACAGGGATCAGCCAGAGATGTTTCTGGCCTGAAGTGCTTGAGGGAAAGGCTTGGTGGAAAAAGCTAGTGGGACCCATGGAAAGACCCATGTTCTGAGTGGCTGTAGATTTTAGGTGTGATAATGAGTATTTGCTTGCTTTTAGATCTCCATTACAAGCTAATCATGAATGAGAAGCCTCAGAAAAAAGGTAGGACTCAGCTGCTCGCTGGGAGCTACCATTCGTGCCCATGTGGCAGCACTGAGCCCTGCATGCTAACTCAGGGGGGAGCAGTTCTGGGCACTCGGATACATGCTGCTTTCCCCAGCCACTGCTGCCTTGCTTGCTCTCAGCACCAAAGGCAAGATGAGGCCTGTACAGTAGGAACAGTAGGGAGGCTGCAGACCCTCTCTGTGCTGAGTAGAGCTCTTGAAATAGGAGTGCCTGTGGCAGCCCCTTCCCCTGGACCTCATAACTCTGGTAGGTTGATGGCTGCTGTGGTGCCTGCTCCTGGATCCCCAACCCTTTGACACTGATTCCTTACACTTGAGTGAGGTGTCTGTCACTTTGGGAACTTCCTGCTATCTCCACAGCAACCTTAGGGCCCTGAGAACTTCCTCTTGCCCACAGTGGCTTTGGTCTTCTAGCTGGTCCTCCAATAGCACAGCCCAAGGGCTCATCAAGTGAGTTCCTAGGTTCTCTCCTCTAATAATAAGCTTTTAGGGCATCTGGCAATCTGTTAAAGAAGTTTGCTTGGAAACAGCCCAGTCCTGCAATGCCCAGGCTTCCCCCTTTGTGAAGACATGCAGAGAACACGTGGTGGGAGGGTTCCTCCAGCAGGACAGAATGACTTGCCATACTGTTTGAGCCCAGTGCAGCCCAAGTTGGTGACCCCACTGGTGAAGTTAATGGTGGCCCTGCCAGGGTGTAGAGGTGGGAGTGGAGGCTGCCTCAGGGCCCGCTGCTCCCTTGGCCACAGGTCCTCTACTTTGTAGCTGGCCCCTGCAGAAGCCTTTCCAGGAGTAACTGCTCCTGTGGGGGGCTCATCTAGGTGTGTAGCTACTGTGAGGTAATGTGGAACACAGCCTTGCCAGATTTGGGGAGGCCCTGTTTGAGTGTGAAGGGCCAGGTATGGGTAAGAAATGGCTTCTCGGACTGGACCCTGCATTTCCCCACAGGCAGCGTCTCTTCATCCAGCTTTCAGTCCAACAAGTCTGCCTCAAACTCCACCGCATCCGGTGAGCAGGGGCCCCCAGACTAGGCAGCCAGTGGGAAGTGCTGCCTAGAGTTAAAAACCCTTCTCTTTGGCAAAGGGGGACAGTTCCAATGTCCTATGTACAAAAACAACTGTGAGCCACGAGTCCTTGAGAGGAGGCCTGGCTGCCAGTGTGGCACAGTCAGATGATGTAGCAGGCCCACACAGGTAGGGTAGTGAGTGGCTGTGTCATTTACAAGCAACTGACAAGTCCCTGGCCCATTTCCTTCTGGAAGGAGGGTGTGTGCTCCATCCACAGCCCTCACCCCATGCCCAGACAAAATAAGGAGAGCCTCTTCTTCCACTCACCTCCTATGGAGGCTAGATGACTTCACTAGAAGCAACCCCAGCTGACCAGCAGGCTTTGGAAATAAACACAGGCCAGACCCCAGAGTTCTACAGTCTCTTCTACCCAAAAGAAGCCAGCATCCACCACTGATTTTTCTGGCACATTCAGCAGACACCACCACAGGCTTCACTCTCAAAACGTATTCCTTCCTCTCTGTAGCCCTCCAGGACAGTGGAGGACTGGTGGAGGGTCCATTGGTTGATCCTAGAGAGTGGGTCTGTGGCTTCTGAGGCCTTTTGTGATAGCCCTGTTGGTGTGCCCTGCAGCCAACTCTCAAGGCAAGACCAGGCCCCAGCCCAGCTCCTTCAAGAAGCAAGAGCTTAAGTCTGACGCCCTGCAGAAGACGGACCTGGGAGAGCAGTCACTCAGCAGTGCTGCCCTGTTCCACAGCAGCAAGCTGGACAGAGTCCCTGGGGCGCAGGGACAGGCCAAGTAAGGCCTGCTTGCACCCGAGGGCCAGGCCGTACCTACGGGCCCCGAGCTTACCCTTACTAGGTTTCACCTTGGGACCAGCAGGCTACCTTGTCTCCATCTCCATGGACCTGACTCCATTATGATGAAAATAGGCTCCAGGGAGCAGGCAGCTGTCAAGTTGCTATCCATGTACTAGACACTACTTTTTTCTCTCTCCTGGGGGCGTCCTGCCATGACCCCTGGCCGACCTCACCTACAGGGGACCCCTGTAGGTCCCACCTACAGGGAACCAGTGGAAACCCCTAAATTACTGTTTTCTCGGAGAAGAGACAAAATTGATTTGGCTTCCTAATTAGTTTGCTGGGAGGGGTTGGGGGTCCTGAGTTTTGATGTTCAGTCCTGGCTGGCCTGGAACTTACTCCACAGGCCTTTACCTGCCTCTGCCTCCTACGAATGAGGATCACAGGTGTGTGCCACCACACCTGGCTATTAGTTTGTTTTTACCAAGAACTCTTGAGTTGGATTCCTGGGCCCGACACCACTGGAGCTAGCGCATGTCTGGCCAGTCTGCCTTTGGGAGGCATGGGCTAACAGTACCAAACTCTGGAACCCCAGTTTCCCCAGAAGTCAGGTCGATACTTCTCTGAAGCCCCAACTCCAGGATCCACTCTGGGCAAGAAGCAAGCTGGGTGGAGTTACCTGGTTAGCTAGCTGGTTGTCTCCTCAGTACAGCGAAAGTGACAGACGGGGGTCAAAGCTGGCTCCAGAGCACCCTGGCTAGTGGAAATAGGCCTCTTCCACACTGGCAGGCATGGGTGCTGCCCCAGGGAGGTTGTGGGTGGGTGGCTAGACCATTCATTCCCACAGGTCGCCTCTGGGCTGCTGTAATGTTTCAGAGACGAGGATGCAGAGGCTTCTAATTCAGGGGCTACGTTGGTGGGGGGCAGCCATGGCCGGCAAGGGACAGGGATGGTCCCCTTACTGAGCCTGCCCCCGCACATGCGCAAGCCCACCACAGTGCAGCAGTGTGAGGTGGTCATCCGTCAGCTGTGGAACGCCAACCTCCTGCAGGCCCAGGAGGTGAGGTCCTGGGCAGGCATGTGACCCTGAATGTCAGTGGCACAGGACACTGTACCCACCATGTCTTTCCCTGCCTTTCAGCTACAGCACCTCAAGTCACTCCTGGAAGGGACCCAAAGGCCCAAAGCTGCAGCTGAGGAGGCTGGGTTGGGCTCTCCAAAGTGAGTGCCTTGAGCCCGGTGCCCTGCCCCAGCCCAGAGGAGGTGTGGGCCTCATGGCTAACTTCCTTTCCCAGGGATCAGGAGTCCATGCAGTTCCCCAAGGTCACCGCCAAGGGCCTCTCTAAGAAGTGGTGAGTCCCAGGCACAGGATGGGTGCCCCCACAGCTTGATGCTGCAAGGACAGGAGGGTAGGGTGTCCAGAGGTAAAGTCAGGCAGGCCCTGATCGCAGAGCAGCCATTGGTCCAGGGTACCCTTGAGGCAGCTGGCAGCTGGCAGCTGCTTGCCATGACTGTCCTTTCTTCCACCCAGCTTAATTCTGAGCCCAATGCCTGCGGCAGAGCGGGCCATCCTGCCTGCGCTCAAACAAAGCCTGAAAAGCAACTTTGCTGAGCGGCAGAAAAGGCTGCAAGTAGTGCAGAGCCGGCGTTTGCATCGCTCCGTGCTGCTGAGCAGGCGCCCGGGAGCCCGGCCGTCCTCTCTCGATGGTGGTTCACACCAACCCTACTTTTCAGCCACACGAAATTCCAAGACAGACAGAACCCATGACAGATAAAGTACTTGCTCTCAAAACTGAGGAAACTGTCTATTTTCTCTATTATTTTACTACTTCTGCATTTATGCAAAAGCACATTATAAAATGTTATTCTCCTACCTGTTGACTGAAAATAAAAATTGTTTCTTCAAGTCCTAAGCCTTCTTTTCACAGCTGTCAGTTTTCCCTGCTGCTCTGGAAGTGCCCTATCTCAGCAGCCTCAATGGCATTCTGGGGCCAGCTGACTTCGTTACTGGACTGGCCTGAAGGCATTACTTCTCACATAAGACACTGTCCTGTACTGCCTGGACACCCAATGCCTGAACAATAGTCAGGCTGGGCTGAGCTGCTTGAGGGCTCCCAGCACAACAGCTGAGGTAGAACTGCCCTCTCCAGGTCACACTACCCCAGAGCAGCAGCTGCCACCCAGAAGAGGTCAGCTTGTGCCCACTCCCGCCCAGCAGCACAGACCTCACAGCACCACTGCCCACTCCCTGAATTAACCTCAGTAGAACTGGACCAAGCCCTGGGCCTGAATCAGGATGCAATGTCTGTAAGTGATCAAGCCCAAGGTCTCCCATGATGGACAGCATCCCCAACTGTGGGCCCAGACTCACAAAAAGGTAGATGGCAGCAAGCTCCTGACAAACACAGGAATAATAAATTTATTATAAGAATCATATGACAGAGTAGTGCACATATAAAAGGGAAATCTCTCTTCATCAGAGCTGCCCATTGCTGCCCAGTGTGGCAAGTGCCTTATGGCAACAGCATTCTGAAGGAAGCCCGTACTCCTGGTGGTGGAGAGAGTAAGAATATGGTATTCTGAGGCTGTGGGTTCCAGTGACAGTCATGTCTCATAGCACTGACACAGGGACAGCCCCTACCCCAGCTGGCCCTCCTCCCCACAGCACTGTGAGGGAGCCCTGCTAGCAGCAGAGAACCTGTTGCTGCCTTACTGGCCTTTCCTTTAAACCGAAACCGCTGCCCTAGATGAATAAGTATTCCTGTCATGTGCCTGTGCCTGTGCCTGAAGAACTGTGTCTAGTGAGGGTTTCCTACGTCCTCCACGTTTTCCAGACACAAGTACAATGGTATAGTGACAGACGCTTAGATGGATCTGAGTTCTCATGCTACTGAGTATACACGGAGTCCAGAAGGGCTGCAGGAAGCATGGCTGTAAGAAGTGTGGGCCTGACTTCTGGAAGAAACCATGGAAAACCTTCCTGGGAACGTTGTAGGCCCTCATGCTGCACAAGCATGGGAAACATCTGGCAGACCCCCGAGAGAGAAAGTAAAAGCAGGAGAGCTAACCTAACCCAGGCCCTCGAAGAAGCCTAGTAACAACTGGTAGGTGGTGTAAAATCTGCAGCCAGAAGTTCAGGTTTGCTAGGCAGCTGAGAGGCAGGCCTGGTGGATGCTCTGGGCCCAGGTGTTGAGCAGGGCTGTGACTGAATGCTTGTCAGGGAGCTGCAGCAGCCTGGAGGTCATGCACCGGTGCACTGACTGCAGAAAGGGGTTGGCATCTGCAACACAGCAGTGGCACCCGTGAGAGCCAAGCCTGGCGAGGCAGCCAGTGCCTGAGGCAGCTCCTGCACCACTTCTGAGAAGGGTGCCACTCGTTAGTCCCCAGCGCTCCACAGTGGTGGAGTCTTCCAGGCACTCTTTCAGTTAAGAACTGAATTTGAATGGGGTCTGGAGCCCCACACAGTCCCTGCTCTGTGCCAGCAGAGCCTCAAGTACTACTATTCCTGCCCAAGGGGCTCTCCCTGGAGCCTATCACACAGACCGAGCTACATGAGCTCCTGCTGGTGGCCCTCGGTCACCTGGTAGAGCTCCAAAGAAGCATCATGAACTTGACAACCCTCTCCCACTTAACAGGTGCCCTGGAACTGTAGGCAAGGGGCAAAGGACATAGTGGTTCTTCTATCTCCAGGCAACTGCTGTCGAGGCTACCCTGCCCACTGGGGTGACTGGAAGTATCTTTCTGCTGTACAGGGACACTGAAATGCCCAGACATGACCCCTGCCTGCCTTGGGCCTCCAGATAGTTTTTCTAGGTTCACCCACCGTACTGCCACTGATGGTCGATCCACATTGGGCTCTGAGCAGGGTAGTCAGCAGGCACACTGATCTCCAGTGGGGGCACACTAGGAAGGTCCTTGTCATCTGTGACACAAAAACTGTACATATGACCTGGCCTGGCAAGCACCAACACAACCCTGCTCACCTCAGCCTGCTCCTGAAAGGGCTCTCTGCTCTCCACAGGGTTCCACTGAAGCCTGCTGCAGACCCAGAGGCCTGAAGAGTCTCAGGCTCTAATGGCAGGAAACACCTGTGCAGACAGGATGCTGCCAGTCATTTTCCCCAGGACCTCTAACAACCACAACTACTTTTGTGGCTCGGGCCTGAGGATTGGTGGAATTGGGGCAGGGAATGAAAAGCAAAGCTACAGTAGCAATGTGCCAGACTGTGCAAGCACAGGGCCGTCTACAAATGTGCAGTGGTGACTGACCTCCAGTATGGATGGTAAACCCCTCATCCCTGCCCCTGAACACTCACCCAGCTTGCAGATCAGGTGGACAGTGCCGTTGTTGCTACAGTGAGAAGGGTCCAAGTTCACCAGGAACTTGGGGTCCAACCTGGCTACTTCACCTTGCAGCACATTGGGAATGCTCTGCCGTTCATCCTCCTCAAACCTGCGCTTCCGAGAACACACTACTGGGGACCTGGAGGAGGGGACTAAAGTGATTATTCAGAGGTAACATAGCCTCTGGCCTGTTGCTTATCACTAGATCCAACCTGGGTGTACATACACGATAGGTGGGCCATGGATGGCCATCATGGCTGGCACAAATGTGCGGTACAGGGAATGGTTGAAGACAGGTGAACGGATGTTGGCCAGGACTGCATCTAGGAGTGGCTGGCACAAGTCCTGCTGTTTGGTTGGAAGAACTGGTGGTGGTGGGGGTGTAGGCTAGAGACAAGATGGGAAGTCAAGGTCAGTGTCCTGGGCTCAAGGCCTCATCATTCTGAGGGGGTCTTCTAGACCCCAGGGTCCTCAAGAGCCCCCACCCTGACAGGGTACAAACAATGGTAGCTGATCCTGAAGCCATCCATCTCCAGCTTGCAGCTTCACTCCCACCCCAGTGCCCTTATCCCAAGCAGAGCTGGCAGACACAGGATTGGAGGCGGAGAGTGACTTCTCCCCTCCCTGCTCCCCTAAGCAGTATTTTCAGGTCAGGTTCCATCCTTGACAACATTAACTCCTGACCATAAAAACTCCTTCCACAGGGAGGGCCCCTGGGTTCCACTCACCACAGCCATGTCGTTCTTGAGTTTCTCTAGGGCAATCTCACATTTCTGCAGGGTCTTCAGGGGACACCTAAGAAGAGGCACATGATCTGACACTCTGCTGAAGGGCTAGAGCAGGTGACTCTTGGGTGCTGGTTCCAATCACCATCCAGGTAGCCTCTGGGGTCTGGGTCACTAGAAACCATCATAGGAACTAGCTTCTTCCAGAACAGACCCAGCAGGTCACATTTGATCTCTTCCGGGCCAGCTCTAGCCCCATCTTGGCTCTGGAGGACTGTGTTGCTCCAACAGGCCCCACCCAGCAGTGACTACTAGACAGACAGCTGGGAGGACCCTCCTAAGGACAGCAGAGCCTAAGGTGAACTGAGTTGTGACACTTCAGTAGGTATGGTGACACATCCATGCACACAATCCTGAACACTGGTGTTACAGCACCCTGTGGCTGGTAGGCAGGAGCTGGAAGCCTGGCAGCCAGTGTTCATCTTTATAACTAATGTACACAGCTGTAGCTGGGCCTACAGCCAAAGGTCACTGGCATGTCAGGGAGAGTTCAAAGGCAGACTCGGCTAACCTGTCATGGGTAGTTGAAGGTGGGGCCACTACAAGCTAGGACCTACCACAGTGGCCCCTGAACTACAGTATGACAGTCACAGGTGGAAATGCGAGGCCCACGACGCCTTGAACAAGGTTGAAAGGTGCACACTGGGATGGTGCAGACAGGGTTGAAGTTTCGGCACACACTTACTTGTGAAGCCATCTGTGCTTCAAGTATCACCCATAGGGCTGGCTGGATCCTTTGTTAAACCCACATTGTCACCAAGTCTTGGAGACTGTCTGTGAGCTGTGTGGTATAGCACAGTCCTACCCAGGGCCCTAGAGCAGTGCTTACCGCTTAGAGGGGTCAGTGAGAATGTCCAGCAGGCTCTTCATCTTACTTAGGTCCTTTTTTCTGTCTGGGAAAGAAAGGGGACACTAAGAAGCAGGCCCTGGAAGTCCTAGTTGTGCCCTAGTCTGGGTCAGCCTACCTTCATTCTTGTCGATCTTGTTGATCATGCGTCGCAGGGGCTCAATGTACTTGGACAGCTGCTTCAGCTTATCCAGGTACTGCTGTTCCTCTGCCTGGCTGGAGCCAGCTGGGCTCATGACAGAGCTGGGGTTCACTAGAGGGGACAGGAGGGGTAAGACTGGTTGATACAAGCTGTGGGGCAGGTGTCACAACAGGTCTGAAGGTCCCATGAGCCCTTTACATAATTTGAGACCTTGGAAGAGGAAGGGGCATTAGGCACCTTGTAGAGCTGTTCAACCAGCCCAGGGCCAACTTACCAGGGGTGTTTAAAGGTCCAGGAGAAGGGACGCTGAAGTTCTGCGGGGTACGTGCTGTCACTGGGCTCTGAGAAGGCTGTGGTGAGGGGCTAGGCAGGAAGCTGCTGGGGGATGGGGCAGGGCCAGAGCTGTAGCCAAGTGAATAAAAACAGGTCTGAGCCCAGAACACCTTGCCAGCTCTGAGGCTGGGGTAGAGGGAGGAGGACACATGTGTGCATCCCCAGCAGCCTACCTGACATTGGAGTTGGGCTGTGAGCCAGGTTGTGGGGATGGCTGTGGGGGAGGGGGCATCGACTGTGGGGTCTGCACCTGCTGGCCTGGTGATGGTGAGGACAGCATGGTGAGGCTGCTCTGGCTGACCTGGAAGTGAGGAGATTTATCCAGCTCCATGCTACACACACCCTGCCCAAAGCACCCCCTGGCCCCACCACCCATCTTATCCACCCTTTTTGCTCTTCAAGATGCTACACACCAAGGCAAACGCCTGGCCACATGGTACCCAAGGGGCTAGAAGAAGGCCAATAGGCCTTGGGGGGGGGGGGAGGGCAGGGGCATGAGGACTTCAGGTTTCTGGAGTGGGAGAGCTGTGGTAAAGGACTGCTTCTCAAGTACTGGTGTGTAAGGAGAGAGACCAGGAAGGCCTTACTTATGCTCTGCCATATTCTGTTTAATGTGAAACATTTCGCTGAGGGTCGACCATCCTTGGCTAGCCTATGGAGACTGTCTTTCTGTATGCCACCATGAGTCTTCCAGTCTGACTCTAGCTCCAAGGACACAGCCTTGGATGAAGGTGACTTGCTCTGTGATTTGTGCAGATGCCGCTGAGTCACCTGATTTTACCTGGGCTGACGTGGCCAAGGAGCCACATGCATGTCTTTAAGTGGTACCACACTAACCCTATAAGTGGTATAGCACCTCTGGCTAGCCTGGCAGGCAGAGCCTACTTGAAGGGATGAGTGACTTTTATCACAGCTCCCTGGGCTCAGAGCACCTAAGGATGGCTTCAGAGGCCTGGCTCTGTCCACAGAGGTGGCTGCCCTCTGCTGTCAATGCGCATTTGGACAACAGACACAGGACAGACTGTTCCACCACTAGCACCAGGGCCACTGACTTTTATCTAAGAACTCGTAGGACTGAAGAAATCACAGAACCAGGCAAAGGCAACAGGATGTAGGTGACCCCATTTTTCAGCAGAGAAGTATAACATGCTGCCCATTGTTCTCTTACTATCCTGGGACACCCTGGAGACCATACCAACTCGAAAGGCCCCACACATCCAAGGGAGCACCTCTTATACCCCAGTCAATCACTGTACACCAAGTAGTCAATCACTGTACACCAAGTAGCCCCACAGCCTGTCCCATGGCTTCCAGGTCAGCGAGTTCTACAGACCAAGTCAATCGGCTGCCTCTCCCAGTTTACTAGACACTGATGCCCATGTGGGGTCACACCCCACACACTGTCTCTGCCACAGCATGGGGACTGTCGGGCAAAGACCATTCTCTATGAATAGGTTCTTAACTTCTCAAGTGGGAACAGGATTCAACAAGGAAAATGATGCTTGCACTCCTTACCTGCCCATCCCACAATGGTCAGGTCAAAGATGACATGGGGCTTGGCATGGTAGCCTGTTCAGTCATCTCAGAATCACTGACTAAGCTCACAGACTCAAGTTTAGTTCCTAGAACCCACCTGGAGCAGTTCACATTCTGGTTTCTGTGAGTACTGCCCTCACATGTACAAACCCCCACATAGATACACACATAAACACATAGTTAAAAATAAAATCTCAAAAAAAAAAAAAAAAAAAAAAAAAAAGGCCCAGCCCAGACAATGCTATCATGTTGTGACCAAGAAACCCTGCACAGTGGGGAGCAGGAGAGCAAATTCAGGCTGCTGGCAGCCTCCCCAGCCTTCCTCTGAGCGGAAATTCACCCTGACTTAAGGAGGTCAGAGGTGCGCTAGGTGGACAAGGTGAGGAAGGTCTCTTATGCGTGCCGAGCACTCCTGTGGTGCTGGGATGCATTAGGAATCCATGGACACGGGAGGCACATGTCGTCAACATAGACCAAAAAACCTGCCTGGAATCAACCCGTGTCCTATCAAAGACCCAGTAACATACAGTTCCATGCAGACTACAGATGGCACACAAAAAGGCTGGGGTTCAAGCTCTGCCCTGTTGGCCAGACCTTCGCTACAGTGGGTGATTGCCCCTTACATATTCCCAAGACACTCTGGAACCCCTTCTTTTTCTCTGTGCCAATTGCCGATGCACTAGATACTGGCTGTAGCAGCACAGTTTAAAGCTCAGGTGTATTACATGGGACAGTTAGGCACACAGAGGGACATAAGACTGAAGGGGGCCACATAGTAGGAAGAAACCTCACAGTTCATGTCCCACCTTAACACCAACACTTGGGCACAGGACAAATGCTTTGACTCCTTCTACCCTTGTTGAGGACATAGCAGAGATCAAAGCAGCTGTCCCAAGACATGATGCAGTAGTCTAAGAAATGAAGAAGCAATAATCAGTAGAGCATGGGGGACAGAGAAGCTTCCAATGTAGGGAAAATCCCAGGACCCAGACAGAAGGGCATGCCTTTGGGGACAAGAGGGTCTCTTCCAGGCCAGGAGGTGGTGACACATGCCTTTAATCCCAACATTAGAGAGGCAGAGGCAGGCCTGTTCTACAGAGCTAGTTCCAGGACTGCTAGAATTGTTACACAGAGAAACCCTGTTTTGAAAAAGAAAACAAACAAAAGAGGGTCTTTCTTCTATTGGGAAGCCTGGACTCCAGGGTCATGATTCTCCTTCCCTAACATAGTCTAGAAACTTCAAGACCTCCAGAGTCCAGACTGCATCCAGCCTATTTACACATGAGGCTTTTCCAGACACACCTAAACAGCAAACCCCCACCAGTGTTTCACCAGGTCTGGGACTCCCAGAAGATCCAGTATGGGGTCAGCCTGGATTCTTTGGCTGCCCCAGAGGATGGGAGACAGAGAAAAGATTTCTAATGGGAAGGAAACAAAACCAAGGACACCCTTCACCTCCATGATCTGGAAACTCCAGCCCCCTAGAAGAACCTTCTAGGAGCCAAAGCCTAGTTGCTCAAGTCATTAGTCATTACAGACACCCCAGGTACAAGAAAGCATCCCATAGACTATCTCTAGGCAGAGTGACCTAGCAAGGAGGAAGAACCAGATGGGGGTTGCTGCTCTTGGGGCAGAGAAGGGACCTCTTGGGGGTGGAGGGACACAACAGATGGACAGGGGGATGGACAGATGGGTACTGGCTGTGCTTTCTCAGGTCACATTCTTGGCCCAGGCATGGACACGTCACAAGTGCTAACAAAAGCTAGAGTGGCAGACAGACCCGTGCACACCATCTTTCACTTGCATGTTAAAGGCATGGACTGTGGTGATCAGAGAGGTGGCTTGCTCAGGGTCTCACAGGGAAAGCCCAGGCACAAGCGCAAACATGGTGCTTCAGTCTGCTAGATAGATCATATGGGGACTACACATCACAGCTAGGTCAGCAGGAAGAATCTGGGTAGACTGCTGGAAAAGAATGGGAGGTCAGAGGGACCACAGCTGGGGAAGGAGGCTAGTCCAAAGGGCCACAGAGAACCTTAAGACAGGCTGGCACAATGATGCTGTTCCTCTCTAGACCCTATACCTGCCCAGCACTTAAAACTGTCCTAGCTCCTGACCCAGTACTGAGCATGAACATGGAATCCCACTCCAGAGAACCATGGACCACTCCTGTCATGGTGCTGTCTGCTAACATTCACCATGTATCACAGACAGGCAATGTGGATGCTGCTGCCCTGGCCCTTGTGAAGGTAGGAAGGGCTGAAATCAGACAGCTGTACTGTATGACCAGAGGGGAGTCTCCAGGCTTTTCTCCACTGACTTCTCTCCCTTATTCTTAGGGCCTTCATCTTCTGAGCAGGCAAGCAAAAATGAATGTGCTTTAAAGAAAAAAGAAAAAAAAAAAAAAAAAAAAAAAAAAAAAAAAAAAAGTCAAACCAGCTGGACCATGGGGGTGCATACCTTTAATCCCAACACTCAGGAGGCAGATACAGGTGGATCTCTGGGTTCAGGACCAGCCTAGTCTACAGAGTGAGTTCTAGGACAGCCAGGACTACAAAGAGAACCCTGTAAGAAAGACCAAACAAACAAAAACAATAGAATAAAATGAAACAAAATAAATAGGATAAAAATCACACCAAACCAAAGCACAATCTTGCCTTATGTCCTCTTGCCACACTACTGCTCCCAATTCCAACAACTGCTGCATTTGTCTTCAACAGCTGCATGGACATGTCCCCTACCTGGCAGCACTTCACAGGAGGACGATGAGTAAGTCTGGGTGATTTCAAGTTGCCATCTACCAGTGATGGTTCAGTCAACCAAGCCACAATGTTCTATGAGGGTAATCCAAATTTTTCCAAGTACTTTTTGTTTTAGCCTCTATCTATTTTTCTCTTTCTTTCCTCTCCTCCAACCAACTTTCCTGCCTTCTGGGGTTAGGAAGTATTATAGATTCTAAGACCTATTTCAGTTGACCGCTCAGGAGCTACTCACAGTGGGAATGGAGGCAGGGTAAGGCCCAGGGCAGAACCTAGTTTAAAAGACATCGACAGACTCTGTCAGTTAGAAGAGAGAGCATGGCTGTGAGAGCAGCAACAAAAGCAACAAAAGCAGGGCTGAGGGCTCCTAGGATAATTTACTGACAGGACTTGAGTCTTGATCCTCAACACGTTCACTCCCAGCTCTTTCCACATGCAAAGGAACTAGATGCTTGAATTTACCTGCCACAATGAGAACTAACATGGTTCTACACACAAAGATTCTCACTCAAGATCACACCCTCAAAAATGTTAGGGACCTTCAGTTTCTACATAGTCTTCTGTGCTGCTAAGTCATTTATCCCCACAATTCCACCTGACTCTGAGAACCCAATGTATACTGAGCTAGAGGCCTCTGCACCCTCCTTGGAGGAAGCTATACAACTGTTCATGTCTGACTATGTGGGGGATTGTTCCTGCATGTGGGCCCTCATGCAAGGGCAGCAACTCCATCTGCTAGAATCATAGATGTGATTTCCTATGTAGGAAAAGGAATTCTAAAGTTCTTTTAGTGGTCAGGTTTTTTACAATAAACTCGCTAAAATGGAAAGCCTTGTAATGAAAGAACATTAATACCAGTCTACCCTCATAATCTTCAAAACAATGCCTGACATAGGGAATGCTGATAAGCAAATGAATACACAGGTGTGGGGGGATGTGACTCCAAATTCCACATGGTAGTGTACAGCATATTTCCATGAAATCATGAAATGCACAGAATGTAGTCCACCAAGTTTCTATGTGACAATGACACACTCCTCCCAGCAAACTCTAGAATATTCTGGCCCAGCAAAATGTTTGCCCATGATGGCTGTGTCTGCAGTAATCGGGACCACACAGCTCAACAGCAGCAAATGTGACTGGTACCAATGAGGACCAGATGCTTGGTCTGAATGTAACAGCCAGCCATACACAGAATCAGAGAGTAGAGCCCAGGTTGGCTTCAAACTTACTTCAAGAGTTCTAGAATTATCGCCATACTCAATTTTATACCTAGAGCTTAGTGATCAAACCCAGGGCTTTGTGCATGCAAGGCAAGTATTTTGCCAACTTGACTGCATCCCTACCTATGTCTTCTGTTTTATTTTACCATGAAAACAAAAGCAGTATGACAATTTTAAAGTAAAGAAAAAGCCCCTGAAGAAATATCAGTAAGAGCCAAGCATGGTGATATGCATTTCGTCCCAGAACTCAGAAGGAAGAGGCAGAGGCGGCCAGAGCTCTTGAGTTTGAGGTCAGCCTGGTCTACAGAGTGAGTTCCAAGATAGTCAGGGTTACACAGAGGTACCTAGTAGGTAGTTACACAGGCTACCCTGTCTCAAAAGAAAGACCGACCAGTAGGGCTTAGCCTCAAACAAAATGTAACCCTTGTTTTCTTGCGTTGAAAGCCACCAGAAAGGAAGTCACCGAAAGTGAAAGGAGGTATGTTTCATGGAGGTGCTCAGAGGAACCCCAAGCTTTTGGGCCGAGCTCTGTATGAAGCCCAATCTGTAAATACCTGTGCTGTGGGCTGTCCGCCCAAAGAGATGGAGCTTGATGGGCCAGCAGACATGGTGGAGGTGGGCGGGAACCGGGCTCTTACGTGCATCCCGCCTTGGGCCAAGGCTTCAGCAATCATCTTTGAGGATAGAGGGACAACAGACAAGGTAATTGCAACAAGAACTGCAGTGCATGGCAAGTGAGGGTATGTGTAGCCTCGTGGAGTGGCCACAGAGGTGAGGCCCCTTCAAATGACACAGAAGTGCAGGGATGCTTGGGGACATGTTCAAGCACACATCTGTAGGCTCAGGGAAGCACCAGGATCGAGAGATATCAAGAGTGTAAGCTAGACCTCTACTCTACTAGCCAAAGTCCCATAATGGTTGTACTGGACACACCTCTGAGCTGTAGGTAGAATACATCCTATGGTCAGGGCAGTGTCAAAAGCCAGACTGCTCAGGTGGCAGTTTAGGGAGACCCAAGTTCTTGGGACAAACTTGGAAAGAGGACATGTCACTGAAGCAGCAACCTCTTAGCATTCTCTTAGAAGTGTACCTGGAGGCCAAGGCAAACCAATCTATCTGGACTCTTGGGGACACTGGTTTTGGAAGTATGGAGGAATGGGATGGTGGTAGGAGAGCCTGGGGTTCTCCTAAGGAGTTTTCTCAAAAATGATGAAGAGCTCTCCACAGGGACATAAAAACATCCCAGAGTCAGGAGCTTCAAGGCCAACAGAGACCTTTCCCTGGGTCAACTTCTGTTTCTTGATCATATAGTCAGCCAAGGGCAGGCTATTACTGTCATGGCTTTGGGGCTGGCTGCCCTTACTCTGTGTTCTGAGGTAGGGATGGAACCCAACCTAACTCCTGGAACACAAGGACTCCATGCACTCAGCATGTCACAAACTAGAATAAAATGACACAACCTGGTTCAGAAAGTAGGACATAACCACCAAAGCAAAACAAACCTAATAACAGATGTGAGATGATCACTTCAACCCAGGAGTTAAGAGATTAGCAATATGGTAAGACCCAACCTCAAAACAAACCACTGAGTCCCAGGAAGTTATGAGTTAGGCTACCAGAGCAGGATGTTATTGCAGATGATTCAATCTGTGCAGCAAAGGCAGCTAGAGACAAGGCTCCAGGACAGGCCTCTGAGGGGGTCCATGGCATCACACGAAGGGCTCATGTTCACACACAGGAGGTGCATGCAGCAAGCACCATAGAAGACTCCAAAGAGAACATCCTAAGAGCCACGAAAGGCACAACCCTCACCACTCTTGCAGTAAACAAACCTGTTGGTTCTGATGGTGGCTCTCAAACCAGGAGTATTGCCTCTAACAGCCCATCCCTCAAAGGGTCACTGCAGATACAAAGAGGGCTAGGTGTTCAAGCGCCCTCTGCCTACCCTGGATGAGGAGGAGATAAAGGTAATTGGTGGTCACTCAGGAAGATCCATTCATAACCAGTAGTTCCAGTGCCATCTGCAGTATCTCCTTCCAAATGACAGCATCCAGAAGAAAACCATGTGAGGTGAGAGGTGCCAACTTGTCTCCAGAAACAAGAAAAGCCATGGAGAAGGAAAAACTATGGACCCTCTGGCTGGTTTTCTTATTTATTAAAGATTTATTTTATATTTATGGGCTTGCTTATATGAATATATTATACCTATGTGCATGTCTAGTACCTACAGAGGTCAGAAGAGGGCGCTGGATCCCCTGAAACTGGAGTTGCAAGCTACCATATGGGTGCTGGGAACTGAATCAATATTCTCTGGGGGAGCAACAAGTGTTCTTAACCTCTCAGCGGTCTCTCCAGATCTGTTTAGTTTATTTTTAAGGATTTCTTTAATTTTCTGTGTATGACTGTTAGCCTACATGTATGTCTGTGCACCATGAACATGCAGTACTCTTGGAGGGCAGAACAGAGAGTTAGTTACACATGCTGGAAGCTACCACATGGGTGCTGGGAACCAATCCTGGGTCCTTAAAAACAGACAGTGCACTCTTTCCAGGCCCTGATGGTTTTCTTTATGAAGAACATCTGACAAGAAGAGCTCATTTTCTTCCAGAAAGAGATCCCAGCAGAAAGCACTGCAAACATTCACAGAATCAGATGAGCAGCTACCAAGTACAATTTTCTGTACTCTACTTCTCAATATACTGCAAAGGAATTCCAACAAAAAGACCAGAGCAGCTAGCCTAGTTCCCAGCCGTGGCCACTATACAGGAAGGTTCAGGGACATAGGGACCCTTTGGGTCAAGGTTCAGTCAAAGATCAATTCTAAGTCAGCTATACTGTGTGTGTACACATGACAGATGTCTGTCTTGGTTGTCAGTTCTTTGTCACCTAAGTTATTGCTTAGTTTTGTATTATTAGGAGAACAGAAAGTGAAAGGGCCAATGCATAAGACAATAAAGATATACTCTACTCTGGCTTTATTGCTGGACCCCAATAAATTCCACTGAAGGTGACTTCATCTCTCCTAACAACATGAACACCATCAGGTAAGAGCCAGATAAAACAAATAAAGCAGGGCTGCTGATCCTTCTAGAGCATTTACCCCAGGCAAAGTGCTCTGCTATCCTCATTACACATCACTATACCCTGGCACTAGTATAGGCTCTATCTACCAGGATGCCTTTGCTACCAAGGGCACACTTCAGGAATTAATACCAACAACTTTCACAGGGTTGGATGGTGGCCTTTTTTGTGGCATGTGGCAGTTCACACACACGAAGCTGTGACATGTAGTGTCTTCATCCAGGCAGAATACATGGGCACCAGGTAGGAAATTCTGTCTTTGAGCTCCTGGTTAAGTAGATAGCTAGCCATGCTATGCAAGAGCCCACAAAACCACCCTGTGAGCACTCCTGAGAAGCTACCAAAAAACCGTCTTGAACTCAATACACTAAAACCATACACTAAAATCACTTCAAGATCCAAAAACAAGGCGATACTTGACAACAGCAGTAAGGACAGCTTCACTCCAATAAGACTGCCTAGTAGTCTCTACCTGAAGGGGGCGCTCTCTAATCTCAAATCACAAGCCTTAGAAGCTTGGTTGTGGGCTGAGGCTCAGCAGGGGAGCACTTGCTTACCATGCTCACAGGTTTCCTTTTGTTTTGTTTTGTTTTGTTTTATTGAGACAGGGTTTTCCTGGCTGTCCTGGAATTCAGAGACATTCATTCATGCCTCTGCCTCCTGCGTGTTGGGGTTAAATAGTCACCACAGCAGGGCACTTTTTAAAACTTTTTTTTTTTAATTAACTTATTTTTATATTATGAGCATTAGTGTTTTGCCTGTATGTAAGTCGTTGGGGTCCCCTGGAACAGTTACAAACAGTCGTGAGCTGCTATGTAGGTTCTGGGGATTGAACTGAGATCCTTTAGAAAAGCAGATGGTCACTGAGCCATCTCTCTCCAGCCCCTAAAAAAATGTTTTTAAAGCCCATTTCTCAGGTTAGTACTACTGGAAGGGATAGGACCTCTACTTTAGGTGTAGAAGTGACAGTGTTAACTGTCAACCTGATGGTGTTTTGAATCACCCAGGAGACAAGTTCCCAGCATCCCTGTAAGGGATTACCTTAACTACCCTAACCAAGGTGCATGACTCCACTGCTGGGGCTGAGCCTGAACTAGATAACAAAAGAAGGTAACCTGGGCACAAGCATCCACTGCTCTGCTTTCTGTTTTGTTTGATTTTGTTTTGTTTATGTAGCTGGACTACGCTGGCCTTGAACTTGGAGATCTGCAGGCCTCGTCTTCTGGAGTGGTGGGAATAAGATGTGGACCACCATGCCTGGCTGCTCTCTGCTTCTTAACTGTAAGATACAAGCTGCCTCAAGCTTCTGCAACTTTGACTCCTACCATTATGGACTGGACCCTGAACTGTGTCCTCAAATTTCTTCTGTCAGAGTATTTCACTACAGCAACAGAAAAAGTAACTACTAAAGGGTATGACTACAGAAACCTAGCTTGGAATGTCTTATGTCCCAGTTGCCTCAAGTGGCAGCTTCCATCTATCACATGCTCCCTGTCATGAGGCATTACCCCAACAAGGGCCGAAAAGGAATGGAATCAAGTAGCTGTAAATGCCTAGGAGCCAAAATGACCCTTCCTTCCACATCCATCACCTCGGGTGTTTTACACACCATGTGGAAAACATCACACGGAAACTGCACAGGGCTGGGATAGATGATGGAGTGCTTACCTAGCATGCAGAAATCCCTGGCTCTGCCAATCCTGCATACACTGAGTGTGGTGAGCGCCTGGAACCTAATATATATATATATATATGTATGTATGTATGTATGTATGTATGTATCACAGGGAGAAAGGATGAGACACTCAAGGTCAGTCTCAGCCATAGGAAGTTAAAGGCCAGCCAGGTCTTCCTGAGGCAAGTCCAAATAAAAAAATCTGCAGACAATACAACTTCAGTGATGTGAAAAACCAGAACCAGCAGCCACTGCTTCTTGCTCTGGGTGCTTCTCTTACACTAACTCCTCTCTAGTCCCTACTTACTACAGTTATCTGCTGTTTGTTAAGGTTCACAGATATTCACAGATAAGAGTACTTTAGGCCTTTTCAAAACTGACACTGAGGCAACCTGGATTTCAAAGAAGCCTTGATTCCAGGGTCCACCTTCAGGAGGGCCTATCATGCCCAAGCCACCCAGCCACACCTCTCTCCAGAATAATGCAATGAGACCAATCAATCAGCCCCACAAAACTGTGATGCAATAGGTAAATACAAAAGGTGGGAGGAAGGCAAAGGGGAATAGCAAGGGACAAATGATCCCACAGGAGAATGGGAAAACAAGGAAGGGGCTTTTCAGCAAGGAGGAGGGAGGCAAATACAGAAGTGGGTAGGTAGGTATGTGAAATAACAATAAGGATGTCTGAAAAGACACAAAGAATCATACTATTAACTATTTACCCCAAAAAATAAATAACCTATGAGTTAATTCCATGTATAGATACACAAAAATCACACACAGCACACACACTATACACACATGCACACACGCACGCGTGCGTTTTAATGACCTTTTCTCATCAGGGATGACAGTGTTCCCTTTAAGCCCTTTAAGACCCAAAGACCACATTAACAAAACTCCATAGTAGACATGGGAGGCCTTCTTTAAGTAACAATTCAACAGGCCAGGGCTGTGCAAGAGATTCTCAAACATAACAGTCTATTGCTGTTGCCCTTGATTACCTCCCCGACAGGTAGAGAACAAGCCCCTATAGCTAAAGACACTGTGGAGTTCAGAAACAGAGTCCACAGGACCCCAAACTGGAAATGACCCAAATGCCCTCTTCCTGAAGACTAGCTTTCAAGGCACCAGAAAGCACCATGTACCTCCTTCCAAAGACGAAGGTAACCAACAGCCCTACCCAGCTCTGATGTCTATGAACTGTATCAATGGCCAGCATGCAGAATAAACCTAAGAGTGCAGTAGTGGCACACATACCTGGGACAGTAAACAACAGCTTTGTAATTGGACATAAGACTGACTTAACAAGAGGGAAATTAAGCCTTGTACTATAAACCTAGCCAACTACTCAGTACTAGTGAAGTGTAGTTCTCACCCCTCATTAAGAAAACCTCTCTTTGCAACAGATCAGCAGATCAGCAGAGAACAGCAGATCAATATGCAGAATTGTGAAGCCCAGTCCCAGTGGATACATCTACAAAATTCTCCCTCACCTACAGCTAAGGGAACACTTCACAGAGGGGCACAAAGACTATAAGAACAGAGGATCAGGGACAGTGTGTCTCTAGTAACATCAGATGCTACATCCATAAAGTCTCGCCAACCAGACTGCCCAAATGTGAGTTGGACAAGATGATATCAATGGACATGCCAAAGTGCAACTGAGGAAATCTGGGAGTATGAGCGGTGGTCTTCCCAGGGAAGAGAGCTAAATGATCAGTTCCCCAAACATACATACAAGTACATTAGACTGGATAGGTTATACTTAGATATATAATTTATATACATACATTTAGATACATATGCATATAACAGTTTTTTTAAAAAAAGAGGTTGTAATTACATTAATCTCAAAAAGAAAGAAAATGAGCAGTGCGAGGACTGACTCCTAAGGCATCACCTTTGGACTCAAGAGCACAGTGCACTGGGAACACAGGCCCAAAGAAGGCATTGAAGGCGGTGCCAAAACACCAATAGCATAGTCCTTAAAAAACCAATTCCATGAGGAAATAAACCAAAATGGCCATCACCCTCTTAACCACCTGATCAGGAAGGACCTATGCCTACCATAAACTGCACCTGACACTGATTCCCACTGGGGTAGAAGGGACACTGACAAGAGCTGTGGGCTCCAGGTGACTGCTGACAGCTGGCCACACTCCCACAGCAGCAAGGCAGGAGCAAGGTACTGAAGGGAGCCACGTGTGCACTTGACACAGAGACCTGCTGTGGAGCACTAAGCATACATGGCCACACATGCTTTGGGTGGCAGACAAGACACCAACAAGGCTAGCAACAGGATACACACTTCCTCCAGCAGGAAGCCAGCAGACAATCAGGACAAGCCCACACCAGTGGCATCTATTGTCTTTTCATGGCGACTTGTCCAATGCTAAGAGATGTTTCTTACTGGGCTGAGCCAGCAATGCGGAGGGTCATAGCTTCTGAGTCCCAGGTCAATGGAGAGGTGGTCATAAAGCGCCAAGAAAAATGGCTGCCAGCAGCAGGGCAGTCACTGTGTCACTACTGTGCTGACCCTCAGCCATACCTCCTCTGCACAGTTCATCAAAAGGAAGCAGCCACCAGAAGCCCAAGACAAAGAGTAGTGATGGGAAATGGACTGTCACCCCACAGGTGCTTGGCTTCCTCACGTCAAACGCAGGAAACCCATGGTGTTTTCACACAAGGTCACATTAATCTGAGTGTGTAGGTGGCACAAGAACCCTGGACTGAGGTCAATTGTGCAGTGATACCTCTCCTCAGGTACCCTTGCAGATGTACCACTGAGGATCAGGAAGGGCTGTCATTAAACACTCCTCAACAATGCAGAATACATGCTAAGCACCTGACCCATGGTAAAGCATCTGGACCCTGAGCTTCATGTGCTTTAGTACAGGCCTTGGGAGGGGACACCGTGTAGTCATTGGTACTTTCTGTGGACAGAACCCAGTAAGAGCCTTGCCACACAGCTCATGGCTAAGCCCCAAGTCAGGACTCTCAGTGTGCCTACTTGGTGGGAAAAATTGTGGCCAGTGCAAAGATGAAGCAGATCTTTGAGACAAATCACAAGGACCCAGAGGTTCAATTCCTCCAGCACCAAGAAAAGCCAGCCCAAGCCTCCTGCATGCTGTCATCCCACTGACATCTGACATGCAAAGGATAGGTGTGACCTGTCAGTGACAGGAATGTTGTAAAACACTTTCCTTACAGAATGCAAGCCTCTGAGAGTAGCAAGCCCAGGATGCACTCTCCCTGATCATTCCTGTCACCCTCCACCCCAGCAGCTGTGCTCAGTGGCTCCAGAAGAAGCTGAAAGAGGATGAAACTTTGAAGCTTTCCTCTAAAGCATCTCCTTCAAGTGCTATAAAGGAAGGTAAGGGTACCCAAGGAAAAATGGAAACAACACACACCAGGCAAGTACCAAGCAGAAACAGCTACTTTACCATCTTAGCCTCTAATCCAACAGAACTTTCATCACAGAGCTTTGTGCATAGGCAGGTATGCACCTGCTAGTGACTAAAGAAACCCTGGGCTCCCAAGGCCCTCACCTGGACGCCGGGAGCTACCATCTGGGCAGCCTGTGCTGTCTGCACTGCTGCCTGCTGTTGTACCTGGGGCTGCACCTGCTGCACCTGGGGTTGCACCTGCGGCTGCTGGACCACCATCGGAGCACGGACCTTGAAGGAGGAAGGAAAAAGCAACTTGGAACCTGCAGAGAGCAGAGCACCCACTACCTGTGTGGGAGCTTTAAGAATGGAACCTTCAGAGCTGTTGAGGTGGTTGAGTGGGTAAAGGTGTCTGCCACCAAGCCTGATGACCTGAGTTTGAGCCATAGAACCTATGAGGTAGGAGAGAACTGACTCTTTAAAGTTGTCCTCTGACCTCTACACACCAACTGTGGCAAACCCCTTCCCCAACCTTTTTTTTTTTTTAAGAAGAAGCCTCCTTTTGGGACAAGGCATGGGACTGCAATGACACCATGAGCTATGATGTCACCTTACTGTGACCCTGTGTCACACAGGGTCAAAAGAAATAGCCCACACCAGCCTGCCTATGAGTTGGCAAAACCAAGCCCCACCTTCCCAAATATGGCAAGAAACAAGACAGCCCTCCCGTGTAGACCAACCACAACCACAAGCTAAGCAACAATTTCCCAAGTTGAGCACATGGCCTGGCCTGCTCAGTTGGTAAGAGTGACACTGAAAGCCCAGACTCCATGAAGGAAAGCAGGCTGGCCAGCTGGCAGATGGCTTAGCTAGAAAGATGACTTTGGGCGATGGAAGACAGGAAACACACATAACTGAGGGACTACCATGTGGAGATACTACTACAGGTACAGGGCAAGCCCTGGCCAGATCTACATTGGGAGCTTCTCCTTAGATTTCCAAGCTGCCAGACCCAAATTCTAGTAGGCACCCTGTCAGGGAGAACACACAGCTCTGGTCCCAAAAGGCTGGCTCCAGGTAATTGGTGAGTGACCATACCTGCAACTCACAACCCTCCCAGCCGACTCTTCTTTATCGTGACATTCAGCTCAGGTGAGATCCCTGTCCCCATGTCACTTCGCGAATCACAGGTAGAAAAGGCCACAAAACCCTCAGGGGCAGAAAGGATTCTCAAATTGTCTCTTTTCATGGCAACTAGTCTTGGTGGCAGTAGTCTGTTTCCTGTGAATGCTGTGAGATTTACTTTATATCAAGATGCGCAATGAGGCAGGAAATCATTAAGTTTTACATGAATATTATCTCAGAAGTATGGTAATGATGAGGGCTAAAGGGCTGGAGCTTGTGGTACTTGTACCATATGTTTAGTTTGCATAAAGCTCCCAGGTTCAAGCCCCAGCACCAACAGAAAAACAAACCCACAGAACAGCTGATAAGCATATCCTCCCACATTGTGAGATTACCTCTTAATCTAACCATGTGTACCAGACATGCCACAGACACTACTGAAATTAGCCATGTAGTTTAGAAGATGTGACAGCCTGAAGTATATGGAAATAACTGTAGGAAACACTCCCTCACCTACATGTGCTATGGAGCTGGATAAGAAGACTCAAATAGGAAAGGCTGCCTGAAGTCGATACACAAAGGACATGCTACCTACATCCACAGAAACTGATGACCACACACGACACCGTAAGAGATGTGGCTGCTATGCCATAAGCGTTGGGTACTCACAAATTTCAGCTGCTGTTGGGCAGCATACAGCATTGGTCCAGGGAGGGCTTGTGCTTGTGACACCAAAGGCTGGCTTTGTGACTGTGGTGGGAGTTGTGGTGGTTGGTTCTGAGCAACTGGGGATTGCTGGGCCTGCGGTGGTGGCTGGTGATGCTGTGGATGATGCATCTGTTGCAGCTGCTGGGGCAGGGTCTGAGAAGGGGGAGGCTGTGGCTGCTGCATTGGTGGCTGCTGCATTGGTGGCTGGGCCTGCAAAGCTTGTTGCTGTTGCTGCTGCTGCTGCTGCAGCTGCAACTGTGCCATCCTCTGCAGTTGCTGCTGTTGTATCTGAAGACAAAATAATAATACTCAGTTACCATTCAACAGCCCTTGGGGTGCTAGTCTTAGCCTGGGTTAATGAAATGGGCACACCCTTCAGGTAGACCTGCCTGGAAGGCCTCTCATAATGGGAAGGGCAGGCAGCATGTCAAATTCAGGACCCAGAGTTCTTTAGAACAACTATAGCTGTTTTATAGACACTAAGAACAAACTCAAGTTGTTCTTGTGCCCTGACCACTAAAGAATGGTTCACAACTAGGATGATTCAAGAGAAATAGGTCCAAGTCCTACAGCAGGTAGATCAGAAGTTCAGGAAACAACAGATGCTTGTACCTCTCCCAACAGGCTTTTTGTCTCCAGAAGTGGTCAGCAGTCTGACCCTCACAAGGATGACCATAAGGAACGTATGTAAGGCTAAAGATTAATAGTAAGCATCGGGAAAGGAGATTCCAAAGCCAGAGGAGGCCAGAAGACAGAGCAAGCCTCTTTCTTTGAGCCTTTCTCCCTCAGTCAACACTTGCATGTCTAGATTATGACTGCAAACTACTTATGGCCAGGGATACTTCTAAGGTGACACACCGCTGCCCTGAAGGACACAATTTTCATTCTGCACCCAAACACTAAGAAACAAAACAATTGTTATATGTGTCCTTAAAAGAAATGCCTCTCTGTTAGGGCATAGGCGAACCAGGCTTGAGGGTCTGAAGAGAAGAATGAGCATGTGCTCATACCACCCATCACCACCCCGCCTCCAGCTCTGCACCTCACCTGGGCACAGTAGAGCTGGTCTTAGTAGTATGAGTGTGGGTGAACCAGATATGTGCACTTGAGAGAAAAGAACTGACCCTGCTCCTTGTTCTAGAGCTCAACTGGGTAGCGACTACTGGAAAGTTGACAGGCTGACCAACCCTGCTACCACCCAGGCCCAGAAACAACACTGTGAGTTGGCCCACCCCAACATCCACTTCATGTATGAGCTGTTGGAGCATATGAAGGGAACAAACATACAGACCCTAAACAGCAGGATCTCCATGACACAGGACAACAACAGGGTATCCAAGAGGAGCCCCAGTGAGAGCCCATTATCAATGGTGTAGCAGAAGCCAGAGGCCTTGAGCCAGACCAATGACTCCAATGACTCATGGAAACAAACACTTGAAAGTAAAGATGAATGAAATAAAGGGTAAAGTGTGTGACTCAACAGGCCATACTACAGCTTCCAGGATGTGAGTTTTCTTTTTATTGTTATGTATTATGTTTGGTCTTTGCTTTTTCTTTTAAATTTCTTTTAAATTGTTTTGGGGGAGGTTGCAAGGACAGAGGGTAGATGTGAGGGGATGGGGAGATGTGTGGGATCTGACTGAATGATGTGAAATCTACACAGATTCAATAAAAGCTAAAAGGATTTAAAAAGAAAAGAAAAAAAAGGAAAACAGGCAGTGGTGGCACACACCTTTAATCCCAGCACTAGGGAGGCAGAGGCAGGTGGATCTCTGTTAGTTTGAGGCCAACCTGGTCTACAAAGTGAGTTCCAGGATAGGCTCCAAAGCAATACAGAGAAAACCTGTCTTGAAAAGAACCTAAAAAAATAACCTAAAATAATAAAAAAAAAAAAAAAAAAAACATGAAATGTGCTAACAACACAACTCAAGCATCCCGAGTCTTGGGGTGTCTGCCTCCCCACTTCCTTCTGTTAGCTCGTATGTACTGCATATAGACCTTGTGACACAGCAGATACGTGGTACAAATCAAGAGTCCATCTGAGAGGCCTTCCTCCTGAGCTAGGATCTACTTTTCCCACCTATGGGAAGGAAAGCCCACCGAGGAGGGCTAACTCAGCCTTGCACCGAAGGCCTTGGCTGACATTTATTCGCAGGCTCAAGGACTACAGGACTAAGGCCTAGTACAGCAACAAGGAAACTTGGTACCTGTTGTTGCTGGCTTTGGTGATGTAACTTGATCAGGTGCTGCTGCTGCTGTTGCTGCAGATGCTGCTGCTGCACTACTGCTTGGAACTGTTGCTGCATGGCATTCTGTTGTGCCTGGAACTGCTGCTGCTGCTGCTGCTGCTGCTGTTGCTGCTGCTGCAGTGCTGCCTGCTGTTGCTGGAACTGCTGCTGCTGCTGCTGCTGCTGCAATGCCACTTGCTGGAGCTGCAGCTGAGCTGGAGAGTGCATATAGACTTAGGCTGTGCAACTATCTCAGAGCAACATGACAAGGCAGGCAGCAATAGCCATTGCCTATGACAAAGCTGCCTCTGGCAACTAAACACTATACTTTACTAGAGAGACAGACACATCAAGTAGGAAGTGGCATTAGTGTTGGTTATGGAATTTAGCATCATGAATTACTCTCTAACCATTGAAGAGAAAAGGGGGCTGAGTCTTGAAGATGAACAAAAAACCCAGCCTCTGGAAAGCAGTAATATACTATACTATCTAAGGATTTGCCTATCTGAACATGTCATACAAATGGTATTAGAAACCACATGTGCTCTCCTTTTACTTAGATAGCATTCACAAAGATCACTCAGATTGTGGAGGTTATCAGCTTCACTGGCATTATTTGTATTGCCAAATAACATTCTATTGTACTCCCACACTTACTTTGTCTACTCAGTCATGAACTGATAAACTCTTGAATTACTTCCATATCTAAGCTACTGAGATCACTGATAGGAAGTGAAACTAAACTGACTGGGATGATAGCTGTAAAAGTGTGAATAAACAAAAAGCCAACTAATAGCACAGTGAAATCTTGAATGAGTGAACTGCGTTAATAAGAATTATATTTTCCTAGGCAGTGATGTTGCACACCTTTTATCTCAGAACTTAGGAGGCAGAAGCAAATGGATCTCTTGTTAGTTCGAGGCCAGCCTGGTCTACACAGTGATTTCCAGGACAGCAGGGGCTACATAGAGAAACCCTGTCAAAAAAAAAACAAAAAAAAAAAAAAAAAAACAAAATTGTATTTCAATAAAGCCAATAGAAAAAAAATAACACAGGTCTTTTGTATACTCAGCCCAGTGGTAATACTGCATAAAATTGTAAGGTCACAACAGGTCTGGATGGGTTCAGTCACCATCACTGCAACAAGACACTCAACTGTTCCAACCCAAGTATCCCTTAACTGTTACCTCCCACTCGCTTCGTCTTAGGTCTTTGCATGCTGGAAGGACTATCAACTCCTAGAATTGTCTTTTGACCTCCTCACACACACTGTGGCACAAACAACTCTCCCACAACGAGTAAATACAATTTTTTTACAAACATGGTACAGAGGGCGTTGGTGGCACACACCTTTAGTCCCAGCACTCAGGAGGCAAAGGCAGGTAGATCTCTGTGAGTTTGAGGTCAGCCTGGTCTACAGAATGAATTCCAGGACAGCCTTCAAACCCTCAGAGAAACCCTGTCTCGAAAAACAAAACAAAACAAAAAATTACAACAACAAAAAAAAATGTGGTACAGAATCAAGAGCCCATCTGAGAGGACTTCTTCCTGAGCTAGGGTCTACTTTTCCCTCCTGTGAGGAAGCCCATGGAGGAGGGCTAATTTAGCCTTGCACCGAAGTCCTTGGCTGACACATTTTAAAATATAATTTTTAAATGAGGATAATATGAAGCCAGGTGGTAATGGTGAACACCTTTAATCCCAATGCTCGGGAGGCAGAGGCAGGCAGATCTTTGTGAGTTCAAGTCCAGTCTAGTGTACAAAGCGAGTTCCAGGACAGCCAGGGCTGTTACACAGAGAAACCCTGTCTCGAAAAACCAAAAACAAGCAAAAAAAAAAAAAAAAAAAAAAAAAAAAAAAAAAGATAAAATAATAATAAAATAAATCAATAAGGATAGTATAACTCTTGGTGATTGGAGCTTACCCATTCATTCACATGGCTCTGGTAATCCAGGCACAGTGGTATCAGTAGTTCCTTCTTTCTATTTATCGAATGGTCTAACACAGCATGGACTCCTCCTAGTGTGACTAGTCACATGTGAGCAAGATCTGAGGTGACAGCAGATTCGTACTATTATAAGTAAAACTACTAAGGTTTGCACATGGAGTTTTTATGTAAAAGTTCATTCTTCTGGGATAAATGCCCTTAAGGATGTGGCAACTGAGTGAGCTACAGCATTTTTTTTTTTCCTTTTAGTTGGTTTGGAATTCACTCTGTAGATCAGGCTGGCCTCCAATTCACAGAGATTCACATGCGTCTGCCTCCCGAGTGCTGGGATTAAAGGTGTGCACCACTACCACCCAGCTAGGCTTCATTTTTAAAAAGATTTATTTTTATTTGTGTGTATGTGTGTGTTATCTGTATGGGTGTATGCCCCAGGTGCTCACTGAGGCCAGAAAAGTGCGCTAGATTCCCTGAAGTTGCAGTTATAGGTGATGAACAAACCAATGTGGGTGCTGGGAACTGAATCCAGGTCCTCTGCAAGAGCAACAAGTGCTCTTAACCACTGAGCATCTCTCCAGCTCTTGTCTGTTTAACTTTTAAAGAATTATCTGCATTCTCATCTGAAACCCATGAATGACCCTGACTCTCCATCTCTAGCACTGTTGTCACAATTCCTTTTAGCCACTGTTGGTAAGTTTGAGAACTTTTAAATTTATTTTGTGTTACAGACTTCTAACTTTGATACCCAGAAAACACGAGAACAACCACAATACTCTGAAATTAATAAGACTTACACAGTTCGGTTCCCAGCATCCACATGGCAGCTCACAACCACCCACAACCTCAGTTGAAGGAGATCTGATGCCCTTTTCTGGCTTCCACAGGCACTAGGTGGTACATATATGGTATACAAATACACATGCACACAAAACACTCAAACACATAAATAAAATAAAAAATGTATTTTTTAATGAACCAAATTTTGTCTGTTTAAGTATCCATTACCAATTAAACGGGTAATTAATTGTCTAATACATCTTTACCATCTATTTTCATACTTTTCTGGGTCTTACACTACTGGTATCACATCCCATCTTTTATAGAAAAACTTGGAGATGGAGAGAGAGATGTTCAGCAGTTAAGAGAACCCAGCTGCTCC